>NW_020664481.1:33748182-33760703 GCF_002925995.2 Terrapene triunguis | reverse complement strand
AAAAAAAAAAAAAAAAAAAAAAAAAAAAAAAAAAAAAAAAAAAAAAGAGCAATTCATCTTCAAACTTGGCACCTTGTAACTTTTTTGAATAAATATTCTGGATTAATAACTAAAACATTTCACAAGCCTTATCAAACCTGTAAAATGAAAAATCAATATGTACTGTATCTTGCACAGCAAAATTGCTGAAGACATTACAGTGTGCAATTTGCTTCCTACAGATTGCTTTGGAAATAATTTTCAAATTATGGCTTTCTGACCATTTAAAATTATTCTGCTCTATACAAAAGAAGAATGGGTAGAATTTCTCTCAGCTAAAATTCTAAGTGAGTCAACTGCCCAGTGTAACATTCAGTGATCTGCTTACTCAAAGCTAGAACTCGGGGAGCTCCCAGTAATGGAAGCTAGGGAACTCGGAACCACTACACACTACATGTGTCCAGCAGCTTAAATGAACTATCCCCATTTATAACCACTGCAATTGAGTCCTATTTGTTCTCTCCCTTGAACACTGCAGTACCAACTCCCCCCATCACCACTTAGTTTAACTGTGGTCCTCACAAATAGTGTTCAAACGAGATGCATCTTTGTATTTTTCATTTCCCCTTGATAAAACATTAAACCTAAGCTTTTAGGTAGAAGCAAAATATATCCAGTGAAATAATGCGTCTCAAGATTTCCTATATGTTTGAGGCTGTGAATGGTGAACCAGCTAGTGATTAATCCACTGATCCTGAATGAACCTACTGCAGAAATTCATTCTGCTGCTAAAAAGGAAGGATAAGCAATGTGACAACTGACAAATGGAGATTATGATGGCAGTCAAAAGTTCAGGGCTATATTAAACTTTGTAGAAGTAACTCTGTAGAACAACGGTCTCTCCTTGATTTTATAGTTATATCTTTTGGACTGTCATTCAAAGTCATTCTGTACCACAGGCAGATTCAGTAACTACAGATGAACTGGACAGGATTGCCTCCATTTAGAGTAAACAGAGCCAGCCCTTATGCAAAGTAAGTAGCTCCCTTCACACCTATGACTCTAGCTCCATACGCCGAGGCCTTGACACTCCACTGAACACCCCATGCCTACTTACAAAGTCTCTGAGATTAGAATTACCCTTCCATGTGCACACCTGTTTGTGAGGCCTGACAACCTGTCAGCATAGTCTAGGAAGCAAGGTGTCAGAACCAAAGGATATTTTTCTAGGTAAGATGTAGATCAAGGTAGCTAAGGAATTCAATTCCTGCTACACTTCAGGGGTGCCAGCCAAACAGGACTGTGGACAGGGAAGCAGGGTTTGTCCTCTGGTTGGTGGGCTGAGCATATGCATGCAATGTGGGACAGCATAGAAGGCTCTAAGCACATAGGTAGTTCAGGCCTACAGCTACTAGTGACTATAGCTACTATATAATGCTTCTGAAAATTGAGAGTGACTGGGGATTTGAAGCCCACAGCTATTTCTCAACCCCCTTTGAAGTTCATCTCTCTCTCATAAGTAATATCTTAAAACAATATCCAGACACCATTCAGTAAATACTCTAGTGTTGTACAATTGTACAAGTACGATCTTCTTGAAGTACCTCTGGGAAGATTATCAAAAGATAGTGGCCCAAAAAATTGAAGTGAGGCACTGTATTTTCTATGAGTAGCTCCACTATGGTTAAGGTTACAATAGAGATAGCTGGTATATATCTCACTTCTATGCATTGATTGTATAGGGTTGAAGGTTGTGCACATTGGGCAGTGGAAAAAGCAAATATATGATTACCTCATTCATGAATTATGCTTGCCTTAGCTAAAAAAAAGACTGAGAACTTGACAATGATTTAACTGTGAATCAAATGCAGTCGACAGACACTATTTGCAGAACATTAATACATCTCTTTGTACAGTACATGACATCAATTCTACTCCTCAGAATAAAAAGTAGTTCAAAGTGCATTGTCATCTTCAGTAAAAACCCCAGGGATCAGATTAAAACAAATAGTATCATGAAGCAACATATATATCCAGCAGGAACTCTTGTGATTAATTTGTTTTTATTGATTTAATAAAGAAACAGACAATGAAAAGTACAAAAATGTAAACTACTTACCGCTTGTATTTCTTTCCAAATTCCACATGCGTCACAGGATCAGATATAGAATTATGCTGTTGTGCAATTTTACAGCTAGTCAAGCTGCAAGACCAAACCATACAAAACCAGACAACACTACATAACATGTTTGGAGTGGGGGGAGTAATAATAAGATAGGAGAAGACATACAAGGAGAAGGAAGGAGGGCAATGGAAGAAGTGAGGTTCTGCCATTCTTTGAGCCCTCAACATTTTTTTTTTTTTTTTAATTAAAATGAATCTAGAAACGGGATCCCAAATGTCTCTAAATTCATATACTTGCTCTCTAAGGTGAATGCATCTTGATACTATGCATTTGTATGGTGAATTCACCTACAGAGGTTAGCAAAATCAGGAGTGGGTTGGGGTTTGTAAACCCAAACCTGAAACCAGGAGTGGTTCGGGTCCAAGTTTAGGGGGTTCAGATAAGTGATTCCAATATTGTGTTTTCTCTCAAAATAAACAAACTTTCAATAAGAGGTTGCTTTTCTATCTTACTACAGTGAAAGGCACTACAAAGTATCTAAGCACTAAACAGGTAAATAGAATGCCAATATGCCGGCCATTAAGTGACTTATTTGAGCCACTGAATATAACTATATTGAAAATGCATTAGTGACATACACTGGGATGGTTGGTGGAGAAAGGGAGATTTTCATTCCTTACATCAATAAATAAAAATTTACTAAAAGCCTTTGAATATCAGTTAATGACAGACCACCAGAAGCCAACCCCATAAGAGAGCAGTAATGTTGCAAGAAAACACAAACGGATTCAAATTGGTACTATTTCAAGCTCAGCTGCTCCTCTTCAAACCTCCGTGTTTCAATTAAGTCTTAAAAATATAAATGTATGTCTCTAGTCACAGAACTATTAATCCACACTTCAGTGACAAACATACAGGTTGGATTCATGTTAATTAAAATACTCTATTTCACTATTTACTTATAACAGATGCAGTATTGCACACACATTTCTTGTATAGTTTAACTCTTGCCAAAGAGTTACAGTAAGTCCTGAGAGAGCGTGGACCATTCCGAGAATGCCTCAGCTACACTCGCTATGTTAGACACTAACAGTGGTCAGACATGATTAAACCATCGTTATCAATGATTGAATATTATTCTCTCTCCAGGGGGTTAGTTCAGGTCTATTCTGCAGTATGAATATGAAATTAGTTATGGCCATCATCTAAGCCTAAAAAATATAGGAGGGGTGAAAATTGCTAGTCTGGTCTCACTTTGGTTTACTGTGATTCTATGCTTGTGGCAAATGCTGCATTGCTCAGGAAGAGCCACTGAAGAAATTTAAGCTGCCCAAGAATCTTCATGCCTTTTCACTCATCTTTTCCACTCATTTAACTCAAAGAGCATTTCTGAAAAAACACAAAGGGTGGAATAAGATGGAAAGGGAGATGAAAAGGAGAGCAGAGGGAGCAGAAAAGTGAAGACAAGACATTGAGAGGGGCAAGATGAGCGGGAGAAAGTGGGAACAAAGAAAGAAGAAAAGCAATGAGAGATGGGGAAAGAAGGAATTTTTTTAACAAGCAAAAAATGTCCCTTGAAATAAAAACCAAGTACTTCCGAGGTTTATTTTTAAAATAACGACGCCTCTCTATAGGATTTCCAGCTACATACTTCCATTTGACAGTTTATGCACAAATACTGGATGTGCACAGTGAGGTGGCTAACTGGTCATATATGTATGCACAAATTCCTGATGTGGCATTGGGTAAACACATTGTGAATTTGCATAAGTAAAGAATATATGTAAATGTAGGCAGGCATTTTCATATGGCAAACTTCAAAAACTCTAGCTTTTTATACTTGTGTGTATTTGTCTAGAGGAGAACATTCCTGCAGGTTCTCTGGAATGATGCTGCTAATAAGAGACTCATCAGGCATCTTATTGTGCAGAAATGGCACAGAATCTATAAAAATCTTTGTTAAACCCTCTTGCTCTTACAGCAGAAATGGGCACTTGAGTGCTGCAGAATTCCAGGGGCCTTGGCCATAACCATCAAGGGCAGGCCATTTTCAGATCAGTAATATAGATAAACCCCTGCTACATCACTTATTAAAAAAAACCCACTAGCACACCACTACTGCTATTAAGACATTGATAGGCCATTGCTGTAGAAAGTGTATTAGTGTTATGTTGGCCATTTACCAATCTGCCTCAGTTCTATTAGACTTCACTTCTATCTTTTCAAGGCAAGCCAGCTCCCATTGCCATTCTAAGTGCTAGATGGAAGGTCATATGGTTCATTACTACTACAGTAAATAGGAATTATATTTCAGAAATGGCCTTTTCATTTTTATTATTCACTTGGATGCATGCAGTGTTAATTTAGATTGTCTATTTGCATAATACATAGACTCAGAATTTAAGGCCAGAAGCGACCATCATGATCATCTAGTCTGACCTACTGCATATTGCAGGCCACAGAACCTTACCCACCCACTCCTGGAATAGCCTGATAACCTCTGGTTGAGTTACTGATGCCCTCAAATCTTAACTATAAGATTTTGAGTTACAGAGAATCCACCACATATTTATTCTAGTTCAAACCACAAGTGACTGATGCACCACTGCAGAGGAAGGTGAAAAATCCCCAGGCTCTCTGCCAATCTAACATTTTCTGTCTTAAACCAGACATACACCAGCAGTGCAAACCTCGTTCTGTGGAATTAAATTCACTATTGCAAGAAAATTTCAGAAAGCACATCATGAATTGATTGTAAAAATATCGGCGAACCATGTGGGAATGATTGTTACAGGTTTGAGCAGGAGATTAAATAATGACTTATTACAATTTCTTAATAAAAAAAAAACTATAGGACTTTTATGGGAATGGGCAGAATATTTGAAAAACTGTGCTGGGTTGGCAATGGAGTCTTGACTGTACAGTAGGCTACAAAGCAGGTTTTCAATATGTAAACCAAGATCTCAGGATAGAGGAAAGTGAAAAACAGTCAATGTAAAAACTGGGGTGACATACAGTTCATACAGGAAAAGACAGTCTGAAAGTTAGCATAATAGAGCGCTATTTTTTAATTACGTAAGGAACACTTCCCAGCCCTGCCATTGTTACAGACAAAAAAAAATTCTCCAGTTGTACCTAGCTGAATGTCATCACAGCACATTTAAAACAAAGATGAAAATTCTTTTGCATGTCCAGCTTACAGACATATGTCACAGAACCTCTTCATGTCAAATCTTGTAGTCCACTGGGAAATGTAGAAAATTTCCAACTAGCTCATTCAGTACAATAAAGCTCTTCAAGAAGCCAACGAACCTGTCACTTTACAATCTGAAATGCATAAGCATGTCTGAAGGAAAGTCATTAATAGCATAAAATGTTTGTCATAATAGGCTGATAAATGAGCTTTCATGCATACTACTCAGGATTCACTGCATTTCAATATGCCTTTTTTAATTACTGAATGTAAATGAATTGACCTTGGGCATGACTTGAATGCTGGCTCAAGAATCCTCAGACAAAGATTTAGTTCATACAGCAGTGTCAGTTGGGTAAATTTACAATCACTTGGGTTCTGTAATAAATTAAACCTAGGTGGATGGTAAAAGCATTTTTGTTTAGCACTGTACTGTTTTTTGCTCACAGATGTTATTTTTTCTGTGTTCTCCTTATATTCTGCACATGCACACTATAGATACTTGCACTCATCATACACATGCAAATTAACACTTTGTCCACTAACACATACTGAAAAATAAAGAGCGAAATGGTCTGCAATTATCTAAGCAGAGGCTCAAAAACATCATAACTGATTCGTAGTGTAACAAGTGTCATTTCACTTTGCTACAGTAAAGCAAACCTTTGTTTATGCCAAGGTTTTTAATTGCATGGTATTTCATTATGTTTAATCTTCCTGTCTACAGTACACATTATGAAGAAAAAAAAAAAAACACCTTAGTCTTGTGCGTGTTGTAAGAATACCCAAATCAACATGAGAACAACCATGAATATACTTTACTCCTCCCCAGATCTCCTTTGCTCCAGATCTTCAGCTTTAGGGCCTTGACCAGGAAGGCACTTGAGTACATCAACTAACTTCAAGCAGATGAACAGCCCCACTACGTGAATAAAGTTATAATGAATGCATTTTCATTATGTTCTCTCACACGCTGTATTTTAAGATCCAGTCCTATAATTACAAAAACAACAAGGAGTCTGGTGGCACCTTAAAGACTAACAGATTTATTTGGGCATAAGCTTTCGTGGGTAAAAACCTCACTTCTTCGGATGCATAGAGTGAAAGTTACAGATGCAGGCATTATATACTGACACATGGAGAGCAGGGAGTTACTTCGCAAGTGGAGAACCAGTGTTGACAGGGCCAATTCAATCAGGGTGGATGTAGTCCACTCCCAATAATGGATGAGGAGGTGTCAATTCCAGGAGAGGAAAAGCTGCTTCTGTAATGAGCCAGCCACTCCCAGTCCCTATTCAAACCCAGATTAATGGTATTAAATTTGCAAATGAATTTTAGTTCTGCTGTTTCTCTTTGGAGTCTGTTTCTGAAGTTTTTTTGTTCAATGATAGTGACTTTTAAATCTGTAATAGAATGACCAGGGAGATTGAAGTGTTCACTTAGGGTACGTCTATACTTACCTCTGGGTCCGGCGGTAAGCAATCCATCTTCTGGGATCGATTTATCGCGTCTTGTCTAGACGCGATAAATCGATCCTGGAAGTGCTCGCCGTCGACGCCGGTACTCCTGCTCTGCGAGAGGAGTATACGGAGTCGACGGGGAGCCTGCCTGCCGCGTCTGGACCCGCGGTAAGTTCGAACTAAGGTACTTCGAACTTCACGTAGCTGAAGTTGCGTATCTTAGTTCGAAGTGGGGGGTTAGTGTGGACCAGCCCTTACTGGCTTATGTATGTTACCATTCCTGATGTCCGATTTGTGTCCATTTATTCTTTTGCGGAGGGACTGTCCGGTTTGGCCAATGTACATGGCAGAGGGGCATTGCTGGCACATGATGGCATATATAACATTAGTGGATGTGCAGGTGAATGAGCCCTTGATAAGTCCTATAATTGTGCAACCAAACCTCTCATTGACTTCAGTGGAAATACATGCATGTAAAGTCTGCCAGATCTTGAACAGAGTGAGGGGCCAGATTTGAATTAAGTTTTCTGAAAATTCCAGGCATCCATGATGGATTGGATGTATAAGACCTTCCACTGAGGTTGATCAAAGTCAGGAAGTATCCCTGAGAGAGAGCAGAGAGTGTATTTCATGGTTTCCATGTTGAATTTTGACTTGAAGGCTTTTAAGTCTAAGAAGTCCAAGATTCAAAACAGATCTCTAGGGAAGTAATACGACTGAATAGGTTTCCAGACCTCATTCCTGCTTCAGGAATGATTCTCTTCCTCCAATAGCTAAAAGATGTTAAGTTGCTACCACCATCTGAGAGTTAGGTTGGATTGAGGAATGGAGAAGGGGAAAAAATTCCTGCAAGAGGCTTTACTGAATTCTGTGGCATAGCCTTTTACTATTGCAGTTACCCACCTGCTAGAGATCAAAGATATGTGCCGGCATCAAAAATTGTACATTTAAGAAAGTGTACATTTAAGAAAATATATTAAAGTTAGAAAAACAAAACAAAATATTACAGCTGCTTTGTTGACAAGAGAACAGTTTTAATTAAAAACTGCTAGGAAATCAGCTAATGTGATAAATTTCAGATGCATCACTTTACATTTTATAACTGGCCTATTTCAAGTGTTCTTGAAATACCCACTTCTAATATGTTTCTGTGGTGCACATTTGGTTTTGGAACAAGGCCATATATTTTATGAAGCAATTTTCTGATCTTCTGCATTTATTACAGCCACAGTCCTGACAGTTTGTACCTGACCTTGATCATCATTTGATATTTATACACTACTAATGGAATCTTCTGTATGAAACTGCCACAACAATCCTGGATAATGTTGCCTAATTCTATAACAAGATTCTTGCAGTGAAAACGCTTGTAATCTGTATCTCTCGAAATTTTAATCTCACGGGAAAAAATGGAATGGGAGAAGGAGAGACAAAGGGAGAGCCATCTGGAAACAAATGAAAAAGACTAGTTAATTGTCATTATAACACAACAAATATGAAGCCTGCATAATGAACTCAACCTTGCTGGTATTAAAAAAAAATGTGTGGGTAACCATTTAAAACTACTACAGCATTCAGTTAAAAGTCTTCTGTCAAAGTCTTGTTCAGTCAGTTCAGTCACATATTATGTATACACAGCTTTAACTGAAATGGCCTAAATATTTAGGTGAGTGCTGTGTGCATGATTTCCCTCCCATTGACAGCAAAGGGCGACATCTCAGGTTCACTGAATCACCACCAAATCAAGACACAACAGCTTAGATTTTAATTCAGTGTTTAGCTTTTCATGGTGTCCAAGGAGAAACTTACTTTTATTACAATAAAATCCTGCTACACCTTCATATTATTGTGCAAGCACTGGGACTGATTCTGACTGCTGAATAATGGTATGCGTCCTTGTTAACTTTATTCTATTGGAGTTACTCTACATTTACTGAGATCAGATTGTGGTCCACTATTTGTAATATTATTTACTACTGTTGGGAATTGGAGCCCGATTGCATTAGGTACCCCCGCCCACACACACACACCTCTCCAGCCAAAAAATACAGTCCCTGCCCCAAGAATTCATAATCTAAATCCCTAAATTTCTAACACAGTTCCTACATAACAGATAGCTGCATGCACCTTAGCAAGAATATATTTTATGGACTTTAATAGATCAGCCCTTTCAAAATTCCTATTAGTCAACTTTATATATATATTATATACACATACATACATACATATACACACACACACCCCTCTTAAAAGCATATCAATAATTCTTGTGTGTGCTAAAAATAATTGCATAACAACAAGGTTAATAGAAACACATAGTAGGATAATAAAATGATTAGCAGTTCTTCAGCTAGCTAGTGCTGCTACATGTTTTAATATTATAGCAGAGAATACCTACAACAAGTCTACAAGAGTGGCTGGAAGAAACGAGTTTGATGGCCAAACCAACAATTAGTTTCCAGCTATATCACAATTATAACATGTCTGGCAACATAGCTTTGGCTGATCTAGGATTTGTTTTTGAAGCCAAAATTTGTATAGATACATGTGCTATAAAAGGCTTGCATAGGCAACCATAATTTTATCATTTTGTAATTTTGGTGTTCCTTACTTTGCTTAACGTTCTTTTAACTTAGTTTTGTGTGATCTCTCTCTCCATACACACACACACACACACACACACACACACACACACACACACACACGTGTGTACTGTACACATACTATACATGTATATTTTACAACTATTTTAAGAAATTGAGAGTTTCTAGTGTTAAAATATACTTAGATCAGGAAAAGCAAAAAGTTAGCAAGGAGTTGGCTTGGTAATTGTAATGAAGAGTGCACATGAAAAAGCTATAAACACTACATAGGGCCTTTAAAACATTAGCAAGTTCCCCAATAAGTCTACTTCCAAGAGCTTTACTTTTGTAAATCAAATAATTTATTACTAGCCTTCATTTCAAATGGTATTTTGTGGATATTAGGTTTTGAAAGCAGCTGAAGTATAGTAGCCATTGGTAAGGAGCTTGGCAGAAAAAGTCAAGCTTTTCTAACCTTTCTTGCATGCACGGAACAAGAATGAGGTAAATCCATGAGACATGCCTATTTCTATGTTTTTCAAAGCTATTTTACTTACATTATGGATTATATCATCTTAAAAGCAGCCTCAATTCTTATAAACAATAAAAAAAATTGTAAACTTACATTTCCCTGATTATCCTCACTCCCACCAACCATATGCTAAAATTTATCTATGAAAGCTAAATAGTTTCAAGGTACATTTTATAATGTAAATAATACAATGCTAAATATTAATTGGTTGCTGTAGAAATGTTAATTAAATGTGCCAAGATCAAATGTGTCGCCAAAGGCATTCTGTACTAATCCCAAATCCATTATGGTTTAAATTCATTTCATTCACTCGGAGAAAGGATAAGGGAGAGGTTATGGACCATGATGAAAATAATCAAGTTAACATTCTGCAGACTTTACTCTACACCCTAGCATTTTGAGACACAGTATTACCACTATCAACCAACAGATAATAAATAGGTGTAAGATACTTTTTGCACTGAAAGTGCCCTTTGTTCATATACAAATCTTAAATCTTGGTATTGTTGTATTAAAATCAAAATGAAAATTTTATCACAAAATTGTTGAATCTATACAAGTTGAATATAAATTTCTGAAGCATTGCTCATGTCATATGAGCAGCAGAACACAGGGCATATTGCTAGCACATATACAAATACACACTTAGAAATCATTCTTGCTTTATACACAGCTTCAATAGGAAAGACAAACAAACAATGGGTGGAAGAAAGGAAGTGTCATTCCAATTTGAAAGATGGATAACTGATAGTGAGAGACAGAAATGAAGGGTCAGATTTTCAAAGGTATTTAGGAGCCTATAAGCACCCAGTGGGGTTTTCAAGTGAAGTTAGAGCTAGTTGGACATTTTCCAAAGGAACAGTTTACCATTGGAAAATGCTGATTCAAAGTTGAAATGGTCATTCTATCCAAATTCTGACAAACTCCAAGCACATTTCACGCTGTACTAATTAGAGTAGTAGCTATTTTTAATAACCTTTTGTGAACCTGGAATCATTTATTTAAGAGATTAAAAATAGCATCTCTTCTAATTAGTATAGTGCTTTTTTTGTTGTTGTTCAAAATGTCAGTTTCATATCAAACAGAAGAGTCTTTGCACAAAATGAAATAAGATGTTTTACTTGGCATTTATTAGAGTAGCAACCATTTTACATAATTTTTTAAAAAAGTGAAATTTAAATTAAAATATTTTACACTTAAAATTTTAACATCTTTATTTTATTTTTAAGGACAAAATACATTTTAAAATAGAAATGTTGAACTATTTTGAGTTTATTTCAAAAAACTAAAAATGGTTTAATTTTGAGATTTTCACAATGAAATATTTCAGTTTTTCCAAAATGATTTCTTTTAGAATTCCCATTCCACAGGATGTGTTAAAATTTCTGATTTTTCATTCTAAATTGGAACTTTTTAAAATTTCAGTGTTTCCCAGAGAATAGGAATTTCAAGTTCAACCAACTCTACACTAGTTTCAATGTGAATTTGGTGCATAGCAGCTTTTGAAAAATCCTTCTAGGTATATAAATATCTGAAAATTCCTTCCTTAAATGACTTACCCAAGGTCACATAGGAAGCTTGTAGGAAAAGCAGTAATTTATCCCAGATCTCTCAAGTCCTAGTCAAGGACCTTGAGATCAAAAACACTTCCGTAAGGAAGTTTAGCTCTTCTGGTTCCACTGCTGAAACCCTGGTTTTAATTCAAACTTTTAAAGAATGGAATGGAAAAATAATTTATTCCCATCACGAATGTATATCACTAATTCTAAGGTAAAAACCACATTTTTCTTTATCATTAATCATAAGCAATAGAGAATATTACTTTCAGAAATGGAATACTCTCATAATTATTTCTCCAGCTCTTCCTATGCTTTGGAAAATAACTTTCTGTAGCAAATTTTCTTTTGCGGGGTTGTCACGTTATTGACTTGAACTGGGACCATATAGAACATGGTTGCAACCAAGGTCCTGTAGTGGCACCAAGTCTTGTATAAAGGGGGTCAAATGAGGTGTCTAAGACAAGGTTATGGTTTACTAGTTATGATTATGCTCTCTGTAGGTGTGTATCAATTTTGTAGTTGAAGTTATTAATATTGACTCTATACTGTCTATATTTCAAACTTATGCTATGCTTCTGGGTGACATCCCAGACAAGTTGGTGTTAGCTCTGCCTAGCCTGCTTGATGGCCCATTAAGGACCATCAGCTATACAATTGACCCATTGAGAGAAGGCAGATACGCCTTGTAACTCAGCAAAGTATGCAGGAACTTGCCCATGTGACTCCAGACTCCAGACTCCTTAACTTTCACGCGGCACTGTAGTGAGTCCTTATTGTGGCCTCTCTCCATCATGCCCTTGAGATTTTTTCAAATGTTTTGGCATTTCATCTTTTGGAACGTAGTTCTGCTAGCACTGAATCCTCTCCCCATATAGTGATCAGATCCAGTACCTCCCGTACGCAGGGCCGGCTCTGGCTTTTTTGCCGCCCCGGGGGGGGGAGGGCGCCGGGGGGGAGGGCAGCCGGAGCCCTGGGAGGAGGGCGGCGAGCCCCGGTGGGGGCTCCGCTCTCCCCCCGGCGGCCGGGGGGAGGGCGCCGGGGGGGAGGACGGCCGGAGCCCTGGGAGGAGGGCGGCGAGCCCCGGCGGGGGC
>NW_020664481.1:33727793-33748082 GCF_002925995.2 Terrapene triunguis | reverse complement strand
CCGGCGGGGGCTCCGCTCTCCCCCCGGCGGCCGGGGGGAGGGCACCGGGGGGAGGGCGGCAAACCCCGGCGGGGGCTCCGCTCTCCCCCCGGTGGCCGGTGGGGAGGGCGCCGGGGGGGGAGGGCGGCCGGAGCCCTGGGAGGAGGGCGGCGAGCCCCGTCCGGGGCTCGGCTCTCCCCCCGGCGGCCAGAGCGCCGGGGGCAGGGCGGCGAGCCCCAGCCGGGGCTCGGCTCTCTCCCCGGCGGCCAGAGCGCAGGGGGCAGGGCGGCGAGAGGGCGGCGAGCCCCGGCCGGAGGGAGGGTGCCGGGGGAGAGGGCGGCCAGAGCGCTGGGGGGAGGGCGGCGAGCCCGGCCGTGGCCCTGCTCTCCCCGGCAGCTGGAGCGCCGCGCCGCCCCCCTCCAGGTGCCGCCCCAAGCACAAGCTTGGTGGGCTGGTGCCTGGAGCCGGCCCTGCCCGTACGGTCCATGCTGGTGCTCTTTTTCGATTCTCGGACTGCATGGTTACTTGTTCTGATGAGCTCTGCATGGTCACCTGTGCTCTGCACGCTGGATAAACAGGAAATGTAATTCTAAAGTTCGTGGGGCTTTTCCTGTCTACCTGACCAGTGCATCCGAGTTCAGATTGCTGTCCAGAGGGGTCACAATGGTGCACTGTGGGATAGCTCCCGGAGGCCAATAGCGTCGAATTGCAGACACACTAACCCTAATCCGAAATAGCAATACGGATTTCAGCGCTACTCCCCTCGTCGGGGAGGAGTACAGTTATCGACATTAAGAGCCCTTTATATCGAAGTAAAGGGCTTCGTTGTGTGGACAGCTGCAGGGTTAATTCGGTGTAACGCTGCTAAATTCGAGATAAACTCCTAGTGTAGACCAGGTCTAAGATAAATAGATATATAACATACATTGCAAGAGCAACATTAAGATATTCTAATATAGCAAGACAGCTTATGTTTCAGACTAAGCATAATAAATATTTAAAATATATATAATCACACAAAAACCCTATACTGAAGCTAGACAGTACAGCTTGCACTCCTTTCCCTTTTACCATGAATATTCAAAATGCATTCTTACAGTAAACCTTCCTAAGCACTGAAGGAGGCTGATTACCATCATAGCCTGAGGGGTCCATATTTGCTAAGGCATAAGCATAATTCACTTACTTCTCAAGTATATGGCTCCTTTATCAAATAAAAGTTCATATTAAATAAGACGTAACTCTACTCCTTTTAGTATTCTTGAGAGAGACTCTTTGGATTCAGCTGTTTAATAGAAAGACTTTAGGAAGAATACTTCTGTTGGAATTTGACAAGTCTGAAGCACACTGCAGGAGGCGTCAAATTGTATCTATGATTTTCGACACTAATAATAATCTGTGGTGCAATGTCTATTTCCAACTAGTTGGTCTCATTAAGTAGTAGAAATAAAACAAATTATTGGCTGATTAGCTTGTGTTTACATTTTTACTCTATTGCAAAGAGTTAAAATTTTGCTACCACTCCAACTGCACAACAATTCTAAATTATCCAGACACCTATCACTCTAGAGAACCTTAAACAGCAGGAAGTTAAAACCAATCCTAGTGGCTGGACATGCAGCTTCTTTAGACAGAGTACTCAACTCAAGCAGTTTACAGACCTAGAGAAAGGATGCAATTTTCAGAACTGTAGTGCTGAAAACTCCCTTCAGTTTCCCAAACATTTAAAAAAAAGGCACTGAAGTTACCTGGCTGCTGGGCACCCAAATTTCCCCTGTGAAGAGCTGGACTCAGGCAACCATTAGCACTTTAAAAAACAACTTTATTAAAACTACTAAGTCACACGTTTATGTGTGCCAGTCATGGGTAAACTTTCTATTGGTCGGCAACTGAAATTCCCATTCCACAGAAAATTAAACAATAGATGAAGATGAAATTTCAAAGTTTCCAGCAGAATGAGGAAGAGTCATTCATTTTAACCTTTTTGAAATGTTTCAGAGGCTTCTCAAACTACCCAGAACCCCAGCAGCCTGAGAAGAAGCTAGGCAGACTGCTTCAGAGGTGGGGGTCCCAGGCAGCCAAGTAGCTGCAAGCCTGGAAACCTAGGCTGAGAGTCTGAGCACGCGAGCTGACAGGAAGCCAGGCAGATTTCCATCAGAACTCTGGTACATAGAACTGATACAAATGTTTGGTTTCCCCCCTCCCCCGCAACAAGTGGCCTGTTTCAAAAGTGAAAAAATTTAACAAGAGTTTTGGAATTTTCAAAATTTTTCCAATTTTTCAATTAAATATCTCCCCCTCCCCCAGTTTCAGCGTTCTTGTGTTCCCAACACCCATTTCTTTCATTTAACCCCCCTTTTTAGTGAGGAAAAAGAAAAAGGATAGTTAAGGGAAAAAGGGGGTGGCGAAAGAAGAAAACTTGGAGGGGGAAGGGTGTCGTCCATTTAAAATGTATTTAAAAAAGCCAAACATTTTCAATAAAATTTCATGAAAAACCAACATGTTCGTGAGAGTAAAAAAACAAACAAAAAAAAACACCCATGAAAATTAGCATTTTATGGCCAGCTCTACAGTTCTGGTTACCCCGTTAGGAGAAAAGTAGTCAGTCTTTTGTAGCATTTGACTTTAAAAAAAATGAACTGCTGCAATTTTGTTTTAAAGTTAACAAGAAAACTATTGCATTTGCTTATTTTATAGGAGACAGGACAAAGGCTCTGAATAGGATGGAAAGCCTACCAGATTCAAGAAGTCAGTACTAGAATATGAGCTTTACAAAGGACAGCAAAGCAATATTTGCAGCTTGCCTGTTATATTAGAAAACCCTATTAGACGAGTTCGTTACAACAACATGGCTCAAATTTGCAACTTCATTTTGCATTCTTCCACAGCAAAACATGTTTGTAATCAGAAGAATGTTAGGCAGGACACTTGAGAATGTGAGGATGGCAGAGACAATTTTCAACACACTTTGAGGATACAAGAAGAGAAGCAAGATAGTCTAGTAATAAGAATTTGCATCAGTAAGAAATGAAATGTTGCATAGCATCTACATATCCTGAGATTGGAGGGGGGGGGGGCGGAGGGGGAGGTTGCGCAGAAGAGATTTAAAGAAACCCACACCTCATTTATGCATAAGCAATAAATTGCACTTAAGTAACGAGACACACAAAAATCCTGTTGTACACTATCATACATACACAAGTGGCAGAATTCACACGCTGCCACCTCTCCCCAATTTCCAAGTGTAAACTGATTGCAAATAGATTTTACATGTGTAAGTATCGTTCATAGCCACAAATAATGAGCAAAAATTCCACATGCAAAAGGTGCCTGCACATGGCAAGTGGAGACTGGATTGAAAGCCCTGTGAAAGTCTAGCCCCAAATGTAGTAAACAAAGTTTACACAGACACTGGTTTCCTATATGAGGAAACTTCTGAGAGACAGGTCACAGGAAAAAGCAACTGCACTAAAAAAGAGTGAGATTTGTTAGCAGCGACCATAGGAATTCTATATTCTGGCTGCTTAATAAAATGTGACCACTCAGAAAACTCTCTTGACTTACATGCATGTTCACTCACACACTCTAAGCCTTAAAAATACAAAAACTAAATGAGCAAATAAACGAAGACTATTTAAGTGTTAAACCATCTCAACTGTATCAGGGAAAACAGTAGTGACCACAAAGACGTCCTGTGTAATATTGCTAGAAGCTATGGGATACCAAACAAACTAAGCAACATAATAAGTTATATGATGCACAGCAAGATCAGATACAGACCTGTGTGCATGGTTCAATATTGTGACTGAAGTTAGACAAGGGTGTTTTTTTATCACCAATCTCTTTGCATTAACAATAGACTGGGTGATGAAGTAAGCAACAAAAGGTATCATGGATGGGGTAAAATGGATGAGTGGAGATGATTGACATGATCTTGACTTTGCTGAAGACATTGTTTTACTAAGCATGACGTGAAACAGAATGATTGGGTTATGGTCTTATGATTGCCCTTACAAGGTAGAACCTGAAACAGCAAGAATTGTATTGAAAGTCAATTCAGAGAAAACCAAGATTATGAAGGTAGGAAACTGGACAACACATGCAAATGTGTATGTGGACGGAAAAAGATATCAAACAAGTAGAAGAGATCTGCTATCTTGGGGTAGTGAAGACATTTGAAAGTGGCTGCCATCAAGATATTCATATGAGATTAGGAAAAGCAAATATGACTTTTGGTAGGATGAACAATATCCTGTCAACCAGAGGTCTCCATACCACACTCACATACCATGCAATTTTACTGAGCACACTACTGTATGGAGCAGAGACTTAGCCAATGACTTACCAAAAATGTGAAGGCTGCCCATAACAAATGGCTGAGGAAGACATTACACTGTTCATAGAAAAACAAAAACAACAAATGCAAGAGTAAAGGAGCTGACAGACCAGGACATGTTATAAAATATCAAAGAAAGAAGGGTCAGGTGGGTTAGGATATGGAAGATGGGACACATGCTAAGTAAACATTGAATTGGGTACTTGAGAAAGCAAGAAAGGCCAAGGAAGAACGAGCAGAAGACAGTGACAGAGGATACTGAATGCACTGGCATCACCTAGGAAATACCAAACTAGTGATTGAACATAATCAGTGGAGAAACTAGACTGCTTGAGGTATCAGCAGTACAAGATACACTAAGGTATCAGGGTGGCAGGTTCCAGGACCCTGCATAGTTCCTCCACTGAGTCATCTTAAACTCAGGTGTTATAATCCTGCATAAACAATGCAGGTTAATATTTGCCAAGTTCCTGAAGTGGATTCACATGTGCCCAATTAGCTCATTCCAGTCTAAGTGCATGAGGGGTGACTCTCAGAGGCAGAGGGAACTGGAGGCATCACTGCTGAGAAAACTTTAGGACAGCCAAGATAGATAGCAAATTTAGGCTTATGTTTATGTTCTGTTATTTGAGTTACCCCTCTTCCTGGGTGGTTGGCTTTAAAGTTAAGTGTGTTTCTTTCTATAGTGCATGTGTATGGAACAGTGTCTATAGCACAAGGTCTAAAACCACATTCGGTAAAACCCTTCGGTGGAAGCAGCTTCCCTTTCCAGTTGCCTTAGTAAAATGAAATGTATACAACCGATCTAATCTGCAGGTGACTAGAAATGCATTTAACAGATTACCATCTGTTAGGGTTTCCTCCCCTTTGAACTCTGGGGTACAGATGTGGGGACCCACATGAAAGACTCGCCCCTCCCCCCCAGCTTATATTTTACCAGCTTAGGTTAAAAATTTTCCCAAGGCACAATTTTTTTCTTGCCCTTGGACGGTATGCTGCCACCACCAAGTGAGTTAGACAAAGATTTAGGAAAAGGACCACTTGGAGTTTCTGTTTCCCCAAAATATCCCCCCCCAAGCCCTTTCACCCCTTTTTGTGGGGCGGCTTGTGAATAATATAACAACCGAATAGGTAACCAAGGTGAGCACAGACCAGACCCTTGGGTTTTTAGGACACTAAAAAGAACAGAACTTTATTATAAAGAAAAAAGTAAAAGAAGCACCTCTGTAAAATCAGGATGGAAAGTAATTTTACAGGGTAATAAGATTTAAAACACAGAGGATTTCCCTTTAGGCAAAACTTTAAAGTTACCAAAAAAACAGGAATAAACCTTCCTCTTAGCATAGGGACAATTTACAAGCAAAAACAAAAGATAATTTAACACATTTTTTTATTACTTACAATTTGTAATTTTAGATGCTTAGTTTAGGTATGGCTTTGGGAGATGCTGATTTCTGCCCTGATTTCTTGCTGACCCGGAGAAAACACAAAGGAACACAAAACAAAAACCTTCCCCCACAGATTTGAAAGTATTTTCCCCCTCATTGGTCCTTTTGGTCAGGTGCCAGCCAGGTTATTTAAGCTTCTTAACGCTTTACCGGTAAAGGACAAATTTTATGCTACCCTTAGCTGTATGTTTATAACACCATCCCATCCATATGGGAGTAGATAAGTACTCTCATGAGGACTGAGCTTTTTGCCAGCTATTGACACCCAGTTGATTGAAGAAAGCATGTGTTATAAGCACAGGTATCACTGTACTCATGGAATATTATGACTTACCATGTCATTACATTTTAGAATCCAGTTAATATTAACATTACCATATTCTTATCTACAGAATTATATATACTTATGGAAACATTACTTTAAAATTAGCAGAATATTAGCAGGATTACTGTCATACCTTTCTGTACTGGCAATCAAAACAACACAAGATGGTCAAATCTGTGCATCACCAACTTGCTAGTTTCTTTTGACTGACAGTGAAATTACCAACTGATAGCTGATGTACCTTGTAAATCACTGCTCTTCATTGATGTAGATTGTATGTCTTTTTATATAGGCTCCTCTATCAATGCAGCATTAAAAAAAAGTGAGGCGATAGACACCTATGGTCAGATGTGACCACAAATGAACATACTAGCTCCTGAAAAGCTACAGAATCATTGTGATAGATACAATCCCTCCTACAATTTGTGCTTATACGTTATTGATAAAAAATACTGCATTTCAGGTAGTTGAATGCAGAAAAATATATAGGAAAGAAACGTGTTTTAAATATGCAGTAGCCAGGGTTGGCTCCAGGCACCAGCGCACCAAGCGCGTGCCTGGGGCGGCAAGCCGCGGGAGGCGGCCTGCCGGTCGCTGTGAGGGCGGCAGGCAGGCGGCTTTCGGCGGCGTGCCTGCGGCGGGGACGCCGAAGGCGTGGGACTGGCAGACCTCCCACAGGCATGCTGCCGAATCTGCGTGACCAGCGGACCACCCGCAGGCGCACCACCGAAAGCCGCCTGCCTGCCGTGCTTGGGGCGGCAAAAAATAGAGCTGCCCCTGGCAGTAGCGCTTTCAAATGCTTTAGTGTTTGCAGTTTTCCTGTTAATTTTTACTCATTCTTGGCCAAAGAACAAAAATAATTTACCCTTTGCTCTCTGACTCACCTTTCCCATAGAATAGTCTCGTTGGGTAGCACAGTAGCTGTAAACTGGATTCCTTTCCTCCCTGTCTCTCAACACCAGTAAATGAGTAGAATCTGTTGTCTCCTTTGAATTTACCATGTTGGCTGAATTGCTTTCATCCAAATCTTTACTCACTGACAGAGGTTTTTCATAATGACTATTTAATAAAAAGGGCTGCTTCATCCATGAGTTGGAGAAAAAAACTGGAATTTTGATAGGCGTTGCATACTGAAAGCTATTGAAAAATCCTTCTTTGGATGTATTCCATGCAGAGAATCCTAATATTCAGTTTTTGGAATCAGTATTAAAATACATTAGTTCTGGAAGGAATTATGAGTCAGGATGCACACGCAGATTGCCTTCTTAGCTACTTCACTGAGAAATAAAAGATCTGTAGCACTTTTCCATTAGTGACCCAGTGAGTCCATAGCTGACTAGGAACAAGACACAGGAGTCCTAACTCCTGCCAGAGGTCTATCAGTACAACCAAGTTACCCTACCATGGAAATGAACACAACTCTGAAGACGAGAGTTAACAGATTTCTGTGAAGACAGAGGGAACTCTATTATACTGGAAATCAAACCTGTTGAAAATATTAGCATAACCCACTAAACTTGGATTACACAAGTACCCACTATAATTCCATTTTACTGCAGGAATAATGAGTGGGTTCAGTCTGTTTTGACAGTGGAACTCCCACCTGTGGATAACAGATAAATATGCAAATTTGGACAGTCTTGGATGCCCATACCCTGAGTTGCTCCGGTTTGGAAGAAAGACCCCACAACATAGTAAAGTTGCTCAAACTAAAGAAAATCATCTTTAGGTTTATAAGAGAACAATTTGAGGGCTAGCAGACTCCTCATAAATCCAAACACAATATCAGCAATACAGCAAATACGATGCAAAAAACAAAAACACAAACAGATTTCTTCAGTACCAAATGGTACACACGCCTCAAATCCTATGCATTTAAAACATACACTACTCATTTTGGCATTAATATCCCCACACTGCTCTGAGCTAAACAGGCAGTAAGCACCAGTTCTTCAAATAGGCTGGTAACCTTCTCCTTGTGGTTTTCTTGCTGCAATTAGTAAACGCAGGCCAATCAGCATTCAGGGCAGAGCTCTTCACCTCCCCATTGGTATGGCTGTCTCCTGCTGGGTCTGGATGAACTAACTGAAGAGTTTGGTGCCTTTTTAATTTATACTTGGGAGTGGAATTGGCCCCACCCTCTGAGATGCCCTACTGAGCATGTTCCAAAGGTTCATGATTTTCTTCCTTTGTTCATCTGATAGCCCCACACTAGCTGGAGTCAGGGGGAGCTGCTTCACACATATGGCAGTAAAACATTTTTTTTTTTAAATAGACAACTACTATTTAAAAGGAATAGCAACAGACATAGGGAGGGATAGCTCAGTGGTTTGAGCATTGGGCTGCTAAACCCAGGGTTGTGAGTTCAATCCTTGAGGGGGCCACTTAGGGATCTAGGGCAAAAATCAGTACTTGGTCCTGCTAGTGAAGGCAGGGGGATGGACTCTATGACCTTTCAAGGTCCCTTCCAGTTCTAGGAGACAGGTATAAGTAGGGGCTATATTAGCAATAATCTGATTTTTTTCAATGAGGTCATCATACAAATATGTTCACTCTTATTAACACAAATCAATGAATCAAAATATTGTCGTTTACAAAAGAAAACACTAAGACCCACTATAAATTAGAATGATTCTCTACATCACATGATCCCCCAAAGCAAAAAATATTAATATGCAAGGAAGAAATGAAATAAGACGTATGTGGAAGAAAAGCCATTCCTGTGACCATCTTGTGGATAATTTTTAACTCTTCTTTTTAAACTACTATTGAGACATTATTTACAATGGTGATGAACAACGAAAACCTCCTGACAGTACCTAAAAAAACCAAAAAACCCTAGTCAGCTACCAAACATAATAAACATCCTTTGGGTGAGTATTTTATACCAAATGGTCAAATCCTGCCCCCACATTACACTGGTACTAACCCATCAACTTTGCATAGTAATGAACAGGAGAATTGAGACCAAAATGACTGATCTTGTTAGAACAGGTTTAAAAAGGTCAGGAGGACACAGTCAGAAAAAAATAAGATAAAGAAGATGTGGTGAGCACAGTTTATTCACTGTAGATTAAATTAACCATTACAGACCTCTGCTCCACTCAAGTCCCAAGTGATTTCTGAGGGTTTAAGTGGGATTTAACTGCTATACATAGGCCTTATCTAGGCCCCCTACACAGGGATAGAATTTCATACAAAAAATGGGTTGGTTTGTTAGGTTCTTCCCCTCCCCCCCCCCAGCCTTCCCAGCTGATGTTAGGTGGGGGGAGGGGTAGCTTAGTGGTTTGAGCATTGGCCTGCTAAACTCAGGGTTGTGAGTTCAATCCTTGAGGGGGCCAGTGCCCAGTTACCTGCCGACAACACATATGCACAGTTTAGAGGCCCATGCAGGAGGTCTCTCCAAGTGCCTAGGGTTACCACGGACATCCCCACAATACCTGACATTCCAGTACTTCTGGGAACAGTGTGAGCCTGTCACCTCACACACCCAGTGCATGCAAAGTCACCACCCACCCCTGCCAGCGTGACCTTGCATGCCCCGCACTCTTCAAAATGACTTCCTCCGTGCTTTATACCGGAAAAAAAACACATCCGGTTTTGTCTCAGTACCGGACAGGGGACAACAGCTAAACCATTACTGTCCAGCTTAAAACAGACAAGTGGCCTACATACAAATGCCCCTGCTCTGTTCTTAAAGGGGCAGTTCCCAGTTCTCTCATTACATAACAAATAGCTATTAACAAATTAATACAAATACAAAACAATAAATATTCAAAAACATTCTAAGTTTTAGATATTAATATAAATAATATCAACCTATTTCTAAAAACTGCCTATTCCAAAGTCCTCACACCAATTCATGATTTTATCAGGAGTCTCAAAATATGTGGTATTTTTCTTACAACCTCCAGGAGTCAGATCATTACCTGAGAATCTCAGCTTTCTATCCCTGATGGTGGTGGAGAGAAGCTTGAAAACACGAACCCTAAAGGTTAGAAAACCACAAGACAAATAAATCTTCTTCCCCTCCCAATTTTTTTTAAAACTTATGATTTTAAAGCCAATTTCATTATTTTGTAGAGACTGTCTCATGATGTCAGAATGCTTAGGGTTGGCAGAACTGTGCCTGGTACAGGATACATACCCACTTGATACACCTATTATTGCCCAGTTTCTCAGCATAGAAGGAAAAAGAGCATGAGTTGAGAGAAAAAAAAAATGCATAGTTAAGCAAAATGTTTTTGCTGTGGATGTTTCACCTAAAGGATTTCTCACCCAACCCTTCCTAAATAAACAATTGCCATTTCATGTTCAGTATAGCAACACACAGCAGGCAGAAAACTTACCTGACAAAAGTCAAAAACAGTATTGTCTTTGGTTATTCTATTTCCTCCTCACTATTAACCTCAGCTTTGTTCTCTGATTCTGTTGCACTAAAATCTAGGATACTCCTCTGTAGAAATTCAAAAATGACATGAAAGTTGTATACTGGGCTTTGTTAATATTAAAGGATATACACTGTATGAAACAGGACACAGCTCTTCATTTAGCCTTATGGAACATTTCTCTTATTGTAGTGTTCTGTTGTCTTGCTGAGAGTCAGGATAATGAGTGCCTTTTGTCCCTGCATTCTGACTTTTAAATGTGTCTGACATTGCTTTTCGGCAACTAACACTGACTTCAGCAGAGATGATACCGAGAGGGACTCAAGGTTAAAGAAGTGGTAGTGAGGACAAGAACAGAATATGAGGAAACTCAAAGGGACATCTTATAATGGTTTCAAAGTGAAAAATACTCTCTCAAAATGACCTCTATCTCTCTACTTACACTGCAAACAACTTTGAACTTCTTCCCAGAAAGGTTTAAGAAAAACTGATCTGCTATAAACAGTAGCAGGAAATTATTTAATTAGGAATTATGTAAGTGTGTGGTTGTAGCACTGGAGAAAATGTCTAACTGTCTATTTACAATAATCTGCATCCCCACCAGACACTGTAAATCTTTAGAGACTCTAGATACTTTAGACTTCAGGAAACTAGTATTTCACAAAAGAACTTCCCTTCCTTCCCCACAGCTACCACACCAATGCAGAGTGTGATTTTTGAAAAAGCATTCAGCATTGACCTCTCTTGGCTTCCCTCCCACTCTTACTCGGAAACACTGATGACATGGAAAAAGGTCAAGTGAAATGAAGAGAGAGTTTGCAACAGCTATTTTTATAAGTATATTCATAGATGGTCCCTTGTCCCCAGTCCCATTGTTTTCAAATATGAATGGTTCTCTTTTGTCTAAAATATTAGTCCCCAGGCTAGCAATAAACATGTAAAGAGCTTAACATGCTTTGGGATTCCAAATAAATAGGGTTGCCAACTTTCTACTCCTACAAAACCAAACACCCCTCCCCCCCCCCCCCCTCCGGTCACTCACTCTCTCCCAGTCTCACTCACTTTCACTGGGGCTGGGTGAGAAGGGGACTCGGGGTATGGGGTCCCAGTGGCATTACCGCGATTCCCAGGAAGTGGCCACCAGGTCCCTGCAGTGCAGCCCCTAGGCACATGGGCAGCCGGGAGGCTCCACGCACTGCCACCCCTGCAGCTCCCTTTGGTTGCAGTTCCTGGCCAATGAGAGGTGCAGAGCCAGCAGTAGAGGTGGGGGCAGCGCACAGAGCCTCCCTAGCTGCCTATGCGCCCAGGGGCCACAAGAACCTGGCGGCCACTTCTGGGAGCTGTGCAGAGCTAGGGCAGGCAGGAAGCCTGCCTTAGCCCCAGGGCCCTGCTGTGCCACCGACTGGACGTTTACCGGCCCCACCAGGATCCCTTTTTGACAAAAGGCATTCTGGTCGAAAACCGGACACCATACATGTGTCATACATATACATAAATGTATATTTATGGCAACCATACATATACATAAATAAATGAATGATGCGAATGTGTTTCAAAAGCACAGTCCAGGCCAGAAGATGCTTTGACATCAAGAACTCCCATTTAAATAACAAAGCGATCTTGTATAAACTAACTCTTAAATCTAAATTTGTATTTCATTGCTTCACTACTTCTATGCTAAATTGAAAAATACTCTTAATGAACTTATTTTCACAAATGAGAAGCTGTACATTTTGGGGGAGGGGTCATAAAAGCATCATTTAGAGAGAAATGTCCTTTTTGAAGGCAGGAATAACATTTTGTTTTGTGTGCTTTGACAAGAAAGTTGCCGCAATTAGCACTCTGGGTACTGGACCCCATTTAAACATTCTGTGCATGAAATCAGCACATAGGAAAATCAAGAGCTCAGTTTGGTACATTTTCTTTTTCTTTGGTCTCACATGGAACATAGCAACTTCCCCATGATTTGAGTTATTTAAAACTTGTTTAACGGTGGTACTCGAGAATGTCGGGAACAACTGTTCATTGTCAGGGAGATGGACTAGACCTTCAAAGAGTTCCACCTCTTCCCTCACCACCCTCCTCTAATTTCTATGCTTTAAATTCTATTACACATAGTTACTATGTGCTAGAAAAACCCTGCTAGGTGCTACAGTGCACAACAGAAGATATTCAGCCCAACCCTAGACCCCAAAATACCAGAGCACTTAAAAAAAAAAGAGAGACCAATAGAAGTCATGGGAGGAAAATGTAGCATGGTCAATGTTTATGCAAGTACATAACTCAGTGTAGTAATGGCCTTTAAGCCCAATCAGCCACCTTTACAATTGACTCCTGTTTCAAGAAAGAATAGAGTACACAAGCGTTAGGAACTTTTGTTAGACTGCTCGGAATCAGAATATTGGTGCACATTAATGCGGTTCTTGTGGTGCTTATGTATCCCTGACCATTCTCCCTAATTAACCAGAATCTGATGCTGGCTACGACAGCATAAAATTCCTACATTCTGTTACAGTACTAGATCTGCTTGGGATTTTAACAGAACATTTCCCCTAAAGTTGAAAGACTTTTCTAGACTTTTTCCATACTTTTAAACAAGTGTCAAAAGGTGAAGCCATTCATTTTCTGAGTTATGGATTTGACTGTACTAAGCTATGTGGATCTTGTCATTTATTTTCTGTTATGGACGTACTGCTCTTTGATATTGGAGACATTGACTGGCTGTATCCATTTCAATCTGACTCATTTCTTTTGCTAAGTGTTTAAATTGATAGTGGAAACAGTTTGAAGATGTGTGTCTCTTTACATTTCTGATATGAACTTGTTATTTTGATTTTCTTGCTTCTTGTAATGTGCCAAGGCTGAAACAGCTATTATTCCCTTTCTCCTCCCACTATTTTACCTCTCCCCTCCTTCCCCGAAACAAAACCTTTCTTCCAGAGGTAATTTTCATTTCCAATTTTGCTGTGTCACATTTGGTTGCATCAGTTACAATGTTCATGTCTGTTCTTTTCCTGCTGATGATTTTGTAGTATTGTCATTCAGCCGTAATGAAGGTCATTCATGGTTGGTATGACTGTATTTCAAAGCTCAGTATGGTCAAAGATGAATTGTTATTACCATTTTCTGAGTGTCTATTAAATGTTCATCTTTATGTGATTTTTCCTTTTGTCTGTGTTCCAACTCTGTTCAGTCATTGGAGCATCATTTCAGGTGTGTGCATATACTGTACTTCCTTTTATCATGTAGACAGTTTTGCTAATGTCATCAAAAACTAATTCAGGGATGTTTTAGTAAAGTTGTTTTCCATTACTAGAATGTTGTATTTATGAATTTCTGTGGTATGGTTGTGTGGGAGGGTCTGTACACTGGCTCCAGCTTATGAAATATTTTTGCCACCCATAATGCAGTTACACAAAGCAGATTCAATGCATTACTAAGGTTAGATTAGATTAATAAAGCAATCCAAGTCTCATATTTTCTCTGGAGTACGGTGCTACATCAGGTCTTCTGAAGCTGGACTTTCAGTTTCCACCCCTCCCCTCAACACGTAGGTTAAAATCAGGCACTTAGTTTATGACACAGCTTTAAACTTTCACATCAAATACTAGAAGACCACCAAAAAAATAAAAAAATCAATTCTAGTGCATCAAGTAATCAACAGAAGGTGTATGATGCAATGTGTGCTTGGAAATAAAAATACACTCATGCTTTTAAGAAAATCTGGGACACTTAACACACCTAAGGAAGTTGAGAATCCTTTGTTTCTCTTTTTAGACATCTATGCACAGAGGATGTAAAATGATCATTTTGCTCTTGTAAAAAAAACACTGCCATAACAGAATGACTATGTTTTAGATTCACCCTGAGACATCCAACACCTCTGCACTGGTGTAAAGAGAGAAGAGAATCAATCCTGTGCTTACACCATGCTGGAAAGTACACATTGAATGCCAGCGGTTCAGGAGTGACAGAATATCCCTCCTCTTCACAAATTTTGCATTTGCAAATATTCAGGATCAGGAAGAGTACCTTTTTTTTTTTTTTTTTAAGTTTAAAAATTGAAATATCCCAACTACTGTGCCACCTCCCTTATCCGCCCTATACTTCTTGATGTTGGATTTGCACGTTAGTGTCTGTTAACTGTAAAGATGAATAATTACTGCTTGTTTCTCACACACACACACACACACACACACACACACACACACACGGAAATGCTTGATCCAGGACAATTCACAATACAAAAAAGAAGAGTTAGAAAAAGAGCAATTAAGACAGAGAGAGCTGTGACAGATATGGAGAAAATAAGGGTAGAAAAAGGCTAAATGTTTAAGGCCCCAGATTCTTCAAGGAAGTGCATGCAAGTGGACCCCTTTACTCCTTGACTGCAACACGACTGTACACAGGTGCAGGAGTCCACTTGAATGGAGCAGCTTGGAAGATCAGGCCTAATTGATCAAATTAGGACACAATTAAGATCTGACAGTTGTCATCCTGACCAAAATACTAGGTCTTGAACCAGGGCCCTCCAGAGCTAAAAGCATAAGTTTGAGCTAAAGAGCCACAGTTTCTCAGCTGGGGCTGCAACAGACGAATATGTGGATGACACCGTAATTGCGCTGTTCTGTACACTGCCCCAGCATTCTGATACAGCCACTGGAAGATGGGCCATGGTCTATTGCAGCTGTTAAGTTCTTACAGAGGCATTTGCTGTAGGCCTTTTGACTTCACTTAAAAGAAGTGGGAAAATCTTGAAAGGATTCCCCTGTAAAGAAGAGAGCATATTCATAGCTTCGTATCCAACAGATCGATATTTTTTATTGAATATTAGGAGGAATGTCTCTGTTCCACTCTCCATTCCTTTCAGATTTTAGTCTCACAGATACAATGCAATTCACTGTGTTTCATTTTGGCCATTCTTTCATCTCCGAAGGATGAATAACTTCTACTCTGACTGCTTTATTAGCTGAGCCAACAACTTTCAAAACGGATCAGTCAGGTTTAGAGTGAGGAAAATAATGTTTCCGCCTCTTTTCCCCATGGGTTCAGATGCTCATCATCGGTGGGGTAGGGAAGGTTGCTAGAGCTAAGCAGTTTATGAAGAGTTCTTTTGAAAAGCAAGCCTGGACTATTCTCTGCAATGAGTAAGGCTATTCTACATCTCAGCTTCCAACTGCAATGATTACAGGTTGAAAGAACAAGCTTTCTGGCTTTGCCACCAAAGGCAAAGTATTTAGTGTCATTTTTAATTTTACTTTTTAAATTAACTCAGCTTTTTTTTCTTTAAGGTTTCTATTAGTATTCATTGTGTGCATTATAGAAGTGTCTAGAGACCCTAACTGAGATTAGAGCCCCATTGGCACTGAACAAACAGATAGCAAGAGACAGGCCCTACCCAGAAGAGCCAACAATCTAAACAGAGAAGACAGGCACAAAAAGTGGAAGGGAAAGAGAGGTGAAGTGACTTAACAAAGGTGACATAGTAGGTCTGTGGCAAAGCAGAGAATAGAAACCAAGTCTCTCTATTCCCAAAGCCAATATAGCTAAGAAAGTGACCTGGATTCATTACTAAACTCCAATTACAAGGCCAATCAGTTACAATTGCGCAAATCCATCCACCGATGCTACCACGTGCATAGTTTGAAGATAACGGCATAGGTGCTGAACCTAGGGGTGTTGTCGCACCTCCGGCTTGAAACGGTTTCCATCATATACAGCAAGGATAGTGTATTTTTTGTCAAGGTCCAAATTTCTTGGTCAAAGTATAGTCAAGGTCCAGACTCCAGAGAAAATAATAATAAAAAAAGAAGAAGAAATAAAAAGATTTTTGGGTCCGTTCCAGGCCTATTGTCCTGGCCCACGGTCTGCCTATTGACTACCCGATATACAGGGTTTACAGTTTGGTTCAATGGCTCTCAACACCCCCACTATACAAATTGTTCCAGCACCCCTGGATAACAGAGATGCACCAGCATAACTGAGGGCAGAATCTTGCCTGCTTAACTTTCAGATCTCAAATCAAGTTTGCAGGGATCGTTTTAGAAAAAAACAAATTCTCTAGTAAACGGAGAAAGTTTGATATGAAAAATATTGCATGATAACCATGGAATTCCACAATGCTACCTATAGAGTCCCAAGTCACATGTACACAATACATAGGATTACACAAAGTGCTCTACATTTTACAAAGTGTTATGGAGGCAGTGACAAACCCTTTCCTAAGAGTTCCCTCTGCCTACTCCTACAACATTCAGTTTTGTGCCTTTTTTCATCCCTGTGTCTGGAAAGACTGTCCACACCTTGTGCCCCAAAAGGCCTTTTCACCTTCAAATACTCCCTAACGTACTTATTTCACTAGGTCATCAAACAATGAAATCCTCATTAGTCATAACTGCAGCTTTTTGTGGCTGCACTGTTTGGTGTATTGTACATGTCTGAATGATTACAGATTATATGTTCCTCACGGAAGGATACTTGTTCTTATGCGTTTATAAAATGCTGCTGGTTGTGTACATAAGAATTAAAAGTCCAATTCGGGGGGAGGGGGGGGAAGGATTATTTGCTTCATATTATCCGCACACCAGCATTTGTTTCATGGGATGTTAGCCATCCTGAGCAGCCAAAGTGTAAGACAATCTTCCTCCTTATAGAAGCAGGTAGATGGAATATTAGCTTAAAGTGTCATTTGAAGCATCCTATTCTACAAAAAGGCAACAGATATAAATGATAAGCTCTGTAACAGAAGGATTCCCAGAAAATAACAAAGGTTCGTAAATCAATTTCCTCTTGCTTTATTAATGTCTATTACATGTGCTTCATGCACTGCAACGTATCAAAGACATACAGCATTCCTATCAGCACTTGGATTCCAGAGTTCAGAAATTTTCTTCACAATACTGCTTTACAAAATGCATTAGCTCTAATGATGGTAGGTTCAGACCTGACCCAACCACAACAAGGAGTTACCCTGCAAAGGCTTCAATGTTATTAATAATTCTGAGTTGATCCAATTTCTAGCTAACCTACTCTTCCCTCACGGAAGTTGTTACCAGTTCACTGCTCTGAATATTAAAATACTTTCATCGGGCCCAAGGTACAGAACTCGAAGCACAGATTATAATAATTAAAATCAATGAAAAAATTAATCTCCAGTCAGCTTTCTAATCCAAGGTATCTTTGATTCTCAGTCTCTCTCTTCCTCATGCATCATACTAGATGGAAATACACCAGGCATTTCATACTACTTTAAGTCCCGATGACATAGAATCATAGAATATCAGGGTTGGAAGGGACCTCAGGAGATCATCTAGTCCAACCCCCTGCTCAAAGCAGGAGATACAATATCTCACGACACAACATACAAATTAAAGTGTTAGCAACAATCATTCTTGCTGACCAGGACTCATTGTCAAATTAAAAGAAGATACAGTACATAGCTAGCATTTCTGCTGTTGATTAACAGATTTGGTGCCCATGTAAGAAGCAGTTAATTTAAAACTATATTTCTGAATAGCTTATTGGGAAGCTATTTAATACAGACGTTGGAGAATTTGACAATGGTTCTGCTTTTGCATATCTCATATAATATAATAAGTTTACATGCCTGTAACAAGTTGCTACAGTATCTGCAGGTGCCTCCAAATTACTTATAGCCTCATAGGTAAACCACAACATAAATTACTCAGGGTGAAATCCTGGCCCTATAGAAACCAATGTGAGTGTTTTCATTGACTTTAATAGGGTCAAGGCTTCATCCTTGCTTCACACATTAATACCTTGAGGAGCACAACACAGCTTTAAAAAAAGTTCTTTAAAGAAAAAAGTGTTTTCTCATTGATTTCCTCCACCCCCCTACCTGGATAACGGGGTGGGGGGAGGAAAGAAACCTCCTCACCAATAGTTACTTGCACGTATGTTACAGAATGCCCAAGATGTGCCATGAACTGTACATGTATTCATACTTCTTATCACTATACCAAAATGCTTGAGTTACAACCAAAGTATTTCAAGTAGCTATATACTTATATGAGAACAAAAATAAACACGAGTCATTTAACAGACCAATATTCTGTATACCTAAAGTATCATAGTAACTCTCCCTCAGTAACAAACTCTGAATCATAAGTTAATGGTTTTGTCTGATATTCCCAAACAAGAAAGTTACGGGAAGCCTATACTAAGACTGAATTAATTAAAACATTTCTGATTAGAATGACCCAGGGATACTCTGTCATAAGGGTATCATTTAAAATGTTTGTATTCATTATTTTAGTATAGCTACTGTGTTTTATAAGAAAAAGACCTTTTTCCAGCTATTTATGGCAATCAGCACAAACTGAACTATTCTTCTGCGTAAATCACAGCACCTAACTTTTAGGCACCTAGAAAAAAAATCAGTGCAATTCACAAAGTCTGAATTAGGCACCTAAGTGCCTATATAATGAATGGAGAGACAGTGTCTCTGAATGGCACGCAGAAAAAACAGAAAATTGGGTAGGGAGTCACCTAAGTAACAATGGGCGATGCCGACAAAAGGAGTGTGCGCTAAGCCCCACCCCTCTCACTGAGATAGGTATTTAAATCCAGCTGGAGGGAGGTGCCTCTCTGCTTGAGAGTCACAGCTTTGGAGTTAGGTGCCTATATTGTTTTTGCAAGGGGGCGGGGGAAAGAAAAGGACCATGACTTCCCTCATAACTTCTATCCAGTGGTTTGGGTATTCACCTGGGATGTGGAAGATCCCTGCTTCAAATCCCCCCTCCACTTGAGGGTGAGAAGGGATTTGAACAGGAATCTGCCACGTCTCAGATGAATTTGTTAGCCTCTAAGGTGCCACAAGGACTCCTCGTATGATTCCTCATTGTTTTTGCTGATACAGACTAACACAGCTACCACTCTGAAACCTAACTCCTTTTGTGCATCCTAGCCTTTGGGCTTAAATCCTACAAATGCTTACTCCTCAGCATGGTTCTTACCAGTGCAAGTAATCCTACTGAAATTAACAGAACTATTCATGACAGCAAATTTCATACTTCGTGGTGTCTACAGGATCAGGACCATACTTTATAAAAACTGCTTTGGGATCCTTGATAGCATTCTATGGAGAAGAGGGATAGCTCAGTCGTTTGAGCATTGGCCTGCTAAACCCAGGGTTGTGAGCTCAATCCTTGAGAGGACCATTTAGGGATTTGGGGATTTAGTTGGGGATTGGTCCTGCTTTGAGCAGGGGGTTGGACTAGATGATCTCCTGAGGTCCCTTCCAACCCTGATATTCTATGATTTAAATGCCTCAGCAGGTGAAGAGGAATCATCCTCATACACTCAGAGAACTATGGGGAAACCAGGGTAGAGAGCAGTTGTGTTTATTGAAGATGTCACTATTCAGGAAAATATGGACACAATCTGTATTTTCACCCACACAAAGAGATGCATAAACCCAAAGAGACTGATCTCTTGTGGAAATTGCTACAAGCAGAGATGGGTGATTGACACACCCAACTGAGCATCCTGATTCCTTTGCAAATTAACCACGCTGACCTGGTGAGAGCTATGATCTTTTCACCCCAGGAAAACTCCCTTTTGCAGGCAGTGCTTGCAGGAATTTTATCTACACAATAACAGGAGTACTTGTGGCACCTTAGAGACTAACAAATTTATTAGAGCATAAGCGTTCGTGGGCTACAACCCACTTCTTCGGATGCATATAGAGTGAAATATATTGAGGAGATATATATACACACATACAGAGAGCATGAACAGGTGGGAGTTGTCTTACCAACTCTGAGAGGCCAATTAAGTAAGAGGAAAAAAAAA
>NW_020664481.1:33685504-33727393 GCF_002925995.2 Terrapene triunguis | reverse complement strand
GCTTATGCTCTAATAAATTTGTTAGTCTCTAAGGTGCCACAAGTACTCCTGTTATTTTTGCGGATACAGACTAACACGGCTGCTACTCTGAAACCTATCTACACAATATACAAGTGTGAAGTACCAGCTCTCTCCCTCCTGTAGGGCCACATTCAGGTACCCTGACTCACACAATAATGCCTTATTCTGCATAAAATCCATTAAAGTCAATGGGACTGTTCATGGCGTAAGATACTACTCAGCCTGAGAGTTGAGTCTGACCCCTACCAATTTAGTACTACACCTCTACCTCGATATAACGCTGTCCTCGGGAGCCAAAAAATCTTACCACGTTATAGGTGAAACCGCATTATATCGAACTTGCTTTGATCCGCCGGAGTGCACAGCCCCGCCCCCCCAGAGCACTGCTTTACCGTGTTATATCAGAATTTGTGTTATATCGGGTCGCATTATATCGGGGTAGAGGTGTAGTTACACCACTTTGTACAAACACTGGGTACGAAGGGAAATCAACCTTGTTATCGCTCTTCATAATAGAATAAAGAACCATATCGACAGCAATTATTATGATTACAAATATCTAAAGACTCTTGGCTGGACTGAGAATAAATAAAAGCTTTCATAAAATAGGGATGGCCACATAGGCTATCTGATACATGTAGTTCATGTTGCTAAGTGCTGCTGCAGTGTTGTTCATGCGGTTAGAGCTGCTGTCCTTGAAGCTCCAGCGTGAACTGCACTAGCAGAGATTACAGCATGTTGATTCACAGACCTTGATGTTACTCAGAAAGGAAGATCAGATGCTTGGTTTGGTAGCGAAGGCGCTCGGCCAGTTTTGTTATTGATAAAGTACTGTACTTTGCTTCATAGGAGCTACAGTTACACTAACACGTCTGCCCACAACAAGGTACCAGTTCAATCAATGTAACATGATGCTGTCCCCTATGCCAGTATAAAGTTGCCCTTCCTTCCATTCATCTTCTATACATCAATACAAAGTTATGTATTAAATTTCATATGCTTTTTATTATTATCCTATACCTTGGACCTGCTACTTCAAACAAAACATTCTCTGCCATTATCCTGCCATTCCTTCCTTATCTTACGAGAGGTCTGTGTGTCCCTCTACCATCTCATAGGAATTTGTTTATATAGCTACTGGAGAAATTGTGTTTTCTTGGACCATCCTCTCCAGTCAGGAATGTGCTTACTTGGTTAGCTAACGTCTAGCATGTTACTATTCTGCCAAGGCATACTCAGGATCATAGTATTAACCATGCCTAGGGCTCCAGCAAGGCCTACAATACATAACATATATTCTCGATCATAAGCCGGTTTGTTTATAAGCCGACCCCCCGCCCCCAAGATGGATAAGTAAAAATTTTTAGAACCCGTTCATAAGCTGACCCTATAATTCAGAGGTCAGCAAACTTTGGTTCCCGGGCCATCAGGATAAGCCACTGATGGTCCAAGATGGTTTGTTTACCTCGAGCGTCCGCAGGCATGGAGGTAAACCTAAGTAAACAAAATGTCCCGGCGCGCCAGCTGCTTACCTTAACGGGCCGGGACAGCAACTGGTAGGGAAATTTGGGGGGAGAGGGGGGAAAAGCTGGGAGTCAGGGGAGTAACCCCTGTGACCACCCCCCACATGACCCCCCCCCCGAGCCCGGGACCCCCACACTCTCCCCATCCCATCCCTTCCCACCTTATCTGGGGAGGGCCAAGGGAGGATGTCTCTGGCCTGGCTGGAGCTGCTCCGGCAGGCTGGGCAGCGCGGCTGTAGCCTGCTCCGGCGGGCCAGACTGGGCGGCACAGCCGTAGCGTGTTCCGGTGGGCTGGGCCGGGCAGCACGGCCGCAGCATGCTCCGGCGTTTTGGAAGCTTGCGGGGGGGGGGGGGGGGAAGAAAAGAGCATCGTGGCCAGAAGTGGAGAGACTCTGGCCTCGCCTCTTTCCTTCTGGCTCTGCTGACTGTGCTGCCTCTCCTTGCTCCCTCTGTTGCGGGGAGGGGCTGTGTCCCACCTCTCCCTCTCTATACCCATTCATAAGCCGACCCCTGTCTCTGGTGCTTCCCTTTTTTATTAAAAAAATTCGGCTTATGAACAAGTATATACGGTACGCAATTTTTGCTGGTGCTGGCTCAACATGACTATTACTTGTTCAAAGTATTAAAGGAACACACAAGAGAGCCATATTGGAACAGGCTGATTATTTGTCTAATCCAATGTCTCATCTCTGACAGTGGCCAGAGGAATATAAAAATCTCCTATAATGCACTCAGTTGTGCAAATAGGTGGCAATAGCTTCCTGAGCCCAGCTAGTGATTGGTAATACCCTAAAGATCCAGGAGTAGTAGCCCATTAAATGTTACCCCAGCTACCGTAAACACAGATGTTCTTTTTCCCCTATTCATTTTAATGCCTAAAATAAAGAAAGGTTTGAAAATCTGGTCCGAGTCTGGGGTTTTTAATTGTAAAAATCTAAGCCAAGCTCATTCCACCTTGTTTGGTTTGTTGTGAAAGTTTTGCCCAACTCTAATCTCAACCTTTAAAAATCAATACAACATACATCGGGCCTTTTCATGTTTGTTGTTCCTAATATCTGGTTAGAAAACAGCATTTAATCCACTGAGACTATTCTCTAAACTAGGATGTCAGAAATGACTATTATTATGAATTAGACCATTTGCTGAATAACGAGTCTGAACATGAAGTCTGATCTCACATTATTTCTTACTTTATTCCCACACTTTCTGCTTTTATGTTGGAAATAATGATTCTAAGTTTAATACAGAAATTGGGTTCACTGTTGCGCTACTGTATTTCAGCTTTAATTATAGAAGACCCTTTACACTAAAGAAATTAATTAGAAATTAGAGGATACACTTAAAGTATATTCTGACCTCATTTTTCCTCTACTTTTTCTGGAGCAATCCATTTCCCCAGTTCAGCAATAAAAAGCAAAGAAAGACCTTCAGACCATGACTACCCTCATTGTTAGCACTACTGCCATATGACCTTTACAAATGAAGTCCTTTTTAGTGAGATAAACCATTCAGTTCCTTGGTGATATGAATCCCCCTAAGACTCTACTGTTTGTCAGTCTAGACAGTAAACTCTGCACAATTAACCTTTTAGTTATTCTCATAGCACAAAAAAGATAGCTGCATTTGGGGGGGGAAATACAGAAGCTAAAAATGTAAAGTTCTGTATTTTGGTCTAGATCCTAGTTTCCATCTACCGCATCAGAAGTTCCTGTGCAAGTAATACTATTTTGTAAAAAGATCATAAAAAATATTCTTTTATCATGTAATGCTTTAAATTGAGGTTCATTCACAAGAGCACATTCAGCATAAACCCTTACCTATCTGCTCAAGCAAAGTTACTCAAAAATTAGTCCATTTCCCCGTTCCCCCCACAAATGAAGCTAACTGCACATAAACAAAGCACAATCTCAATCTTATTGCAATTTAGTGTGTTATAGTGTTCTTTGGCTGTTACACACAAAAAAGCAGGCCTTTCCCATGAGGTATTTTAGAAATATCTGAGGCACAGTTACCCTTTGGCTATATATTAAGTGATTCTAAGAGTAATTATTAAAGACTCACCATGGCTACCAGGCACTGTTCATAAGAGATATGTATTTATTTGTACCACTGTGTCACTCTCCCACCATCCCAGTGTACTGGAGAGCATGGATCAGTCACAACAGTGACGGTCCAGCTGTACAGTCCCCTCACTGGAACTGCACCAGTTTTATAGCATGACAGGTTTAAGGCCTTGTCTAGGCTAGGATTTAAGGGTGTGGTATTAGCAACACACATTAAACACATTTTTAAAGGTCTAGTATAGACAAGAAACAATGCCTTTATCATATGCTGAACTGGTCAAGTTAAGACCTAGTCTTCCTCCTTTATTATTTAAAGTGCTATCATGGGGCCTCCTAATGGACAAGGAAAATGACAAATCTTAGCACTGACCATATTAAGGAGCTGGTGTTTCTAAGGCCGTGTCTACATGAACATTTAGTTCATGGCAAGCTGGGGTGTAAATCTACCTTGTACTTGCTTGCTGTACACCACTGTCCATGTGGATATTGCTGACATGCACTAACACTTCCATAATGTGCATTGGTTTAGCCTGATTTGAAATGGGACTAGACCAAAGCACACTAAGGAATGTTAGTGCAGATCAGCAGGGTCCACACACACAGTTAATGTGTGGCAAGCTAGATTCACATTGCAGCTTCCTGCAAACTAATTGTTCATGTAGACAAGCCCTAAGACTCACCAGAAGAATCAGAGGCCCAGATTTAGAACCGAGGCGGGGGAAGTGCATGCACATTGTGTGTACTCAAATCAGGTCTATATATTTGTGTGTGTAGTTACTGCAGTATTAAGTACAACTTTGGTAAGTGTGCAGGCATATGCATTATTTCACCTGCCTAATTCTAATAATTAGAGTGAGAGGGAGGCGATGCTAGATATAGCTAAGGAGGAAAAAAAATCACTGATTGAAGACAGATTTTAATTGTGAAACTATTAAAAGACTATATTAATGTATCATACCCCATTTTCAATATAATTTATAATATGAATGGATACATTTTGTGCCATATTCTGTTCTCATTATAGTTTGTCAAGGTAATGAGTTATTAGAATTGTAATATGCAATATATTCTGTAAAATATGATGGTGTGCCTTTGCAATACACCATCCAGTATTTTGTTTAGCAGGTTATAATTCCCCTATACATAAGGGGTGGAATAGGTGGAAATAGCCAATCAAATAATGTTTAAATGGTTCTGTATGCTGGGAACCATTCTTCCATAATTCACTGAATATTACAGATCATTAATATTCTGATACTTCATTTTGTGCCAGAGAGATAGTAGCAAGCACTGAAAATGGTACAAAATTAATCAATCAATCTCCAGGGTATGCAATGGGAAATGGCATGCAATTAACCAGTTGTCATGACAATTTGATGATGACAGACTCATAAGAACATAAGAAAGGCTATTCTAGGTCGGGCCGTTGGCCCATCTAGCCCATTATCTTGTCTCTGACAGTGGCCAGTGCCAGATGCTTCAGAAGGAAAAAACAGACCAGGGCAATTTCAAGTGACCCATCCTGTCATCCAGTCTCAGCTTCTGGCGGCTGGAGGTTTAGGGATACCCAGAGCATGCATCCCTGACCATGCTGGCTAATAGCCATTGATGGACCTAGCCTCCATGAACTTAATATAATTCTTTTTGGAACCCAATTATAACCTGCTGCCTATTAATTTCCATCAGGTGTCCCCCTAGTTCTTATTATGTCAAGGGGTAAATGACACTTCCCTATTCACTTTCTCTACACCATTCATAATTTTATAGACCTCTATCATATCCTCCCTTAGTCATCTCTTTTCTAAGCTAAACATGTCCTGTCTTTTTAAATTTCTCCTCATTAGAAGCTGTTCCAGACCCCTAATAATTTTTGTTGCCCTTCTCTGAAGCTTTTTCAATTCTAATACAGCTTTTTTGAGATGAGGCAACCAGAACAGCATGCCATATTCAAGGTGTGAGCCTACCAGCGATGTATATAGCGGCATTATGATATTTTCTGTTTTATTATCTATCCCTTTCCTAATGGTTCATAACATTCTATTATGTTTTCTCCCCCCCTTTTTTTTGGGGGGGGGGGGGAAGAGAGGGTGTGAAGGAACTGCTACTGCACATTGAGCAGATATTTGGAGAGAACTAGTCATTATGACTCCAAGATTTCTTTCTTGAGTGGTAATAGCTAATATAGAATGCTTCACTTTGTATGCATAGTTGGGGTTATGTTTTATAACATGCATTACTTCACATTTAGCAACATTAAATTTCATTTGCCATTTTGACGCCCACTTTAGTGAGATCCCTTTGTAACTCTTCGTAGTCAGCTTTGGAATTAACTATCTTGAGTAATTTTGCATCATCTCAGACTCGTGTCTAGAACTTATATTTATTTTGTGTGTACACACATACACTTGGCTTAGAAGAAATGCAGTTAAGTACACCCCACTGGCCAACACCCTGAGAGCCCAGGACTACAAGGTCTAGATACACACCCTGATCATGGGAGCCCTGGGCTCGTGGGACCCCCACAACAAGCCAGTACGGAGAGTGTGCAGAGTTGGTCGACGCTACGCCCAGCTCATGAGACAGCTCATGGTGTTTGACACCATCAGGTGATCCAGAGACATCTATACAGAACATCACGGGACACTGCCAGTACCAGGTCGAGTAACTGAGACCACTGACCAGGGAAATAACCCATTTCCTTCCCTGACGAACCAAGGGATGCACCCCATCCATGTACTTATTTGGTACACTGATACTGACTTGGACTTTTAATACATTCCATGGGTGTCGTACCCAAGCCCACTTATCCACTGACGCTTTAAAAACTCCCACACCCCAATCTGGGTCTATGCTGGTTATGTGATATGTATGTATCTCATGATCCTTGTAACCGATACCTGTAATCCCTCATAACTCAAGCCTGACTCCATATGTACAGTACCTTCCCTCATAACTTGTGTATTTAATTTTAAACATTAACTTTAATAAAAAAAATTAAATATGAAACAATGAAGTCCTTACCAACTTGTGACAACATAGTTTACCAGATATAACTACATATTATCTACAAAATCTTACAGCTAGTAAATACCCATGCTTAAGCAGTTTACAAATAAAAATATTTTTCGGTATCGGGGGGAGGGAGGGAACTAAGTGATCAATCACTTGATTACCTGTTCTGTTCACTCCCTCTGAAGTCCCTGGCATTGGCCACTGTTAGAAGACAGGATACTGCTCTAAACTGACCTTTGGTCTGACCCAGTATGGCCGTTCTTATATTCTTATAATTGGGTACATAACAAATGCCAAAAAAAAAAAAAAAAATTTCTAGATGGAGGGGTCCTCTCCACCAGTTTTAAATCTTGATAATCAAGAGGTTTATATCCTGGTAAAGTGTTACTTTTTAACAATATTCTCCTTGGAAATTATTTACAACTACATATTAGGATTGTATTGTTAGCCTTAGAAATTGGAACATTTCCCAGCAGAAAACAACTTTGTCTAAGCCTGATATACAGTGTGATGATATTAACAAAAGTCAAGTATGTGCTACATAATTTATCAAAACCTGAATTAAAATAATGCAGGAACCTGCACATTGATGTATGTTTAGTAAAATCTCCTACTATGACCACCATCATCAAATGTTGATATACCTCAGTGTTTTAGAGAGACAGCTGAATTCAGGCATAAAGCTACTTTATTATAGTTTTGATGGAACTGTTGCATTTACCATACGGAACTATCATGTTCTAGAATTTTAAATATGTTCCAAATAAATTCAGAAATAGCTGCAGCACTTCTATGGTTCATGTAATTCTGTTGATGTACAGGTCTAAACATGTTTTTTCCCTATTATCAGTTGCCACAATAGTGTCAATAATGTATAAGCAACTGAGGAATAGTGAGTTCATCTTGCTGGGTCAAAGAAAAAAACCACTGGGTTTTAGTAGCATTGTTTCTGCTGCTGAGGGCAGTTTAAGATTTCCTCATTATTAAAAGATTGTAATCTCCGGTGGATATGTTTTACTGTATCTATAGTCTTTCATAGGACATAAGGAATGATACAGCAGAGATTGCTTATAAGAAATAGATAATTAATTCACCCCACCAGGATACAAATAGCAGTAATATTTATTTAGGTGAATCAGCAAACCATGCACTCTCTCAATTCAGAATGATCGTGTACTTATGGGAGAAAGCTTGTGATCACCATGAAGAGAACATGGCCAGCTTTTCATTTCTATTTACGGTACCTCCAGGAACATGCACTGCCAACCTTGGGTATCTAGGTGGCATTTCCCCTGACACATCTGACTAAATTCCCAAAGCCCAAGCAAGGAGACCTGGAATGAAATCAGGGTCTTGCTGAAGTCAATGGTAAAACAATCACTGATTTTACTGGGGTCAGGATTTCACCTGGCTGTTCTACCCTTCCTCCTTGGATCATAATTTCACCCTTTTAGACACCTTAGCTCATTTGTCAAGTGATCATCCAATTCTCTACCTACATTCTCCAGCTGGCATTTTTATCTGAGGTCAAAGCTAAAATGAGACAGACGATGGAAATCCTGGATTAAGGCATGTACATTCAGCCCTAGAACCAAAGAGCCTGGACAGAGATCAGACTGCCAGACCCTTAGCTGGAATAACTTGACAGAACTCCACCAAAGTGAATAGAGCTCTGCCAATTTACACCAGCTGAAAATATCACCCAGAGTCCTTAGGATGCTTCCAGAGGAAAGTCACTCAGACACATTGCACTTCCATGAATCCATATGGCCCACTCTGGTTCATTTCTTTTACCTTAAATGTGGTGCAAATTTAGGTCAGCCAATTTATAAGTAGCAACATAGAGACTCACAGGGCTTTGCCAACAATGCTTTTATTTCTAATATATGAGACATAAATTAGGAATATTTGAAACCTCATAGGCATCCTACTAGATTAATGGTAGCAAGTAATAAAGCAGAAGCACTGTTTTTAGGAAAAAAACTGTTTTCAGGCTCTTTGTCTTTCAGTAACCCTTAGTAAGTTGGAATAAGCTTCATTTTTAAAACCAAATCAATGTAGCAATGTATTGGGCGGTGGGGGAGGATAGAAAGACCTAATACCATCATGTAGGAAGGAAACTGAAAATGGTGATCACAGGACTTCCAATATTTTGGATTGAAAACATGTAGCAACATTTATTCCTTTAGATGACATCTGTTTCCTCTACTCTCTCCTCCCATCACCACATTTAATTCTGAATTAGCATGTTTACAGCTTTTTTTAATGAGCTGTGACATTGGCTTTATTGACCTCAAAGCAGCCTCCAATCACCACCATTGCCTTCAGTAGGCGGGTCTATTGGGGATCTTGGACTTCCAAGATAACACTGCATGCTCCAATGTGGTGGTAAACACTGCACTTCCTTTTGGAGTGACCCTAATTCTAAAAGAAACTTAGAATCTATCAATAGAAAAATACATTTCCATTCAGACATTCGAGATAGACATCTTTGATTTCTTACGGGATTTGACCCAGCCTGACTGAAATGTCATCTGTAGGGAAACACCAAGCTTTTGTATTTACAGGTCAACCCTGACAGATAGTGTTGGTAACTGAAATGCCTGTCAACATAGAGCAGGGAAAAAAAGTTCTTCTAAATTAACCACACCCTGGAGAATACTTTCTGCCCTCGAGATACTGCATCAGAACATATCTTTACCATCACTGAAGAACTTACTGTAGGTTGTTGGAGAGAAAATTGAGACCATTAAAATTTAATACAGTTTCTAAAATGGCATGTGCCTCAGAATTATAAATTACATATCATATTACTATATGTCAATTGTTCTTTCAGTTCCAGCCACCATTTAGCTAATTGTCTGATCACAAGTAAAGATTTTATAAAGGTCAGTTATAGACTTTCAGCAATATTTTGTAGCTTGTGATGGGCAATACTGTAAATTGTCCAATTTCCTGTTCCAGAAAATTTCAACGTTTTCTCATATTTAAAGCTGCAGTGCGTGAATTGAATGCATAAGTCTAGAGATCACAATGAAATTACCATCTGAATATGCTGAAGTATAGTAACCACCTCATTAGCAGCATGTACCCATCATCATGAATTGTAATGTTATATGAATTTGGCCAATCATGAAGCTCAAACTCCCAAAACACAGGCCCTTAGAGCTAAATCATCATCATCAGTTTTCTGTAGTAATATTAGATCTTCTTTTGGAAAGCCCACAAAGAAATAAGGTCACATGGTCACACATGCTGATGTGACATTCCACCAGGGTGGGGGGAGGAAAAGAGACATTTTATATATAGATATAGATAGAGAGAGAGAGTGTACACACACACACACACACACACACTCAGGAGTACATTACTATATATCCCTGAACAAATTCAAATGAACAGTGAAGAATATTAGGAATATATCTGTCTGGATTAGAGATTCTCATATATTCCATATAGAGAATAGAGGAAACTCTCTTATCCAGGCAGGCATATTGTATGAGACTATACCAAGGTCTCTACTGCAATCACAGCATATAAAAGACTAAAAACAGCTGGTGCAACAGCAATTTGCAGCAAAATATCTTTATAGGTTGTGAGTATGATGCCACTTAAGCATCTGAGATTCTACACGAGAATCAGTGCAATGTTGGAGAAAAAGCAAACATGCTGGGCTTGTTTTGGTTTTAATATTAGCAAACTCTGAATTTAAGCACAACAGGCAGCAATAGCCTGCATAAAGTTCAAGACATATTTATGTACCCATTAGCCAGATCACAGTTAATAAACCCTAACCTCAGGCAGGCAAGGTGAGTCTCCATCAGAGTTATGTACTGCAATTTACAGGAAATTAGAATAACTTACAATAAAAAGACAATATTTATGGCTACTGATGCACAGAAGAAAACACTGATAAAGCATAGAAGTCTTAAACACCAAAGCTACTTAAATGAAAACCTATCAACCCCTCCAGCAGTTATGTGGTACAAATAATGAGTATCACATAGTAAGAAAGAAATATAGGTCTGTAATCCAAACTTGATCAGAAGCCTAATAAAACCCCCCAGCAAATACAGTCACACCCCAAAAAACTAAAGCCCGAATTCAGAAAGACAGTGACACACGTGCTTCAACTTGAAACACATTCTTAAACCCCATTACTTAAAAGTTAATCACATACTTTCCTGAATTGGGGCCCAAGTCATTTTGGTCTGTTAAGACAATTAGAAGCACCAATGATTCATTGTGGATTTTCACATGAGCACCTTTGTCAGCCATCAAATTGCAGTCTTCAGCAACCAAGTTCTCTTAATAATTAGAGATCACCTGTTTGTTTCAAGCTTGAAAACCCTCTCATTTGAAATACGTTATTTTGAACCTTTTGGCTAAAATTAGATTTCAAAATTCAGAAAGAATCTCAATAGTTCATACAAATTCCTATGAAGTGCACTACACTTTACATTATTAAGGCATTTCAGACTAACTTTATAGGGTTTAAATTCAGTTAACTTTGAATCTAAACCACCATTGGTTTGCTCATCCATTTAATAGCCCATAGGAAAAGTGTGAAACAAAAGAGGGTCAGAATTCAATATGATCAGGGATCTTTTCAAGGGGCAAAATGCTATTTAAGCCACACAGAAAAGTTCTGTCTTAAGAGATACACAACATTATCTGCTCTTGGGATCTGCTTGGCTACATTTAAATTTTGGAACATATTAGAACATCATTAGTAAGGGTTTTTTAATTATTTTCTTCTTCTTCCCCATAAAAGATATGGGCTACAGTATTCCCAGAACAATCTTGCAGAACAAATTTAAATAAATAAAAGTTTGCAGTGTTGTTGTAGCTGTGTTGGTCCCAGAATATGAAAGAAACAAGGTGGGATAGGTAATATCTTTTATTGGACCACCTTCTGTTGGTGGAAGAGACACTTTCGAGCTTCACAGAGCTCTTCTTCATGCATGTTAATTACCCATTCTATCATGTTTAATCTGAACAGCGAAGAATGGAAAATCATTTATATTACTGTGTGTTAATTTCATAGTGGTCTTTAACATTTGGACACATCAATACTATGGATGGCAGGCAATTTTCTAGAATGTTTTTGGTTTTAATTGACACTGCTTGAATGACTGTCCTGTGAAGTATATAGTCAAGAAAAGGCAGAAGTCGTTCTTAAATCAGAAGGTCAAATTTTTTACAAAGAACATGTGAAACTTTATAACCAGATTCAAAATGATAAGCAGACATTGCTACTTGGTATGGACAAACTGCTGGGAATCAAATTTTGTAACTCTTTCTGGGGTTCAGAGTTTTTAAAACCGAGTTCAAACTTTTTTCTGTCATTTAACTGCACGTTTTTCTCTAGCACTTTAACAGAGAGCCCACTCCAACATATCTGTGCTTATCTATCATTCTAGGACATGAATGAAAGCCCAGTGAAGCTAGCAGGTGTCTTTACATTGACTTCAGTGGGCTTTGGACTAGCCTTCTATTGATAAATGAGTATTTATCAAAGCCCTGATTATCTCTGGACAATAAAACTCAACTCCATCTTTTAAAACTGCTCTTTCTTGACATGTAATCTATTGTCAGCACTTTTTATTAATATGGACTATTACATAATATGGAGTATTACAGCAACAATATTTGCAGTATCTCATTACCCATTTAATGAATCTAGACGACTTATGTTGTGTATAAATCTTCAAAATTTTTAATATGAGGAGAGAATAAAAATAGTTTTATGAGTCTTCAAAACTACAGTATATTTACATTGCCTGGGTATTTTACTGTTGTTAAAAATCTGCAAGATGAGCAATGACTCAAATTCAGCTGTGTGTTACATTGTGTATCTGGAGATGTCCTGTTCCATTCACTGTGAACAGGCCAGTTATATTACAGAGAATCCAGATTTTATTTTACTTTTTTCCAGTTGGTGCTGGATGAAATTTAGGATTTAATTTCCTCCAATGCTGTGAAACACTATCCACATCTTGCGTATTAATTACACAAAATCAGCATACAGGATTTTATTTCATGCTGGATGCCTGGTCAAGTCTTTTCAGGCACAAGCAATTAGAACAAAGGGGATCTGTCTTTACCATATAATGAAAGATAATTCAGAATCAGAAACATGTCACCCAGCCCTAATCTTCAGCAAGGTCACTAGTGTTTGTTACATGAAGAGAAATATTCACTTAAAGGATGAGATAATTTTAAACAGTTCGTGATAACCATACACAGATCCAGGATTTCTTTCCCTCTTTTGGTTCTCATACAAACATTGTGTTCATTGTTGCGGATGTGAAGAAAATTCCACCTTTTAGTCGTGTTTCTTTAAAAAGAATATTAAATAGATAAGCGTATCAGTTTGTCAAGCAGTTGACCAGATCCTGCAACAACTTGGGTATTACCTAGGATTTGCTGTGGAAGGCTGCTGCCTGAAGAAATCATTGAAAGACAGCCCATAGGGATAGAGACGATTTCTGCACTGTAGTTTATAGGTTGTGCTGATCACTGTGTTACCACACTATGGCTGTTGAGAGCCCATCCCCACCACTTGTTAACATGGTTGTGTACCTCCCCGCCCCCCTTTCAATTATAATGAATGTGAACAGGACAACTCAGATTTACTACCATGTTAAGGGAAAGTGTTACAGTAGTTCCTTCATGCAAAGTGGCTATTGAATGAATCTACTGTCTGAGCGCCTTTACTCAGTCTGTATGCCAGTGGGAAGGATTTAGCCCTATAATTTCAGATTATGTGCTAAAAATACACTTTTTACCAAGGACAGACGTGGCCTTTTTATACAAAACCCTGCATTTACTTTCATGAGCCATACCAGATTTTTTTAGGGGGGAGGGGCAGGCGGTGGCAGGGAGGAAAACTTAATGGTTAGGATTTAATTTTGCACATTATTTGCTGTGTTACCAGAAGATAACACACCATGACCCCACAGATAAACTGCGTTGCCATTTCCAATTATCATTATTTCTTATGGAAACAGGGACATACAGTTATCAAGAACATGAGCAGCAGAGTGGGCTAAATTGTATTGGCTAAGAAGTTGATGCACATCACCATGGTAGATGTTCTTCCTTCATAAACCTCTACTGCAAATACATTATTCATAAGCTTAGATTTTAAGAATTGGCAAGTTTTCAGCAATAATGTTTTAAAGCTGCCAGAAATTGTGTTAGAGTTAAAAAAAAATTTCCACCAGAGTTCTCCAGTCTGAAGTCCACCAGGTCTCAGAATTTTGGCCTCAAAAAGCCTATGAAAAAAGCAAGATTACAAATACCAAGATATTTGTCTTAACTCAGGCTTTACTTGAGTTACCAAAAAATTCAAACACACAGCACACAGCCTTCGCAACCATTAATGATGCTGAAGAAATACAGGAATGGTAAAAAGAGGCAGCTTCATACACTGAGAACATTTCTAAATTGCCTCTTCCTTCCCAGAGCACAGGTGCAAAGTGTACACATCAGCATTCAGTGGAGTGGCATTACTAACCCCTGAAAAACAAACAAAGCACACTGATAAATACGCCCCTTTATCCAAATAAGCAGTACTATATAAACAAAATGTAGTAATACACAAAAGATACTGTAAATTTATATCAATTTTAGCCAAATCGGTGTTTGAGAACCGCTTTTAGCTAATTCAGGGCAATGCTAAGCCACCTGATTCAATGACAATTGTCTCCAGAATTATCTCTGGCTATTATAGTTCCAGCAAGAACCATGTGGACCAGAGTTCAGTGAAATGAATTAAGCTGAGTGTGAAGCAGAAGCAGCAGTTACAGAATGTGACTTTGACACAGCAGCCTCCCAGAGAATGACTTTATAAAGTATTAATGAAGTGTGTCCACTGTGGCAGTACAGAAAAGAATTTACCCCGAGGGAATATAAAAAACAGCATCTCCCTATAATAGGACGGAGACAGCCATTTTTCTGTGTTTCTAAGCATAATGAAATCACACCCAGTGGTCAGGCACCAGACATCAGATGGTTGCTGCATGAATATTGGCGGCACCCATTGTTGCAAGAAGTCTTTAAATATAATGAAGTAACATTTTAGGGAAGTGTTTTGTTGTGGGTTTTTGTTTGGGGATTTGGTTGTTTTGGGCACACTTGTTATTAGTACTGCTTGCTGTGAATATCACTGTGAAAGGTCACTTGAATCCTGCAGTTCACAGCATCACAAACTGCTGGCTCAGATAAAGGCATCAGACTGTGGAAGATAATATGGTCCTCCTAAGCTACACCCCTTGATCCCTACATGAGAATCATAATTTTCCCAGCAAGGATTGCAGCAAAAGTCATCAATATTTCCCTGTGAATGTAACCCCAAATTACAGAATACATTCATTATACAACTGTATACACAATGCTAGTGTGTCCAAGAGGGGATGCGCAGCGTAGCCACGCTGTATCTTTATAGAGAAAGCCAGTAAACCACAGTATGCCATAAAAACCTGAAGCTGCTGAAACTCATCCCTGCTACAGACGTGTGACATTCACATTCTGAAATTCTCTGCTGCTTATTAATATCTCCTTATGGTTTCAAAGAGCACATCACTTGCCCCCATTGGCATGGGGAATAGATTGCTACTTTTCAGCTTCGTTTGTTTTCTTGTCTCTCTTTTTTTCTTAAGTGCATTTATTATCAAGCTCTAGAAATAACTCAGTTTAAAATACCATGCGAGCAAGTACACGCGGAGCACACCCTGGCTGCTTTCTGATTGATACAGTGGGAAAGCCTCCCAGGATTAGCTTGTCTGCAGCTGGTCAGGTCCTAGGTTAAGGGGCTGTGTCAGAGCATTCACATTCACCTTTCCCATAGATTAAAATAAAATAGAGAGTGTGATTTTTTTCCCCCAGAGGCAGTAGTTCCAGTGATCTAAGGGCATTTCTACACAAGCGCTTACTGTGCAGCAAGCTGGGGTGTCAATCTAGAGTGTTCACTGCACGGTGCACTAACTGTCCATGTGTACCCTACTGATGCTTATTAAAATTTCCCTCGTGGACTCTGACATGCTGTGGTTTGAAACAGCAGGAGCTCATGCACACTAGAGAACTTTCAGTGTGCATCAGCAGGGTGCACACAGATAGTTGGCGCATGGTTGCTGCAGCACTCTAGAGTGACACCCCAGCTCACTGCACAGTAAGTGCTGCTGTAGACATGCTCCTAGCTAATACACCAACTTCCTGGAACTGCAGAGTCAAATCCCAGCAGGCTCAGCCCAGCCCTGCATTCCTCGGAGGAAAAATTAAAATGAGTACCATACAGTTTATTATATGTACATAGAATCATAGAACTGGAAGGGACCTCGAGGGATCATCTAGTCTAGCCCCCTGCACTCAAGGCAGGACTAAGTATTATCTAGACCATCCCTGACAGGTGTTTGTCCAACCTGCTCTTAAAAAATCCCCAATGATGGAGATTCCACAACCTCCCTATGCAATGTATTCCAGTGCTTAACCACTCTGACAGTTGGGAAGTTTTTCCTAATGTCCAACCTAAACCACCCTTGCTACAATTTAAGCCCATTGCTTCTTGTCCTATCCTCAGGGGTTAACAACAACAATTTTTCTCTCTCCTCCTTGTAACAAACTTTTATGTACTTGAAAATTGTTATGTCCCCTCTGAGTCTTCTCTTCTCCAGACTAAACAAACCCAATTTTTTCCAATCTTCTTTGATTGGTCATGTTTTCTAGACCTTTAATCATTTTTGTTGCTCTTCTCTGGACTTTCTCCAATTTGTCCACATCTTTCCTGAAACGTGGCACCCAGAACTGGACACAATACTGCAGTTGGGGCCTAATCAGCATGGAGTAGAGCGGAAGAATTACTTCTTGTGTCTTGCTTACAATACTCCTGCTAATACATCCCAGAATAATGTTTGCTTTTTTGCAACAGTGTTACACTGTTGACTCATATTTAGCTTGTGATCCACTATGACCTCCTGCTCCCTTTCCGCAGTACTTCTTCCTAGGCAGTAATTTCCCATTTTGTATGTGTGCAATTTTCAAGTGAGGTCTTCAAAAGCTAGGTCTTGTCTGTTCAAGATCCCATACCACTTTACAGGGGGAAAAGGGTTGTTACTGTTGTCCTGGACCAAAATATTCCTGCACCTCACTGTTTTGCTTTACAGTTCACCACTTGGGTACCACCCTCTTCGCCAGAGGCTGTATCGTCAAACCTAAGCCTTCAAAAGGAGGAGCCCAGTCCCAAAAATACACTGAGATTGCCTTAAAGTTTTTTGTTTTTTTACACTTTGGTTCTTTTTATTCACTTTGTCAGTTTTGAACCTTCACAATTTATGCTTTTCTCAACAGCCATTAGGGCAAGAAACTTAAAAAAAATGAAAGTTGAGATTTTTCACATTCACATGATTCCAGGAGCTGATGCTCTAAGAAAAAACACTAACTCCTGCAAGATGTGATAAAAATCACAAGAGTTGACAATTCTGCAGGTGACTATTTTAATTCTGTATGGAACTCATGGAAGCTTTTTGCGAGTCCCCAGAATGAAAGGGAACATATAAAAAGACAATATTTTATCCTAAAGGATCTCAAACACTTCACAAATCCAATCATGCAACTAATTCCAGACACCTACATTTGTGTAGAACTCCATCTGTCCACAAGTCAAAGTGTCCCTGATTTTGCCTCTTTTGACATTTAACATATGATGAATAGTTTTTAGCATTAAAAAAATTCATAGCAGAACACAAACCTCATTCATTTACGAAACTGTCAGTCTAGTCTCTTAGGCATTTTTCTGGAGCTCTGTGTAGGTTAACCTGTACAAAGACAGCTGCCATATCAGAGCATATGTTTGTACAGAAAGAAATTCTTCAGGTACTTTTTAGAAATGCCGTACTACTGAAATGCAGCCACCTCAGAGGCAGAAAGCAGCAATAGTGTCCAACTCCTCAGAGTTTCACTCAGGCTTTGTCTCCACTGCTAAAAAGGTATCTTTTTCCTTAGGTAACTAATGCACATAAATGTTCATGAGCTATCCTGAGGTAAAAAAACACAGTAAAGACAAGTGGTGTTGTAGCTATGTTGGTTCCAGGATATTAGAGAGAGGTTGGTGAACTAATAGCTCTTATTGGACCAACTTCTGTGGATTGGACCAACCAATCTGGTGAGAGAGACGAGGTTTAACGCTTACGCAGAGCTTAGTGTCATCTCCCACGCTTGTCTTTCACACCAACAGAAGTTGGTCCAATAAAAGATATTACCTCACCCACTTTGTCAGAGTAAAGACAAGGCACTTCAGTTTTATGAAGAGGTAAATTAATTGAGGTCAATCCCTGGAGGGGATATAGGGCTGTTTACCTCATGGTAAATCTAAAGTGCCCTGTGTTTTTACCCCAGGATAACTCACACACATTTATGCACATTAGTTACCCAGAGGTAAAAATCACACCATTTTAAGCAGAGAAGACAAGGCCCTAGAAATGAGACCCTAGTAGACAGTTAAAGAAAAAAAATTGCTATTCCCACTATGTAATATTCTATTGTAGGGCCCTTTTCTGTACACACAACTTTACCAGTATAGCAGATTCACTGTGGGAAATATGATTTTTATGCTTCAGTCTTAAGAGCTGTTCCTCTCAGCCACTTCACTGACTCCTGAGCAGTTCTGCCACCCACCACATCTGATTCCAGACAGAGGAGAGGTAGCAGGTTGAAGAGATCAAAGAAATAGATATCATAGGTGCTGGAACTAGCGGCAGGGCTATCTCTGGGAGGTGGGGGTGGGACAAATCAGCCTCCCCGCTAATCTCCTCGCCGTCTGCCCGGCCCACCCACTCCTCACTTCCTCATCCCCCACCACTCTCCTCCTCGCCATCCTCCTGCCCCTCAACTCCTCACCCCGCTCCCGCCCGCCCACTGCTCACCTCCCTGCTAGTCTCCTTGCCATCCGTCTGACATGCCCCTCTCCCCCCTCCCCCCCAGTCCGCTGCTCTCCTCCTTGCTGTTCGCCTGCCTCCTCACCCCCCTCCCACCTGCCACAAGCCTCCTCACCTGAATATCGGGACAAATGGCATCCCAATTGTACGTTGGTCGGGATGCTGGACAAAGGTCTAAATATCGGGACAGTCCTGATTTTATTGAAGCGCGGGGCCTGCCCAAAGCATGAAGCCCGGGGCGGTCACCCCAATTCACCCTATCCAAGGGACAGCTCTGACTAGGGGTGCTGCAGCACCCCCTGGTTTGAAGTGATTTCCACTATATACAGGGTTTACAGTTTGGTTCAATGGCTCTCAGCACCTCCACTATAAAAATTGTTCCAGCATCCCTGGTAGAGACACTGTAAGCAATACTGCAGGGGGTTAAGAGAAAGCTGGTAGCATCGTCGCTGCCCAATACTGCCACACAGGGTGGTTCTATGCAGGTCTTCCCACTCTTCAGGCCACAAGAAAGCAGCAAACTTGATCTCAAAGTGAAGAAGGAATATCCCACAGGTGCTTCTAAAAAGTAATGCCAGTGGAGCCAGTACTGACCCAGAGGCATACACAACTTGAATTGGTTCTCTAGCATTTCTTTATTTCTTCTGATTAGAAATAAGATTTCTCACAATCACAAGCCACATGGCACTGCACTGAGAGTTGGACTGTATTTTTAAACAAAGCATCTAATTATGCTTCGATATTATTGCGCTCAGACAATTGTGGACATAATGGATAGAATATAATTGCTGAGGTGGCAGCTAAAAGACAACTTGTATCTTATTTTTAAAAGACCTGTCTACAAACGTCAATGTACTACACATAGATTCTGCCCTAAAGCAGATAGGATTAAAAGAAGGGTATTCCAAATACTCAGATTTTTGTTGGTTTACAAGTTACTTCCAGAGCCTAAGCCTTATGTGTACTGTAAATGCTTGACCTGTAAATCAAAAACAGCCAGCCGAACATCCATGGTGGGGGGAGGGGGAAATGAGAGAGAGCCTGCTTACGTCATAAATGCATTTTCACAGTTGCCTCCAACATACAGAGTATATAGTTACTGTCACTCCTGCAGAAGCACTTTGAAAACCCTACAGCCAATTGACTAGTCCAAGACCTCCACAGTGCTAGTCGCTACTAAAATAGTTGTATTTCTCAGAAAAACCATACTGTGGTCCTGTTTTACCATTCCACCTTCAGATATCACATAATACAAGAATTCTCCCAGTTTCTGGGATTTCCAGATATACCAGCACTTTCAATGCTTTTTTTAAAATGTATTTGGACTGATTTCTGTCTAGTTTCATTTTATTATTTTTTGGGTGGAGTTATTATCTTCTAAAAATTACATTGGCCACACAGATCTTTGCACTATGATCACTGCTAAGGGGATAAAGTCATTACTCCTGTTAATATTACAATGGGTTGCAATTAGGGGTCACTGATGTAATCACCTAGGGTGAAAATCCCCTTAAAAAGAGTTAAGATGCTATTCAGTAACCGCATCTAGAGTCTTGATAAGTAGATTCAGTGGTTTCACAGCTCTCTCATGCACTAACACTAAAACTCTTTTCGGTTAAAGAGGCTACATTTGGTCCCAGATGAGGAGTTCTGGACAAGGGGGTTCCTATGTAAATAATTCTGGTGTTGAACAACTGCTGCTGTGTGTTAATCAGCAATGCAGTGAGATAACCTGTAGAGAGAGGAAGAGAAACAATAAAGCTGTGGGACAGAAATGTCTGGACCAAAATCTCTGAAGTAGGGAGTAGAACGAGTACAGTCTGTTACTAGCTCTGTTCAAGGAAACAGCATGCGTGTACATTTGGTAAATAAACAAGTTACACTAAAGAAATACCTGACTCTGCATCACTGATTTCTGCTCCAAACTGGAAACTGATCTGCAAGGTCCTGAAAATCTACTACCGCACAGCAAAGGAGCAACATTTACCTATGGTACATTGAACTCATACATAGAGCTTTACAAACATAACATAGCCACTGTCTGGAAGCACTTACAAAATAAGGCTACAGAACTATAGGTGGTCACACCACTGAGAGTGTGCAGAATCACACTCAAGCTAATGAAGCTGTGCAGGGGTCACTCCATGCGGAGCAGTTTGCAGAATCAGAGCTTAATACAGATCACCTAGTACATGACATGCAACAATAATTCAAACACATAGTAACAAAGGAACAAGCTGAGGTGATCAACAGTGGAAAGCTACAAAGCAGGAAAGGATGAGATGGGGTAGTGTTTGCTCCACAGATAACATGGGCAGACACAGAGAGTCCAAGCAGGTGAGTTGGCTTGTTAAAACCAGAAGAAAAGGTACTTTAGAGATAGCTGAAATCAATTATTTAACTAATATTGGGTTTAACAGCAGCAACACAGACATAATCCAAACCAGAGAAACATGGGATAGTTTCTTTCCATTACCTAAGAGTAGTAAAAGTCTTATTGCAAGTTACCAGTTGAGAGTTCCTTTCTGAAGTTCTGCATCCTCCCTCTGTGAAGCAGTTACCTACATTGACTTTCTCCTATAGATTGCTACTGCAATGTTTTTAATATCTCAGAAGGCACCTGCTGCTTCAGATTTCCACTAATTGGTAAATGCTGCACCTGTGAGTTTCAGTTAGGCAAGCCAGGTTTTAATGGCTACTAGTAGCCAGAAAATAAGTGGGCAATTTATACAATCACCACTTTGGATAAGAGTAGAGGAAACAAATGTTCAAAGGCTTCTTTTTCAATAAGTGACACCAACCTTTTAGCTGGGCTGCAGCCACATTCTATGATTCAATGAAATATGCAGTTACCCCTGTGCAAGGGGCATTTTCCGGAAACACTGGGAGGGGGGGAGAGGGGGGAAGCTATGCTGCATCAATTTACGAAGAAAGGATGTGAAAGGGGACGTATCCTATTCGTATTGCATTCTGAGGATATTAACCCAGAAATCTGACCTTCCCAAAAATCTAAGTAGTAGATCCATGGGAGAGATACAATATCAGGGTGTCTACTGCAAGTTTAGCCTCCTGCTTGCCACACTATCACTTTTACTTAATTCCATTAGAAATGGGGATGATTTATTTGTCTGGAATTTGAAGCCAGAAGTGCCTCCTTTGTACTAGGAAAGGCCATTTTGGAATGCGAGTATGCCTGAGAATACTCCTTGTTTTATAATGTCACACAGCACTCATAGTGGCAGAAGGGCAGTACTGCAGGCTCCTACTCAAAAGGAAAATGCAGTATGTTTATGTTCTGCTGTGGTGATTTTCTCTGCTGCTCCCAAAATTAAGTGTCCTTTTGGGGTTTAGCACCTAGCTTTTACTGCTTTCCAAGAAGGCAGTAGCTCCACCCTCCTGAAAAGTTCAAAGATTTCTGAATGTGATTAATAAGAGCTGATCAGATATATAAATATATTTATTTTTGTTTATATGGTTCTCTGTTTTAGGTTTTTTTGAAGTGAACCTTTTTTAAATTTAAAAAATGTTTTCTTTTTATGGAGAAAAACATCTTTTCAATAGAAAAAATAGGGGGAGGATGGAATAAAAGTAGGACTGAAAGTGTTTTTTTTCTCCAACAAAATCAAAAATATATGAAATTTTTTTGAAAATTTCTACTGAACACTGAAAAATGCCAACAAAAGCTATGATAGTAATTAGAACCTTTGTTTATATCAAAAGCAATAAAAATGTGCAATAAAAAAGGTGGCATATAACTGCATTGATCAAATAGATGTAGTAATTTACCTCATAAAACCTTCATAAACTTTAATAAACATTAATGTTATGTAGAGTCCTTTATGAAAGTCCATAACCTTTCTGGAAACTGTATTAATCTCTTTATTCAAGAGATATATTTGTTTTCTTTTTGGTTTGCATGCTTTCCAAGTCTGCAGAGCAACTTCCACAAGTACATTCACCCAGTTTCAAAACTTACATAATTTCTAGTTTAAACATATTAAATAGTTTTTTGATTATGTGCATTGGATTTCCCTGTGAAACACATTTTCATTGCCATAGTTAAAATGTACATGCGTATAAGGCACACTAAATAGCAGTTCAATTATGTTTGATAAATTTCTATCACAGCAACCCTGTATAATGGGATGTGTAATATGTGGTTTTTTGGTTTCTTTTCAACCGTCTTAATGTGACATTGAATGAATTCAGTAGGCATGAATTTGTAATGGTCCTCTGCTAGGAGAGAAGGGTGGGTAGAGGAATCATTTTGAAACAAAAATTTCCAAAAACAGAAAGTCCATGAAAAATGCTGAATAAATAAATACTATTTTGTTTTTGAAACCTGCAGGTTAGCTTAAAAAATTGTGAAATAATTTCAGAAAAATAATTTAAATTTTTCAACCAGTTCTATTTAAAAAAAGAAAACTACAGGAAGGAGGTGAGTTTTTGACTCCATATAGTAGTGCACGGACTTAGTTCTACAGAAGACTGGTTAAGGCACCTGGTCACACACAGCTTTTTAATAAGGTTTCTGTTTGTTCCCAAGCCCTGTCATGTGGCCCAAAAATACTATTGGAATTTAAAGTACTGTAGATGGAAATAATTTTACAACTCTGAAACTGATGGATAGTCCAAATGATAGTGCACATGAAATCAACACAGGCCTCAGAGGTAACTTATAAAGAGAACCTATTGCTTTCAATATCTCATTTGCTTTCTCATAAAGCATGCTTCAGAATTTCCTTTTCCATGACTGACTTGTCTGCCAACAAATTTACTGAATGCATGGCTCCTGCTGCAGTTAGCATGGTGTCTGAGAAAAAAGTCCTTGATCAGTGAGTGCCAGACTAACATTATGTGGCTCATTTTCTTTCAAATGACAGTGCCTCCATTTTAACACAGTTGCTTCTCACAGGGAATACCAAAACCACCCACCCCAATTGTAAGTCTAGTAGCAGGACAACGCAAAATCATTTTCAAACTGTGTGTGTAAATAAGAAAAAAAAATTCCTGCACATGATCAAATAAAAATATTGAAAACTTTAACAAATGGCTGAATTGAAAGAAAATACATATGCTGTAAGCAGTCTCTGTTATATTACTGAGCACCTAAGTTAATACTAATGGCTCTGAGTGGAGTGGAATCTCTGGGAAGAGGTGAGAGAAGCAGATATTGCTTTTGGAGGGAAAAAAATCAACATTAAAGTAACGCTATGTTGAATGCCCTATTTATGCTTGAGACAAGGTGGGTGAGGTAATATATTTTATTGGACCAACTTCTGTTGGTGAGAGAGATAAGCTTTTGAACTACAGTACACCCTTGCCATAATAACAACAAGGAGTCTGGTGGCACCTTAAAGACTAACAGATTTATTTGGGCATAAGCTTTCGTGCCCAAAAAGCTTATGCCCAAATAAATCTGTTAGTCTTTAAGGTGCCACTGGACTCCTTGTTGTTTTTGTGGATACAGACTAACATGGCTACCCCCGATCCTTGCCATAGTGAACTCCTGGAGATCAAAGCCATTTGTTTGGTATAGCCAGGGGTCCGTTATAGTGAGAGACAGCCCTGGGGCCTTGGGAGGGCCGGGGGGCAGCGTGCTCCTCCGGCTCCAGCCAAGGCCCCACAAGCACTCTGCCCCAGGACCGGAGGAGCTCTCTGACCACCCTGGGGCTGAAGGAGCACTTTGTCCTGGCCACGGCCCCAGGGCCAGAGAATCTGTCAGCCCCCTGCCACAGCCCAAGGGCTGGAGGAGCTCTCAGACCCCCAGCACGGGGGTGGTGGGGTGTGTGCAGGACTTGAGGTGGGATCCAGGGACCACGCTCATTATAGCCCAAGGTTCGTTACTGCGAAGAGCTTTATAGCGAGGGTCTACTGTACACAGAGCTCTTCCTCAGGTATGGGAAAGGTCTCAGTGTCACAGATACATACAAGATCAGACAGATAGTTTAGCATAAGTAGTTAGCACATATTCTAAGGACTGATTCAAGGTGAAGTGGCCCATTAACGCCCCTATAGTCATAGGACAAAAAGGGGGGTTAGTGGGTTACAGATTGTTGTAATAAGCCATAAATTCAGTGTTTTTATTAAGACCACGATTTTTAGTGTCTAGCAAAGTTATTAATTTAAGCTCCCAGTCTCATCTTCTGGAAGTGTTGTGCAGGTGACCTGAATGGTCACCTTGAATGGTCCCTTAGTAACAGCTTTTGCTACAATTTTGGCTACATAGCTTCATTTGTAAACTTATATGTCTGTGAGTGGAGTTGCATGCCGGGTATCATCTCTCTCCCACAGGACAAAACAGGAAAAACATGCATAGAGCTTCACCACAAGAGTGGGATGACCACAAATGGTGTCTGCTAAGCCCAAACTCACACTTTTTTCCCTAAAGCAATGGTATTCCATGCATCAGATGCCTGTTTAATCCTGTTTAAATTAGAGGGATGCCACAGAACAGCATCCAGACATATAGGCAAGGGCAAAAAAAAAATATTACCCATAAACCCAGGACTAGTACAAAGAACTATCTGAACAAGTCTTAGGTTTCCTGCCCACTGGACAAGGAGAACAGGGTAAACTGGAGGCAGACTAAGGGTATGTCTACTCATAGATACCCATGGCTGGCCTGTGCCAGCTGACTTGGGCTCGCGGGGCTCATCATTGAATTGCCAGTCATTGGAGACAGGGCCAGCTTTAGGCCAATTCCACCAATTCCCCCGAATCGGGCCCCGTGCCTAAGAGGGCCCCGCGCCCAGTGCCAGGGCCACCCAGAGTGGGGGGCAAGTGGCAGAGAATCCCTTCCCTGGCTAGAGGCGCCTTTTTAATTTTGACTCACCCGGCGGCACTCCGGGTCTTTGGCGGCACTTTGGCGGTGGGTACTTCAGTGCCGCCGAAGACCCGGAGCGAGTGAAGGACCCGCTGCCAAAGACTAGGAGCGCGGCCCGGTGAGTACAAGCCCCATGTGGTTTTTTTACGTGGGGTTTTTTTAGTCATCCCTGCCGGGGCCCCGTCAAAACTGTTCGAATCGGGCCCCGCACTTCCTAAAGCCGGCCCTGATTGGAGACATTAGCCAGAGGAGCTGAGTGGGAATGCAGTCTTGTTTATTCATGCATGCGAAGCAGCACTAGCAATAGTATGCCTGCTTCCCCAGAAAAATCCCACCCATGTTCCTCAACTCTGAATGAGAAGAAAGATTTTTGTGAGGTTCAATTATCAGGTTCATTCAATAATTTGCCCTGCTCCTTTTGGAGGGGGTGTCAACAGGGATGCCAATTGTGATGGTTCCACTGTGCTAAGTAGAAACTAGATTGTGTGGCCTCCGTATTTATTTCAGTCACTGCCCATATGGTATAGATTTGAATCAGCAACCTAGAAGTGAAAGGCTGTATGGATGAAGTAAAATGTCTCAGGTATTCCGTATGAGGATTCATTTTTCACTAACCTTCTAGAATGTTCCGGACCTTTGTAGAATTTTGTGGAACCTTCCAGACTTCCTGAGAACGACATTTTTCTTTAACCTCCTAGAACGTTGTGGAAGTGCACTTGTGTTTTAAGACTTGATTGCTGATGAGAGACTGACATGCCTTGCTATTTTATCACTTGAAAATGCCATTGGCCAGTCTTTGGATCTCTCTGATGATGTGCTTCAGTTCGCAAAGGCGAGAAAAGCAAGCTTTTGAACTAAATGACTAGGGTTAACATTCTAAGGCTGTCATCTACTGTAACACTATTTAATACTGGTCTTCCCAATGTTGGTGCACAGTTCAATTTCTTGATGTTAGTATATTTCAGTTAGTCTTAAAATTAAAATAAGGTATTCAAAAGTTTAACAAATGGAGGGGGATGTAACGGTACACACTGCACCTCTCCGGATTCAGCCCCTTGGCCTTTCTCCTCCGTGAATCAGGGACACTTCAGTCTGGTGCAATACCCGTGTTCTTTATTTGTGATCAGTTCCCCACCACTAGTTTCCAACTATATGCAGGCTTTACAACTACTTCGCCTACCACAGGCCTGGCCAGCAACAGACTAGGAGGCTCCTACTCCCTCTGAGCCTGACTCCCCCTCTTAGTCTCCACACCCCCCCCCCCACTTCTCTCACTTCCTTCCAGCCTTTTAGCTCCTGCTAATGAGGCTGGAAGGTGTGGTCAGTTACCAGGCAAACACAGGGCAGTGCGCCCAACCCTAATCCATTCTCCCTGATTGGGGCTGGAGTGGCAGGAGCTGATTAAAGGCTTCTCCAGGAGCACCCTGCCACACACCTCCCCCCTTAAGCAACAGCCAGGGGGGCCTGGTCTGGCCATTTCTCCCTCTGCCTGGAAGGTTGCTCCGGAGGAGCCCACTATTTCCCACTAGGTGATCCCCGGGCTGAGGCCGTGTCCACCAAGCCCCTCTGGGGCTTCCTCCCCACCTGCACGGAGATGGTGGCCAGTCCTCGCCCCTTCATCCACCCTCCACCATTCATCCAGTCACAAAACTCAACTAGTCCACACTCCATTTCCAGGCAGTCCCGGCTGCCCACATCACCAGCACACCAGCTGTCCCGGGTAACTAGGGGCTCCCTTAGTCTCTTTCCTTTCTATGGGCTTCTCCTGGAGGCCCTGGCCTATCCGACCCTCTTTTCGAGGAAAATCCGCCTCCGCGTATTCCTCTGTCAGTTTAACAGCAGCCTCCACTGTATTCGGCTGGTGCCGCAGGACCCAGACTTGCAGGTTTTCCGGGAGGCCCTGCACAAATTGTTCAAGGATCACCTTGTCCATAATCTCTCCCACCATTTGGGTGTCTGGTCTCAACCACCGAGTAGCCCAGTCCATGAGCTTCTGGACAAAAGCTCAGGGCCGCAAACTCTATGTCCACCGGGCCGCCTGAAACTTCTGTCAGTACTTTTCCGCTGACAGCCCCATGCAATCTAGTACAGACACCTTCACCACATCATAATCCTTGGCCTGTTCATCACTTAACGCCATATAGGCAGCCTACGTCTCACCGGCCAGATAAAGGGCCAGTTGCAGGGCCCAGGTTGCCTTGTCCCACCCGGCTCCCATGGCCACCCACTCAAAAGTACATAAACCCAAGCCTGGCCCGCGGCTGCCATCACCTTCCTGGGGACTCACCAACCTGTGCAGGAGCTGCTGCTGTACCTTAGCCTGCTCCCTGATGAAGTCCTGGAGGGTCTTCTGTTGCTCGGCCTGCCAGGCAAGTAAGGCCTGCCTCTCCACCTGGTGGGATTGCTGGAAGGCCTGCAGTGCTTTCTGCATCTCCTCTTGTTGCTTGGCTAGCCACTGCACGTTTCCCTGCATCTTCGGGTTACCCCACCCTGGTCATGGGTGGAGATCCCAGACAAGCCCCCACACGTAACAGGGTACACACTGCGTCCCTCTGGATTCGGCCCCTTGGCCCCTCTCCTCCATGAATCAGGGACACTTCAGTCTGGTGCCACACCCATGTTCTTTATTCATAATCAGTTTCCCACCACCAGTTTCCAGCTATACACAGGCTTTACACCTGCTTAGCCTACCACAAGCCTGGCCAGCAACACTCTAGAAGGCTCCTAGTCCCTCTGAGCCTGACCTCCCGCTCTTAGGCTAGGTCTACACTACAGCGGGGGGTCGACCTAAGATACGCAACTTCAGCTACGTAATAGCGTAGCTGAAGTGGCGTATTTTAGGTCGACTTACCTAGCTGTGAGGACGGCGGCAAGTCGACCACTGCCGCGCCACCGTCGACTCCGCTACCGCCTCTTGCCGCGGTGGATTTCCGGAGTCGACAGCAGAGCCATCAGGGATCGATTTTTATCGCATCTTCACTAGACGCGATAAGTCGATCCCCGATAGACCGATTGCTACCCGCCGATCTGGCGGGTAGTGAAGACGTGCCCTTAGTCTCTGTCCCCCCTCCCCTTTCCTTCCAGCCTTATAGCTCCTGCTAATGAGGCTGGCAGGTGTGGTCATAGGCAAACATAGGGTGGTTCACCCAGCCCCAATCCATTATCCCAGATTGGGGCTGGAGTGGCAGGAGCTGATTAAGGGCTTCTCCAGCAGCACCCTGCCACAGTGGGGCACCAAAGACGCTCCTCACTTGGGGTGCCATTTGGTCTAGGGCTGACCCTGGCAGGAGCAGTACTTTGTTGTGTACACTGGTCACTTAACAGTGTTATGTTATGTTACATATGTTACAGGAGCAGACTGCTGTGCATAGATTATATTCTGTTTGGGGGCATGCAAACTGATATCTAAATTCCCACATAGGAAGCAAGGTGAAATAGTTCCATCTGAGATTTGCACACACTACCATTTATAACTCTTGAGTTACCCGTTCTTCTTAACCCAACTAATACAACCATATATCATTATGCTATATATTTCCCAACAACTGCTTGAAACATCACCCTTAATACAGAACTGAAACTTACATACCCCCCACAAAGAATATCAATTAGGAATGTCTACAGAGGGAATATTTATTATGAGAAAATTGACTTAAGCATGTTGAGGCAATGCTAATTGCACCAAATAGAAGGTAAGGTCAACGATATGTGATGAATGCTTGCTCTAAGGTCATTATTGCTGTTGTGAGCTGCCCAAGGGCAATATTGCTATTATGAACTGAAATTCATTTTTCTTAAAAATCACTTTTACTGCAAGATTATTTTATTTCTCAAGAGCTGGTAAACTGAAATAACTTTTCCTTAATTCTCTGTGTTTTCTCATCTTCCACTCACGGCTGCATTTCTTTTTATTTTGTTTGAATGAGAAATACAATACATATTTATTCCCTCAGTAGAAATAGAAAGGGGACAGTGACAGAAGCACATAGGATTTAGCAGAAACAGAATTTATATGTTGCTATCCAGTAAGTTATCTCATCTTCCTTTCATGCAGAAACATGAGTTTCAGCCCTAGTTATATTAGATGGCATCATTCTGATCTAACATACCTGAAGGAATTAATCCCTGACATAAAGGAGGTCTCCCTTCTCATTCTCTAGTTTTGCATCCTGGTAATCTCAATTTATTGAAATCTCTTTTCTTTTCACAAGACTAAACAAATTGCGGGGGGGGGGCGGAGGAGAGGGAGAAATGGGACCTGATAATCTTCAATTGTGTTAAGGGCTGTCATAAAGAGGATGTTGATCAATTGTTCTCCATTTCCAGTGGAGGTAGGCAAGAAGTAATTGACATAATCTGGAGCAAGGGAGATTTAGGTTAGGCACGAGGAAAAACTTTAACAATACGGGTATTTAAATTCTGGAATAGGCTTCAAAGGGAGGTTGTAGAATCCTCCTCATTGGAGGTTTTTAAGAACAAGTTGGACAAACACCTGTCAGGGATGCTGTGATGGGGTGTATATTCCTCACTGGGCCTGAGAAGCCAATCATGTTACCTAGCCGCACCTAGAGGGAGAGCTGGGTTTACCTGATCATGAAGCCCAGCCAGGGAGGAGCAGGATGGTTAGTATAATACCAGGAAGTACACAACAGATTTATGAGAATTGCTGGGAGCTTGGGAGACAAAATTGTATGGCTTGTCAGAGACTTCCTCCTATTGTCAGGGTCAAAAATGGGTACAGGAGATAGGTAAAAAAGAAAAATTGAGAGAACTAAACATTTTTAGTTATGGGAAATCAAATTACAAATGGACAGTTATTCCCCCATTTGTGGATTTGGAATTGTGTGAAAGGGAAGGAAAAAGATCACACATTATAATTAATAAAATTTCTGAATTTACTAATGAAAAATGGAGCCAGCTTTGCTAAGTCTATACAGATAGGTCAAAAGATGACAGCATTGGCAGAGTGTTCCTAGTCTTGGAACCCAGAAATCTAAAAGGATTTTGAATTCTATGACTGTCCTCAGGGGCAGCTCTATGTATTTTGCCGCCCCAAGCACGGCAGTCAGGCGGCTTTCGGCGGCAAGGTCCGCTGGTAACGCGGATTCGGCGGCATGCCTGCAGGAGGTCCACCAGTCCCGCGCCTTCGACATACCCGCCGCCGAATTGCCACCGAAACCGCGGGACTGGTGGACCTCCCGCAGGCATGCTGCCGAAGGCAGCCTGACTGCCACCCTCACGGCGACCGGCAGGCGCCCCCCCGCAGCTTGCCGCCCCAGGCACACGCTTGGTGCGCTGGTGCCTGGAGCCGCCCCTGACTGTCCTGACGGCTGAACAAAAAGGGCATAATGTTGGCACTAAATTGGGTAAGAGATGCGCGACCAGCTGCAGCTGTAATTTTTACCTGATTCCTTGTCAGGCATTCTGACCATCAGAACAGGGACTTCAGAAAGCAGAAATGACATGAGTGAAATGATGCTCCTCACTACAGAAATAATGCAAGCAGGTAACAACAGTGTGGATTCTGGCACATATTGGAATACCTGAAAATGAGATGGCTGACAAAGCAGCAAAACAAGCTCTAAAAAATGAGGAGGTGGATATCAAGATACCCTTAAGTAGATAAGAATTTAAAAGTGTGATCATGAAGGAGCTTGCAGAAGAATGGAATAAGGAAACAAAAGGGAAAAGGTTTTATGATGTATGCTCAAAAACTGAAGATAATACTGTAGTCCACAATCATGATAGAAAAAGTCAGGTAGTCATATTTAGAGTATTAACAGTCATTGTGACAAATGATAAGCTAAACTTTTTTTTAAAAGACAAAGATGGTCTGTGCAATGTCTGCAAAACCAAAGAAACTGCTGATAATGTTCTATTGGCATTGTGAGCAATATTCTATGGAAAGAAAGTTTCTTCATGAAAAATTGAGTCATCTGAGAATCAAAGATTTTTCCCTAAAGAGACTAGTGAGAATGTCAGGGAAATAGAATAGTGCAAAAAAGCCTTGTTGCGCTTCCTGAAGGATACTAGACTGAATGAAAGGATATAAAAATATAAAATAAAAAAATAACCTTGGCTAAAATGAATGAAGAAAGTGGCAGTCATAGCCACCTGGAATAAGGCTGCTGCACCAAGAAAAAGACAAAGAAGGGGCTACAGGGATGAGGTCTGCAGTCACTTCCTGCAGGGGAAGGGTGTTGGCCAGGGACAAGGTAGCAATCCATGGGGAGAGTAAACCCTGGGGTCCTGCCCTGGGCTAAAGAATCTGGCAAGAGGCCGAGAAGGGTGAAGAGGAAGGGAGCAGAGTAATCTCCAGTGGTAAACCCAGAGATAGACAAGAAGATAGAGAGGTGGGGTAGGAAGGGGCCCAGGGAAACAGCAACAGGGTTGCTGAGACTTAGCAGACTTAGTTGGACTAGAACCCAGAGTGGTAGGCAGGCCTGGCTTCCCCTACAGCCACTAGGTCTATGGCACTGGACCTAGACTTGGAATGGAAAACTGTCTGAGACAGCATCCAGACAACTTGTCCAGTGGGACTGTGTTACCCTGGAAGTGGGGGACTATATAGTGATCTGGCTGGAGGGGGCACAGCACAAGCAATGTAGGGAAGGGGGCACCATACAGGGCAAGAGCTAATTCCTAGATCCAGCTGCAAGGAGGCACATATATGGTGAGTGGATCTATGACAAATAGTCGAAGTTTACTGCTCCTGCTTCAATGCAGGGGGCGGGACTTGATGATTTCTTGAGGTCCCTTCCAGCCCTACATTTCTATGATTATATCCATGTGCAACCCAAACATTTCTACATATTTATTTATTTTATAATTTATAAAAAGTGTCTACATCACAAAGTTTCTGGGCACATGTAAAATATAACAAAGAAAACAACATTACTGATCAATCTGAACTTAACTGAGTTCCTTCAATGCCATCTGAACACATCTGACCATCTCTGGCAAAAGCTTAGTTAAACAAGTAGGCTTTACACCATACCAACAAACTCAGGCTTTGTACGATGAATAGGAAAGCAAACTCCAGAAGTGAATGCCCTCCATCCCCCACTGACAGAACCCTGCCTCTAACCATCCAGAATTCAAATCAAGGGGCTGCTCGCAAAAGTGCACCAGCTGATCTTATGATCTCAATTGTCATCATGGTGTGTAGGAACAGAAGCAGCCTGTCACCTGGAATCAAAGCATTTACATATTTGCATTACACATGGTGGTGATTTGGAAGTCGCTCCAGTGTTAAGTACACAGGCTGTCTCCTTCTGCAAAAGCTGAAGCTTCCAAATGGTCTTTTGTGGTATGCACTACGCTACTGTCATTAAATCTGGGGATCACAAACACATGAATAATGGAAGAAGTGCCTACAAGTATCTGTCCAATATCTCTTGCCATTAACAGAGAAGAAGAATGTGTGTGGTATGTTCTCTGGCTGACAACACCAACAGTTTCCATCGGGCAAAAGACCAAACTCATGCTCTTCCCCAGCACTAAGTAAAAGCTGTTGGCAGACAAGTTTTGAAAGAAGTTCAATCAGTGGTAAATTTGACATTTACCATATGTTCATACACTGTATGTACGCTATAAACAAACACTTTCAATAAAGCTCCACTAATTAAATTAGAACAGACAATGAAAAATGGGCTGAAGAGCGGATAGTTTTCATAAATGCAAACCAGATTTTAAGTACTCATCTTAAATCATAATAGCACCATCTGATGGAGGATCATTACAATGCTCCTCAGCAATTTTTTTAAGTGTACTACAAATCCTCTAAATTGAAAATGTTTTTAATAAATGTTGTTAATGTAAAGTTAGTTGTAAATGAGATCAAGATTGTACTGCGTAAATATAGTGTATTTGTAGTTTATCAATATACCATTTATATTTACCAGTTTAGAATGAAATCAAATTTCAAAATCTCAAAATCATTTGCAAAATGGAACCTCTGTCTCTGCTCAGATCTAGTTGGTCCTTAGTTCCTTAATGTTTAGGGTTTCTCCATTACTAGAAAACCGACCTTTGATGATTAAATATTCAGAATTAGAAAGTTAAAAAAAAAATCAACTGTTTTCATGAAGTATAATATTTAGAACTATTAAACAGTTAAGCCATAAACACAAAAGAGATACAATAAAACTTATAAAGTATAATAAATGTTTAGTGCCACTTAGTGGCTAGAAAGGCAATTAATATCAATAGAGAGACCAATTGAGCGGATGAACATTTATTTGAATGCATCATGCTATAGGTACTATATGTTGTTTCTTAAACAAGAGTTTAAGAAATCAAACCAAGAAACTTTACAAAATTAAGAAAAAAACACTTTATGATCCTGCAGCATCACTGTTGCTTGCTACGTTACTGGTCAAAGTAGCTGAGTCACTACCACACACTAAAGCAGACAGGTGAAGCTTCATTATGTGCTACTGAAAGTATCCAGTGCACAGTGGGCTCCATTTAAATCAGGTGTGGATTGTCCTGGAAAATGTCAGTGTATAAAATCATAAAGAACCATATCCTGCTTAGCTAAAAATCAATGGAAATGTTGTCATTGATTTCAGTGACAGCAGCAGCAGAACCACAGGAAATAAGATTTATCCAGACATTTCTGGCTGCCATTCAGCTCCCTGGTTTCTTTTTTTTCCCCTGCAGTTCCTCAGGCTCCCTTTCTCCTTGATTAATCCTAATCCCCAGTATTCTCCTGCTACCTTTCTCCCCCACTCCCCATCTATAGCCTCCCTCCCATTGGAAAGCTTAGAGCTTAAGAAAAACTAAGCACTCTTCCACTCCTTGAGTGCCAATTGACCACCCTCTCTTCATTTAAATCCTTCTAAGTCCCCTTTAAGCAGCTTATGCTACAAATCAATCAACTGCAATTGCTACCAATAAAAAAAAAGCAATTGCACAAAATTGTACACACTACACTGCATAGTTTAGCAGCGACAGAAGTCTTTCATGCAACAAGACAAGCACAAAGATAATGTTAAGCAGTAAAATTGCTTTGCACTTTGAGAAACATCTGTATATAATATATGTTTGTATAATTCAATGCGAATCCTATCTATATGACCCTTATCAGAGTAGTGTCAGAGCTTTCCAAGTATTTACAAATCATAATCTTCTCCTCTTTCTTCTTCTCCAGCCTGTAAGACAAATAGCTTGATTTTAGTTTATAAGGATTTTTGTTTTCTTTGGGCATTTGTTGTATATTTGTAGAAAACCTATAGCATCTATCTAGAACTGAGGTACGAGCGTCTATCTAGAACTAGGTAACAGTTACCAGTATTTGCAGCTGTTTGGATTAGTGTTGTAATCGTTACATATGAGGTGATTAAAAGTCTCACTTTTTTTTAAGTTTAGGATTTTACACAGTTTCAAAATATGTATTCATGACAGTAGGAGTAGCAGGAGTCGAGGGCAGGGTGAAAATGTGGTACTGATTCTCTGGACTGCTAAGTCTACTTTGTATTTCATATATGTAAGTGCCATGAAGCAGCCTTAAAATGGCCTGTGGAGAATTCCTTCTGTTCAGGAGAACTAGCCGCTGGTGGAAGTGGCTCTGCCACCTCCTATGCCAAGAAACTTCCCTACTCGGGGCATAAAGGAGTGGGGGCTGGGGAGAAAGAATGTCAGAGCTTCACTACATTTGATCCTCCACTGGAGGACTTGATGACAGGCAAAAGTTACTGCCTATTCTACTGCTCTGACTTCCACCGGGTCTAACCTGAGGGTGGGGGAAGCATCAACCGTCTTCCTGAAGATGACACTGTCCAGTAGGTCTGGGCATATCTTCAGTGTAGTGGCAGATCAAAGCTCATGTCTTTTCTCTTTCTCTCATTAGTCAGTATCTCTCCCTATCTAAAAGATGAAGATGGAGAACATTTCTTTTGTCTCCCTAATTGTGAAGAATAATCCCCTGAAAACTTATCTTAGCTTTGAGAGACACTGACATTCAATTTACTTTCCCTTTTTATTGTATTGAAGCCCCAAGAGTAAGACTGTTAGTCTAAACCATCTGCTCCACTACCAAGAGTGAAAACAAATTGTTGTCTTTTGTAGTGTTGATTGTCATGACAATATTATATAATGGCAAATGGGTGAAATTCCAAAATGTATGACAGGGAGGGGAAATGAAAGATCTAAGTGAAACTGTAGAGAAATTTACATAAGTAGAAAGCTAAGTCCCTAAATGGATTCTGGAAAGACCAATAGATAGGAAGCCCTCTGAGAGGGAAACTTCATGAAGATTGTCTTGCGAGAGTTCCTTCCCTATTATTCCTTCAGGGGGATGAAGTTTGCCCACCTTCCTGATAATATAAGATGTGAGGCCTACCATAGACTTGGTGGGTCCCAGAGATCTGTGAGGAGGCTGGGCCGTCTGCAAGGAAGCTCTGTCTCTCTGCACTAATTCTAGTCCATGGCACCTCCCCCAGTTGCTACAACCCTGGGACCTGCTGGTTGCAGCTGCCCACAGGGAACTCTCAGATGTATGACTTTTCCAAGGAACCTCTTTGAGGCTGGAGAGCAAATGCAGTGAATCCCACACCCCTGTCTCCAGCCTGCCCACTCTTACCCTAGCTTGCCCTATTTCCATCCCCTCCTCCTGCATGATTTGGGACTGCAGAGATGCTGCTTTGGACCCAGGTTGGGAGGGTAAGCTCTGCCATGGAATCAGCTGAGTCATCTTCTGTAATGGAGGGATTCATTCACGTTGCATATAGCAACTCATTGCCCATTTAACAGAAATAGCTATACGGATGGATATAGTAGTTTATAAGGAATAACTTAATGGGAACCTTGCAGTGGTTTCACCACTTTCATCCCCAGGCTACTTCTTTTGTTATTTGCCCATTTCAACCAATAAATGAAGTATTTTAATCAATTTAAAATTCTGATTGCTGCAATTCATACCAAATCAAATTTCCTCTGTAAGTATAAGAACAGAGTTTTCCCCACTAAATAAAATAAAAATATCAGCAATTAAAACTTAACAAGGGGAGATAAAATGAACTTGTAGCTTCCAAAGATGTTTGATTCAAGAAGTGCTAATTTTCTTAAATATTCATATTCCACTAAGCACATGAGTCAAAGCAAGTGCGTGCTGCTACAAAGCAGCCCTGAGCATGAACAACATTTGATCTGCTTTAGTCAAGACTGTCGACAAGAAAGAAAGCTGTCTTGGAGTTGTAATATTCTTGATTTTAATGGTGTTATTATTAAAGAAACTAGGGATAAAATGAGGACAAATTAACTTTTTTAACCTCACATTACATAAGTACCATATAAGAGCCTCAGGAAAAAAATTAAAGCCAAAGCAAGAAATCTTTCCTAAAGAAAGCCATTAAAAACCAGTCATTTGAAAAGCACGTTGCTTTAAATTTCTTCTGTTTAGGAAATTAAAGGTACAATTATATACAAAAGACAGTAGGCAGTGAAAAATGGGTGCCATCAAACCTCCTAAGTGGTCCCACTAGTATTGAAAGGAACTATCTAACTTAACTCCAGGTAGATGAAACAGTGAGACACCTACCTCCATACCTGAGAAAATACTGGGGTTACGGGGAAATTGACCAGTCAATGCCAGGAAATAGAAAAGTCAATGACCAACAGGAAGAAAGAATGGAAAAGCACTGTGGGAAGCATGTACAGTAACTCCTCACTTAAAGTCATCCTGGTTAACATTGTTTCGTTACTAGGTTGCTGATCTATTAGAGAACATACTTGTTTAAAGTTGAGCAATGTTCCATTATAAGATTGTTTGGCTTGCCCCGCCCCGCTCTGCCTGCCTGGCGCTCCTGCCGGGGAACGGGGTCGAGGTACAGGGGCTTACCCCACCCTGCCCTGGGACCTGCTGGCATGCCAGCTGGGGAGTGGGCAAGCCCCCGACCCCATTCCCCAGCAGGAGCGCCGGGTGGAGTGGGGCAAGCCCCCGTGCCCCAACTCCGCTATGCCCCTGCCTCAACCAAGCTTCACAATCATCATTGGTTAGTACAGTATTAAATTGTTTGTTTAAAATTATTTAAAACTTACACTGTATATTTATATAATGCCTTTTATCTGGCAAAAAACATTTCCCTGTAACCTAACCCCCCACCCCACCCCCATTTACATTAATTCCTATGGGGAAATTGGATTCGCTTAATATCGTTTTGCTTAAAGTAGCATTTTTCAGGAACATAATTACAAGGTTAAGCAAGGAGTTACTGTAAAAGCATTTGTATTGGAACAGGATTCCAGGAGCACCTCATTGTAGGAAGGAGACTGCTTTGCCAATGAGAAGTATAGCAAAGCTCAAACTTGCATGAGGGAGTCGCAGATACATAGCAGCCAGTAACTGCCAGGAAAAGAACACAATGATTTTAAACTTTATTTATCTGCCTACCAAGGTCAGAGAACTCATACTTGTGAAAATAATCAAAAATGATACTCCTAGATAACATGGGAATGTTCTGAAAGAGGAGAATTTAATTAGAGTGGATATTTATTAGATTGCAAACACCCATATTTTAAATCTTTGTTTGTGAGGGAAGCTTTAAATTGATATTCTAAGGGAAATGATTTTATAACTTTTGAGGCATGAGGGTGGGACGGGTCAAAGCAGGGGTGGGAAGAGACGGGGTGGGGATTTGGGGGATTGAGTGGAGTGGGGATGGAGTCTGGGGCAGAGCAGGAGTCGAGCTTCCCCTTCCTCTCCCCCCCCCCGGTAATTCAGAAAGACTGCACCTCTGACTTGTTGTCCTCAAGTGACTAGGCCATATAGAGGGTTATTTAAATAGCACTTCTTGAGGCTGCTGCAATCTTTGAGCTAACACGGGGGTCTTTTAGCTCAAGCAGAAAAGCTCATGCTTTTAGATCTAGAAGTGCCATGTTTAATCGTCACTACTGAAGACCAACTCAGGGCATCTCATTACATTAGCCTGGTGAAATTTAAAATGAGCTAAGTAGTTTACAATCTGAATTTTTGTAGTTAATTAGGTGGATAAAAATAGTGTGCCTATTCATGTTGATAAGGAGAGTACCAATTTTTCCAGACTTCTCCTTCAGTTTAATAATATTTGATATATAGCCTTTGATTTTTATTTAAAGACTGGTTGACATTTAAACTACATGAAAGGAGCTAACATGTACTAACACGTGTTTCATTATTATGAAATGTCAGCAATTTATTTCAATAGGAATAGTATTGTTAAACCTCTGTGCAGCAAGATTGTTTTCAAAGTAGTACACCTCTACCCCGATATAACGCGGCCCGATATAATACGAATTTGGATATAACGCGGTAAAGCAGTGCTCCGGGGGGGCGGAGCTGCACACTCCGGTGGATCAAAGCAAGTTCGATATAACGCGATTTCACCTATAACGCGGTAAGACAAGGACAAGTGCAGAGTCCTGCACTTAGGACGGAAGAATCCCATGCACTGTTACAGACTAGGGACCGAATGGCTAGGAAGCAGTTCTGCAGAAAAGGACTTAGGGGTTACAGTGGACGAGAAGCTGGATATGAGTCAACAGTGTGCCCTTGTTGCCAAGAAGGCTAACGGCATTTTGGGCTGTATAAGTAGGGGCATTGCCATCAGATCGAGGGACATGATCATTCCCCTCTATTCGACATTGGTGAGGCCTCATCTGGAGTACTGTGTCCAGTTTTGGGCCCCACACTACAAAAAGGATGTGGAAAAATTGGAAAGAGTCCAGCGGAGGGCAACAAAAATGATTAGGGGGCTGGAGCACATGACTTATGAAGAGAGGCTGAGGGAACTGGGATTGTTTAGTCTGCAGAAGAGAAGAATGAGGGGGTATTTGATAGCTGCTTTCAACTACCTGAAAGGGGGTTCCAAAGAGGATGGATCTAGACTGTTCTCAGTGGTACCTGATGACAGAACAAGGAGTAATGGTCTCAAGTTGCAGTTGGGGAGGTTTAGGTTGGATATTAGGAAAAACTTTTTCACTAGGAGGGTGGTGAAGCACTGGAATGGGTTACCTAGGGAGGTGGTGAAATCTCCTTCCTTAGAGGTTTTTAAGGTCAGGCTTGACAAAGCCCTGGCTGGGATGATTTAGTTGGGAATTGGTCCTGCTTTGAGCAGGGGGTTGGACTAGATGACATCCGGAGGTCCCTTCCAACCCTGATATTCTATGATTCTAAGACTTTTTGGCTCCCGAGGACAGCGTTATATCGAGGTAGAGGTGTATAAGAAATTTAAAATAATTCATGGCAACATACTTGTTTAAAGAGATTCTTGAAATTACTTTTACAAAGTATGAGCTTCATGCATACCAAGGTATCTGTGGGGAAGAACTAGTCTAATTAAAATGGCAAGTTACTTTTTCTTAGCAAATCAGAGACCCTCACTGATCATTTTGCTATGCCCTTATTCATTAATAGGAATTCAGTATAGAAAAAGATATAGTAGGCATATAAAAATATTCAGCTGAGAAATACTGACCTGCAGTGAAATACTCATGTCTGCAGAAAACCTAGGAAATTTGCACTAATAATACCAGAAGACTTTTTTGCATGTAAGTTAGTTAGGTTGAGGGGGAAGGAATTCTCCCTATTGCAATCCACTGGGTCATGCGATGTGTAGGAGGGTTGTAGTCACGAACTGTAGTAGTAGATTGTTCCCTGTGCAGCTTTATGAAGGCAGTTAAAGCCTCTGGATATGCATAGTGGGGGATCCAGTGGCTACTTACCACCCCTTGCCCACACTGTCAACCCCACAAACTCACCCATTCTGCTGCAGGAAGAGACATCCCAGTGCTTCACAGCACAAGGGGGAGGGTATGATTCCCCACTTACACAGCCTGTGCATCTTGAGTAGAAAAAAACATGGTAGATTTCCTTTACTTAGGACCTTCAGTGTCTGTGTGGGGGGGAGAAGGAGATGGGAATTCCAAAATTCACAAGGAAACAACATTTTTCATATCTCACCACTATATTATTAAGTTCATCTAGGCATACACAGACACACATGCTCCTCATATTGTCTGAGAACCTGATGTGCCATTCTGTGTGTGTGTTATGAAAGAGGGTAACTTCATGCATTAAGTATCTAGCATCTATTACGTTGTACTGTGTATTCAATACTTTGAGAGAAATTCTTCTGTAATATTCTTGGCTAGTCTGCCTATCATTCCTCAGATGGCTGGTTTAGGGCCCTGCTTTCTAGATTATTAGTTTACTCTTTCAACAGATGAAGGGATATATACTATCACTATAATGCTAGAATTATCTCTCTGGATGAGAAACCACAATTAAAAATATTAAATGGTATAATATCATATGACCCCACTCAATGAGACCAAATTGGACAGCTTGTTTCAAAATTACCCCTTTAAAAAAGCCAACTTAAAACAAGAATTTACAGGTATTTATGTTATTATGCTATTATCTGGCATCATAACAATTGACACCAGAACAACAGCAGCTGTAATTCTCTGCCTAGTCTGTCATTGAGGGCCATACTTTATACGGCCCTTAATCTGCAGTAGAACTCCCACTGACGTCATTTTGAATTCCCATCAGAGGTCATCAGCATTGTATAAGATTTTGTATTGTGATTATCTGTTTTGCTGTACCTAACATTCCTTCAAAACTGGTAAAGGGAAGAAAAAATATTAAATCTATCAAATTATAGTACATTAACATTAATTTCACAGGCTTTGCTATCATAGCAGTTTATGTAACTTGCTTTACAGTAGCTACATACCAATGGCCTAAATCATTGCACAATTATTTCCAATATACAATCCTTTGAAGTAGCATAGTCATTCAGCTATTTTGCAGCATTACCAAAAATGTTCATTAAAGCAGTAACATGAATACAAAGTGGTAGGATTACAGTGTTCCTGGCCACTAATTTTGGAAACTGCTGAAAAAGACCTGTCAGGGACTGGAAATGGGACAAACCAATAAAGCATAGGAAAGGGATTTGAAATGTATTGACATGCTAATTAAGGGTAGGCATACAAAGGATATATAGATATAGATATAGGAATGTAACCTGCAGGCACAGGTGGGATCAGTGAACTGGATTAAGATCTCTATGATTAGGATTAGGTTTACATTTATTATAGTTGTTTTAAGTCTCTGTGTTTCTCAAGTAACTGCTATCTTCAATGGGGGAAAGTGGGAATGTCCTAAATGCCTATCCACTAATAGGTTAAAGATGCTATTTGCTGCCCAACTCATCCCAGGTACATGACTAATATAATGGTAGCTACAGCAAGTAAAGTATCTCCAATACATGTCTAAGTGCAAATTATGGATCTCTGTACATCCAAAAGACATTTAACCCACGGGGAAATAGAAAATATATTATTATAAATTACAAGGTTTCTTCAAGAGTCTGTCCTAAGAAATAAAATGGAGGGAGGGAGAATGCAAGAGAATTTTAAAAAAGAGAGAGAATTAGTGGAAAAAAGCAAGGAGCTATCAGATGTGGCCAAAAGAAAGGGGCACGTAAGATGCATTGAGAAATATGAGAGGAAAAACAAAT
>NW_020664481.1:33584618-33685104 GCF_002925995.2 Terrapene triunguis | reverse complement strand
GGCCGGAGCGCCGCGCCGCCCCCCTCCAGGTGCCGCCCCAAGCACCAGCTTGGGTGCCTGGTGCCTGGAGCCGGCCCTGGTCTGAGGTCTCTGCTATTTTTTCTGGATAAGTTCAGAAAGGCAAGAAGCAATAACATGAGGGGGCTGTTTGTTTTTACATATCACTGTCCAGTAAATGGCAAGTGAATATAAAATTTGAAAAAACTACAGCCTTCAGTCTTTTTCGGAAGGTAGTAGAAGATCCCAAGGTTAGCACTGGGACTAAATTTTCAAATGACCTTCTTAAGCTCCTTGTCCTTAGAGATGCTGAGTGTCTGCAATTTCCATTGACTTCAGTGGGAGGAGTTGGTGCTCATTTACCCTTGGGATCAAGACCTTAATTGCATCTGCAATATTTAGAAATGCACAAATCCCTATAATTTGCATATACAAATTGAACCATTGCATGCACAATCAGGCAGTTAGAAAGGTCATTTACCCAATTTGGGTTCTCAGACTTGCCAATGCAACTTCTCACTGATATTAATTAAAGAGGCTCTTTGAAAATATGACCAATTAAGTCATAAGTCCTGTAAACACTATGGCTCATGACTGTGCCTGAATTACTTCAACGATATATGTTTATAAATTACATACAAGTTCATACTTATTCATAATATGTTTCTCAGATATATTTACAGACTAAGATGGTTATCACTGGAGCTCTTCACACAACAACAAAAAAGTGATTCACAGATATTTTCATGACAAAAGCAGTGAGCTCAGATCACTGATATTTGTGTGATGCAGAGAAAGGTATAACATTTTTTAAAAGCAATATAAAAGACTCATACAAACAATTCTTATTCAAGGATACAAACAGGATCATCAAGCTTCCAATTTAGTTTTTACAGTAGAAAGTGATAGTTTAATGTGGCTATTAGCTGACAAATTGCAACTAAAAAAGCAACCCAGATCACTGGTGGAGGGATGCAGGGAGAAGTTGTTTAAAGATGCCAGGACATTATTCATTCAGTGCAAGGTTGGAAGACTCTTACTCATGCTAAGTAGTGTCTCACTCTGTGAGTTGTTCCCTTAAACTGACTGGGACTACTCAAGGAGTAGGATACTACTCACTGTGAATAAAGATACACAATTTAGTCCTAAAACAGATTTAAACCATAAACGGACTGTTTAGTGATAAGTACAACTTCTAAAATTGCACAACATACCATTTCTTCATGAGCTACCTATCCATACATTAAAACAAAATTTGTAACACTGTCATAGTGCCATCCAGTGACTTCTAATACTGTTACAGTTAGATAGAGCAATTATAGTCAAAAAGGTAGGGACTATTTTACCATATCCTTTTACTATGAAGTATTTTTCATAGTGGAATGGTATGTGGTTGAAATCCACTGACATTTAATTTTTTAAATGAAATGTAGAATTAATGAATCATACTTTTATCAGTAAGCAATGCGAGGGTGTGCATAAATTCACTGGTGTACTTCTTGGGCAATTTAAGCCACGAGACTGAACACACGAGAGGCACAAGCTATTACTACACAGCCTGTTGATGAGTATTGCTGTGGTTTATGCTGCATTTGCTTAACACATGCCGTTGTACTTTTAGGTTCTGATCCTGCACCATTCAAGTCAGTAGAAAATTTCCCATTGATTTAAGAGTACATAGAATCAGGGCAGGCCTTTTCAGAGGGCCACTTGCACCACCTCCAACCCCAAAGGTATAAGGAACGGCAAAATATGTAGTTCCTGTTGTTCAACTGAGCTGGCACGGCTGTTTGTTTGCACTGTGCTAGTAATTATAGTGCCCAATTTCTTCCTATTGCCATTTTCCAACACAGAATTGACCAGTGAGACCTAAATCCCTTCCCTTCATCTTTCATCATCATGTATAAAAGGCTAAACTCTTGCAAAAAGTAATTAGAGATGAAAGTGACCTCTGACGTGACATACAGATTGTGGAAAATGTATCCTCAGAAGAGTTCTTTGTACCTTACTCCCCCTACTAAACCCTTCCAATACACACACACACACACACACACACACACACACACACACACACACACACACAGAATAGAGTATATGGCAATAACTGAATTGCTTGTAAGGAGTCTATTTTGTGGCCATCATTTTGGAACAATTTATGTAAGAAACAGAGGATCAGCAATTGAAAAATCAAGCTCAGACAATTAGCAATTAGGCTGAACACCATACTGAATGATTGATTGGCATTTGAGTAATTATGAAACTGGAGAAGAGAAAATAATCAAGGCATTCAAATATTTGGTTGAAGGTCTTATACAAAAAGTATTTTAGATTCATATGACAATTATCTGAACTAAAAAGTTCAGGATGGATTTTCCAAAGCTCTCAGTGTTGGCTTTATTCTGCTCACATTGAAATCAATGGCAGAACTCCCATTGACTTCAGAATAAGAAGAGAGTGTGATTCTGGGAGCTTTTGAAAATCTCTCCCTAAAAGAATGTCCTGGGTGCTAGGTATTTTGGCAGGTCATGCAGAAAAAAGGTATTACATGTTTTAAAAGCAATATAAAAGACCAAACATTCTTTTGCTTGAGAATAAATATTTAAAATAGGAAAAATTAGTTAGGATAAGATAAGACATAAGCAATTTGCAATATTGTATGTCTTAAAGACACTATAATGAAACTAAACTGGATTGGAAATATCTGTTAATATCTATTATCCTTGTTTAATAAATATATACTTGTTTTTGCAGTTAACTATCTGCTAGTTACCCTAAATATGAATGCAAACAGCATAGTCTGATAAATAAAGCCTTATATTGGATTTAGGAGACTTTTGTGACCTTCCAATCTCTGTGTCTTTAAATGACTTCGCTGCGTTTGGAAATGACTTTGAGCAGCCCAATATGAGCATTTAGTATTGTTCTGGTTATACAATCTGGCTGGGATTTTTCCAAGAAGCCAAAGAGAATCAGGATTGGCCATCTAATAGCTATAGCCTCCATTGAAAATTCACCCTCTGTTTTTAGAGCACACATGTAGCTTCTGTAAACTGTGAAATTTGTCTGAAGAGAGAATCAAAAATTGGTTGCTTAACAGAGGTAATTTAATACAGATGGAGATGCAATGTCCTGAATGTTTGGAGATATGCCAGAGTAGTCGCATAGTTAGGAGACTGCCTAATTGGAGATATCATTGTGTACAGGTTTCACTGTAGTTCTAAAAACATGCATTTGTAGCTAATTGCTTGATTTTAGTTTTTGATGGGGTTGGGGGAGGAACTAATGGATCAGGTAACTTTTGCATTGTGACATTTTCATCAGATCATATTTTTCTCATCACATTATAATCCATGATATAATGAAGCATGACTTAGTCCATGTGTTATTACACAGAAATCACCTTAGAAATCTTGTGGGGGTGGGAGGAGAGAAAAGAGCCGGATATTCAAGTACTGAAAAGGGAGTGAGCATTTATGGTTTGAAAGGGCTTTAATTTCCCCTTAAAAAGTCTTATATTCTAATTTTCTTAAGGTTAATGACTTACTGATTAACAATATAGAACACATTTACTGTCAAATGATCTCTAGTGATGATTTCAGTAAAACCTTTGAAGAACATCTTTTAAATGAACAAACATCTTTCTGAAGTCATATTTCCTAAATATCTTGACAGGTGGGCCAGAATCAAAGTTATCCATCTCAGGGGCATCTTTAAAGTGCTTTTTACATAAAATCTGAAAGCATAAAAACGATGAGAGTATATAAGATGAATGTTGTTAACAAGACAAAGGCAGCCATTAACAGACAGATATACAATACAAACCTATACACTATTAATGACAGAATAGCGAATGTAGTTGAATCTTTGACTGCTAGCTAGCTGAAATGGAGGAGTCATGGAGAGGCTAAGGTAGGAAGGATGGAGTGCTGTTCTGTGTCACATTGTCATTTCAAGATGTACTTTGTTGTGAGGACTGAGGGCAAGAGTGCTTACGTGATCTTTGTGTCACCTCCTTGCTTTGTCATTTCATCTCAGACATCTCCGTGTGAAATACTCATTTCAAGGCATGCCGCATCAAGGCTCCAACTGCAAATCTTGTAGAACTCAGACTCAAGGGAAAATTCTGCTCTCAGATAATCACACTCAAGTTTTACTTGATTTCAATAAGAGCGATGGGCTAGTGTCAAAAGGCAGAATTTTAGTTTGATATCAAGCTACATGGTGAAAAGTGACAGTGATTCAATGCCCGTGTCTTACACCAACTTTGACTTCAACTAGTTGCTTAATTTCCCACCAATTCTTACATCACTGCTTTTATAATTGCAATTATCTTATTTGGAACTCTATATGATTTCTCTATTTTCCACCGTGCTTCCTTCTAATCAAAATCAAAAGCTTTTGTGAAGTCAATGAAATCAGCAAATATCTTTAATTACCATTCTCATTTCCCCTCCGCCTGTCACCCCATGCTCCAACAGTTGATGAATATCTGATCAATGCAACTTCATCCTGGTCTGAAGCTGCACTGTTCTTCACCTATACTACTTCCTCTAAAACTGGCTTTAACCTGTTGACAATTACTTTCATCGTGATTTTTTTCCCCAGTGCTGAAAATATGTTTATACCTCTATAATTACTACACTTGATACCAAAGTGAAAATTTATCAAACCAGTGTACTAACAGTATTACTCTATAGTCTGGAAGCAGCTGCATTAAATTAAACAGACATCAGAAGGCTGGGGCAGTAAAGATAAGAGTTTTTCAAAATATGGAACAATTTTAAGACAATTGAAAAAGTTAGGAGAGTAGGATGTGAAATCACGGTATAGACTGGTTACAGTCGAAAAGATTATGATAGTGGAAACATTTCAGAAGACAAACAGATGATAGGATGCCAACAAATCTAATGCAAACAGAACCAAGGTCAGTCCTATGTAGTGGTCCACCTCTCACTACATGTTGGGACGTCGTACGCAGGGACATGACCAGGCTAAGCTTAATGGAAAAACAAGCCATGGACAGGAATGACTAGTGATGCTGTACTGCTCCCCATGTCTGCAAAAATGCTCTGAGATGAAAAGATGACAAACCACAGGCAGGAACACAGTATGCCACTTGATGTGTGTTTATGTATAAAAACATTTATTGGACCAGAACTTCATGTAAAAAAAAAATCCTTTTTAACTAATTAACTCTTCCTCCAGGAGAGCAGAAGACAGGGAAAGATATGGAATTGTCAACTCGGGAAGAGAAACAGACCTGGAAGTAGCAGAAGCAAGTATGGAAATGTCAGCAATAGAAGCAGCAGCACCTATGGAAATAGCCGCAGCACAGCAGATTTGTTTTTCCTTATGCAGTTGGAGCCGAGGCTGTGCTTTGGAACCTGTGCTGTCATCCTTAGCTCTTCCAAAGTCAACCACTCTGACAGACTGGCTATGATACACTCATATTTAGATATATGAATAAGAGAGGCTGGATTTTTTCAAAGCATGATGAACTGAGGTGCTGGGAGGCAAGGACCTAACTACTGTGCTAGGACAGAAAGATTATTTCCTTTCTCCTTTCCACCAGCTGACTCCTGCAAGGCCCACAAGCTTGGAGACTTGAGGCCCAGTAGCTTGAATGTGTGTGAATTGTGGTAGGTGAAGCAAACTATGAGATCCATACAGCACATTGGGGAGGGCGAAGCTGGTGGGAGAGGAACAGTTTTCAAACAGAGAATGACTCCAAACAAACAAGTCAGTCCAAAGGAGGACTGAGAAACCTGACCCTCTGCTAGAGAAAGGTTCAGGTCAGGACCTTTGCTATGTCTGCTGACATCAGCACTAGCAACAGGCCAGCTCCTTACTACACTTTCATCTTGTCCGCTCCTCACCTCCTCCCTGCAGGTGGCTGTGGGTACAACTAGCTTCCCATAAGGAAGACCCGCACTCCAGCATTTCTGTACCTATTACCATCAGACCTCTTGTAACATGGAGGAGTGATGTAAGGGTAGAAGTTATGTTGTTTTGAAAACAAAACAAAAAGAGAGAATGTCAGCTCCATTTAAAATAAGGAAAGAAACTTAAATGCTGACTGAATAGGGGCCTGAAGTCAGTAGGGCTTTGTGACTGATTTCCATGGAAGGGGAATTGGGGCTCAATGAGAGCAAACTACTAACAGTGGTAACAATGCAAGGTTTAACTTTACCTGGAGAGGGGCATGAGCTTCAAAGTGTGGACATAGATCTGGATTTCTAAGACGCAGCATTCAGGGAGTGTTTGGATCCCTGGCTTTGGTTCAGTTCATTACAGAAAGAGGGCCCAATCTGGACATTTGATTATGGATTTTTAAATCCCACCATAACCTTGGGATGTCCATATCTGGTGATTTGGTTCAGACCAACTCTGTTGTTAATGGTGTCAATTTTGATAATTAATTTCACGCACAATGATGGCCACATCCAGCACCCCCTGAAGCACCATCCACAGGAGACTACAATAACAACTTTTTTCTCCAAAGGTTTTATAACTAAAAGAACTCAATGATCTTCTGGGATCTCTTCAGAAACATTTTAATTCTCATAAAGAACAGGAATACTTGTGGCACCTTAGAGACAAACAAATTTATTTGAGCATAAGCTTTTGTGGGCTACATCCCACTTCTTCGGATGCATAGAATGGAACATATGTTGAGGAGATATATATATACACACACACTATTTAAAGTGACATCATCGTAGGACCTAATCACATCAGCCATACCACCAGGGGCTCGTTCACCTGCACATCTACCAATGTGATATATGCCATCATGTGCCAGCAATGCCCCTCTGCCATGTACATTGGCCAAACTGGACAGTCTCTACGCAAAAGAATTAATGGACACAAATCTGACATCAGGAATCATAATACTCAAAAACCAGTGGGAGAAAACTTTAACCTGTCTGGTCATTCAGTGACAGACCTGCGGGTGGCTATTTTACAACAGAAAAGCTTCAAAAACAGACTCCAACGAGAAACTGATGAACTCGAATTGATATGCAAATTAGACACAATCAATTTAGGTTTGAATAAAGACTGGGAATGGCTGAGCCATTACAAACATTGAATCTATCTCCCCATGTAAGTACTCTCACACTTCTTATCAACCTGTCTGTACTGGGCTATCTTGATTATCACTTCAAAAGTTTTTTTTTCTCTTACTTAATTGGCCTCTCAGAGTTGGTAAGACAACTCCCACCTGTTCATGCTCTCTGTATGTGTGTGTACATATGTTCCATTCTATGCATCCGAAGAAGTGGGATGTAGCCCACGAAAGCTTATGCTCAAATAAATTTGTTAGTCTCTAAGGTGCCACAAGTACTCCTGTTCTTTTTGTGGATACAGACTAACACGGCTGCTACTCTGAAACCTTTAACTCTCATGTATATGATAACAGAGGTAATTTATCTGCCACAGAGACTCTTTGTTAACAGAGTTACTTGCACTGGAAAGCTCCTACATAGGCATTAGTTCCTTACTTCTTGGGGCTGGTCCACACTAACCCCCCACTTCGGACTAAGGTACGCAAATTCAGCTACGTTAATAACGTAGCTGAATTCAAAGTACCTTAGTCCGAACTTACCGCGGGTCCAGACGCTGCAGGCAGGCTCCCCCGTCGATGCCGCGTACTCCTCTCGCTGAGCTGGAGTACCGGTGTCGACGGCAAGCACTTCCAGGATCGATCCCAGAAGATCGATCGCTTACATCCGGACCAGGAAGTAAGTATAGACATACCCTTACATGGGCCCTTACCCCTTGGCAGTCTCTCCCTGGGAGTTTGCTGCGGTCTCCATAGGGACAGGGTGACGATTTCCTGGATGGGAGTTCTTTCTGTGGCTCCAGGAGTCACAACAGCAGTCTCCTGTTTAGCAATCCTGCTCCGCTCCCCCACAGCTGACTACAGTTTCCTTCCTTTTAAAGGCCTCCTGTCTGTCATACATGACTGACAAGGCTGAGGTTTATGGTTTAAGGGAAAATTACTTACTACTTCTATTTGTCACCAGCCTGCCTTCTTCAAGTCTACAAAGTGACAATAAAGAAAGTGTGGCATTATAGCCCCACCAATCAGGAAGGAACGAGGCAAATTATTGTGGATAGGAACTTCCTTTATACGCCCCAGTCTGCTTACTTTGCTATTTCCAAAGCAAAAAGGTAAAACATCAGGCAAGAGAGAGAGAAGGAAAAGGCAGGTGGGACTGTATCGGGGGGCGGGGAGGGGGGAGACAACAGTTACAGTGCTACTCTCAACACCCCTTTTCCAAATGAGGAGTCCTGTGTGGACGGCAGCTCTAGCTAACATCAATGGGACCACACAAGGTAGTAGGCATTAAACCCAGTAGCAAGTGTTTGCAGGCTCGTGTCTTCTGCAGCTAACCATGTCACACTAACCTATTCTGCTAATCACTTGTAGAATATTTCAGTCCGTTTTTATGTGTTCTTACGCAACTTTAGTAAATAAAATAAAATATTTTCACTGCATTTACAAAGGAAAGTGGAACATATTTTTGGTAATAAAAACTTAAAAGGCTTGTTATAGCTTTCTTTGTATTCCCTTTTGTGTGTGTTGATGTTTATGCTTCATTACTTTAAATTTTGTTTTTTTACTACAGATACCAACTTATCTTTAGGGTACTAAGCTTCAAGCTTTAAAAGCAAGCAAATGTTTTCCTTACAGTGGAAAAGAGATGTGGCTACTTTTTATGCCAAGAATAAATTTTAATTTTTTTGTGTAGATCAAAGTGGGTAGAAAACATGAATTACAGCATTTCTGCAATTCATTTTATGTGAATAGTAATACTTCGTAGGCTTACTATTAGGGCAGTCACTAATGTACCAATAATGGCCCAAGCCAGAAGTCTACACTGCAATGAAACAGCCCCGTAGCCCGAGCCCCGCGAGTCTGAGATGGCTGGCACCAGCCAGCCGCTGGTTTTTCTTTGCTGTGTAGACACATAGGTGCTGGAACCAAGAGTGCTGGGGGTGCTGCTGCACCCCTGGCTTGAAGTGGTTTCCATTTCATCCAGGGTTTACAGTTTGGTTCAATGGCTGTCAGCACCTCCACTATAAAAATTGTTCCAGCACCCCTATGTAGACACACCCTAAGTTTATTTCATATTTAATATGTGGTAGCTGATCTTTGATATGTCATTTATCTGAACTGCCCAGACAACTGAGATAGCGTTCATGGATGAGCTATCATGTATTTGCACCCTAACAGATTAGGTATATTGTCTTCCCAAAGCAACAATGCATCCTAATATACCTAGGTCTTTTATTTGGCGCATTTCTCCAGTACTGTGTGACGCATTACAAAGCAGTTCTCTCAAAACCACATTATGTTCACTGTCCTGAAGATTGTAAATTTCATGTAATACTTTGAGTTGATCAATTTACAATTCCCACATTTGAAGAAGGTGAGGAAACCTTGGTAATGTATAATACCCCTTACAGAAAGGCAATTACTTTTTATGTTCAAATCCTTTTTGCATTATGCTGGAGTCTACAATAAATCTTCACCTTTTTACTATTCCACTTGCCTTATATAGCATATCATCATTTATTTATAAACAGATACAATCCTGCTTTGAAGAGAATAATTATGAATAACATTGAAGGTAAGATTTTAAAAATAAGACCATATCCTTGAAAATAAAAGATGCATGCCTTTGTCAAAAAGACAGGACATTTTAATGCCCTCAGTTTTCTTCCATCCATGTTTCCTCTTAATTGTACAGCAAGATGAGTGTATTTTCATCATTCCTTTGTTTCAAGGAAGTATCGGGGTCAGACAACAGTTTCAGCATATTATCCATGCCCCTTTGAATCCTCCATATTTCACAAGTTTAAAAACATTTTTTTACTACAGAATAAATGCTGTGAGGTCTATCATGATTTATTTATATGTCAACACTACACACTAAAACAAAGAAAAGATTTCAAGGTGGGGAGTGAGATATTCTTAACAAGATTATGTATCTACAGATTTTATGCTTATTACACAAGGGATCTTTTTATATCTTTAATTTGACTGATTAGCGTTAACACCAGAATTACAAGAGGAGATTAAAGGCAGTCCTTTCGGATATCTCTTTTTTAAAAATCAAGAAAAGTTCAGAAACAACATAGATTTAGGGGAGAAGTATAAAATGGATTCCAATCCAGTTAATGAAACCATAGCCAGATAAATCTTTCCAACCTGTAATAAAAACAGCTCCATTTAATTTGTTGGAATGACTTTTCTGCATCAAGAAAAGAACTGATATTGATCATAACTTCCATTTATTATGGTATGTAATTAAAAGAATTAGAGTGAAAAGGTAAATGAACATTAAGAGATCTACTGTAAATCAAAGAAATTTCAGTTAGTATAAATAAACTTTAAGGCACTAGTACTGTACATCCATGGGGGCTGCAAAAATGTAAAATACATCTTTCCAGTTGTGTCTGATTCCACTGAAACACCTACAATATAACCTTGTGGTTCCTAATCACAGGTGAAAAGCAATTATCTTCATTCAAAAGAAAAAGGTTAAAAATTCCTTTACCACTTGACTTCTACTGACAAAATTTATCTCAGTTCAAATTTTTAGTGATCTATTATTTTCTTTATGGGTAAAAGACTTGCTTGAGGGGATACTTTATTAAGTGACAATATGTGGAGTTTGATAGTGTTGCGAGAACATTTCTATATTCAGCATTTGAAGCAGAAGTTTCTTATTCATGGCACAGAACAGCTACTGCTCTCCCAGCCTCAGTGGAAGCTTTGTTGTCAGTGATCTGGATGTTTTACCCTCTGAAGACAGCAAGTTGCAGCTTCATACAATGGTATAAAATAGTGTCTGCCTCATACACATGGCCCTTCAATTTGTTGGAAATAATAGTGGAAATGAGACTCAGACATTATGATGGTTAGTTTAAAATGAAAGCAATGGTCATATTGAAGCATGGAGAGGCTGTGACCTGGTGTAGAAGTGTGGATACATGATAGCTGTTCATGGATGAGCTCTCTCAGTTGTTTGGGCCAGTGGTTCTCAACCAGGGGTACATGTACCATGGGGGGAGGTATGCAGAAGTCTGCCAACGGGTAAATCAACTCATCTAGATATTTCCTAGTTTTACAACAGGCTACATTGTACTGACTTTGCTAGTGGTCTCTAACTAAAATTTCATACAATGACTTGTCTATACTATGCTATACACTATACACTGAAATGTAAGTACAATATTTATATTCCAATTGATTTATATTATAATTATATGGTAAAAATGAGAAAGGAAGCAATGTTTCACTAATAGTGTGCTGTGACACTTTTGTATTTTTATGTCTGATTTTGTAAGCAAGTAGTTTTTAAGTGAGGTGAACATTGAGGGTACGCAAGATAAATCAGACTCCTGAAAGGGGTAGAGTTGACCGGCCTGGCCAGTTCAGTTAAATGACATATCAAAGACCAGCTACCACATATTAAATATATGGTATACACTTAGGGTATGTCCACACAGCATAGAAAAACCCACGGTTGGCCTGTGCCAGCTGACTCAGGCTCGTGGGGTTTGGTCTGCGGAGCTGTTTCATTGCTGTGTAGACGTCCAGACTCAGGCTGGAGTCCAGGCTGTCGGACCCTGCGGTAATGGATAAGAATCCTTTAGAGTGACTGAGTTTTCTATAGTCCACACAGAATCTGCTGTTGCCAATCTTTTTTTTTTTTTTTAATCAGAACTATGGCTGATGCCCAAGGACTTGCTGAAGGCTCAATTATGTCTTCCTAACATTTCCTCAATGACCTGTAACATCTGTTCCCTCTTTGCTCCTGGTAAATGGTGATATGGCTGTGTAAAGGAGTTGTTTCCCGCAATATCAGTCTTGTGCTGGACCAGTGCAGTACAACCCATATCTTTGGTGGATTGGGAGAACAACTCCTAATTCCTAACCAGAAAGCCTCTTCTGCTATTCATTTCAATGTATATTTATTGCATCAGAGCAAGTCCAACGGAAACTCTGGGAGATCACCTCAATCCCTTTCTCTCTTCTGGTTTTCTTCTCTACCTACATTTACTAGATCCACTGGTTGTTTCACATTTTGCAATCATGGTTCCATTTTTTACTGTTTTTTGTTTATCACGTATAGTCAACAAATGAACAGCAATCTGCTCCTGTTTCTGATCCACAAGAAATTTAGCAGCTAAAATTCCCCAGAGACCCTGGGTCTCAAAGTAGGTTTCAGCCATTCCCCTTCTTTCCTTTCCTGGAAAGCTTCTACAGCATGTAGCTGTTATGATGGTTTCTGTGCCCTGGAGGCAGAAAAACTTGCTCACTGCAAACCATTTGTCTACAAACTATTTGTTTCATGTAGCCGCATTTTTAGAGGGAATTTCCACAGATGGAATTTGTAAAATTCCTTCCCTAGCATATATTAAAGTTATTAGCCATAATTAAATCTAAATAGATTATTAGATCATTCACTATCTTGGCTATCCAGACTTCTTTTTCTAATTCCAGAGGTCTTACTTCAAATCCAATTTTCCACATTTTTGGATGGCTGCCTGTTCCTCACAAACTGTCTCCATTTGAGACCACTTAGATGGTTGAGTTTTGGTTCTTCTATTCCCTATAATTATTAATGTGTCTGGTCTAATAACTTACATTTGAACCAGGGTCCACCAGTCCCACATAATTTACAGATCCTATTGCATATAAAACAACCAAACTCCCATTGCTGCTGTTGAACTGCCCACACTACCAGCATTTGAACTACACTGTTTCCTTTTTTTTTTTTTTTGCATTATTGTAAATCTCCTTGTTTTACAAAGCAATTTTGACAATATTTCCAAGTGTTCAAAAGTGTCATGAACCAGATTAGAATCTCCTTTTCCATCATGCATACTAAACACAGATCCGCGCTTACAGAGACCATGGCAACAGCTCCCATTTTCCTTGCTAGAGGCTGATTCGAGGAAAGATTCAAGTTCTCTGGCCTCCTTTTGCTGATTTTGAACTGATATTCCAAGTCCAGCTGAGCATTTATAAATTGATCCATTACTATTTTATCCCGGAAGTCGTCCTTTGTATCTGGATATATCAGAAACATAAGTCTCCTCAGATCCTTCGCCAGTTCAGGTGGGATTTCATTTTGTTCTTAGGGGTTAGCTGTGCCCTGCCCGGTTCAGATTGCTGTCTGGCTCTGAACGGCATATCAAGGATACCCCGAGTTATCCAGAGCTGTATGCCTACACTGCAATTAGACACCTGCAGCTGGCCTGTGCCAGCTGACTCCGGCTAAGGGGCTGTTTAATTGCAGTAGAGACATTCATGCTCAGGCTGCAGCCAAAGCTCTGGGACCCTCCCACCTCACAGGGTCCTAGAGCCCAACCGTCTGCACTGCAGTTAAACAGCCCCTTAGCCTGAGCCCCACGAGCCCAAAGCAGCTGGCATAGGCCAGCAATGGGCTTTTAATTGCTGTGTAAACATACCCTCAATCTCCTTTCTGAGAGTGAATTCTGCAGCATGATAAGATATGGACCACTTAAGTTGGCTGCTTCAACCCACCCCCATCACTGTTCATCTCCCCAGCCATTCATTTGGGCTATAATGTTGAACTGAGTCAAATAAACCACCCAGGCTGCTGGCTTCCACTATAATCTCTGACCCTTTTAATTCCTTCTCAAGCTTTTTTAGACCCTGAAGTCATTGCTGCAACTCACCTCTGTTATCCAATTCCAGTTTAACCAAAGCTTTCCTGGTCCATGATGGTCAGGTTGCTGATCACCTCAGTCAGTCAGTTTGTAGCTGGGTTTCCAAAGCTGCCCCAATACAGAATTTATCTCCATCCACAAGTCATCTCTGAGCCCTTGCTGAGAAACCTCCAGATGATGCTTTAACTCCTTTTGCAAAGTCTCCGGCTCTTGTTTTTAAAATTCTTTTGGCCATCTTGGAGTTCTGCAAGCACCTCCACTATTCCATCTTGGTGCAAAAGGAAAGCTAGACCACAATTTCACTGCTTTGTAGCTGGGTCCCACTTCTAAACCCACTGTTGCTCCTTGGCCCAAGCAGTTGGCTAATATTCAGGGCCTAACCAGGCTCTTTGCATTAGGAGCAAAAATTTGACATGAGACAGGTATTTCTTTTATTTCCTGTTTATTGTCAAAGAATGTTCATGTGTCCCTGAACACAACAGAAACAAGCAACATGAGACAGCTTCCTTGCTTACCATTTCCAAGCCTGCCTTTCTAGCAAGTCCTGTGCCCCAGGGAACTCTGTACTCCTTTCTTGAAGCCACACTCACCACTGTTTCTCTGAGTTCCATTGCTCTCTTGGCTTTCTGGTCTCTTTCCACCCCAACACACACAACTGCAAACAAGCAATTCCCAGGCCCTAAATTTGCAGTCAGTCCCCAGGGAAACCCCTCAGCTCTTGTGGCTTAGCTTCGGTTCATGCCTTGCTGCATTGGCCAGTGGCTTCTATTATTTCAGCTATCACCACACAAAGGGGAATTTAATTGCAGCTTCATTTAATCCGAATGAAAGTTACTTATAATACCCATTGATTTTAACCAGATCTCTGATTGATGGCAGCCATTAGTTCCTTCCAGCAAAATATGAGTATGCAGTGAGGGAAAAGAACATTTGTGGAATGTTTACTATACATATGGTATAACCTCACAGGCTCCTTTTTAATTGGTTGTATACAGTAACTCAAAAGACTCTGGGGATTTTTCCATCCCAACATCAAGAGACAGAAGGGCATACAGAAAACACTGGTTCAGATACCTTAGTCCCAAAATGTCCTGGCCCTGACAATGGAGGAGGTAAGAGTGAACACTGACTAGCATAACTTTGATGCCCCCATCAGAAAGGAAGAAAATAAAAGATCCCTTGATCTTCTTCATGCAAAAAGTTAGTTTTCAGCCAAGAGTAATGTGACTAGTAGGGCAACCATCAAAAGGCTACTACAGACGAACCCCAACAAAAAACTACGTTTGTGATACCTGCGGATTTATTATTTGAACACATCTTTTCATCTGAAAAATGTTCCAACAGGTCCTAGTGATTTTTACAATGCAGTGAGAGTAATTTGGTTTTTCTACTTTGCTGGTTTGCTTTGATGGCCTATTGATTTACTCAAGTGGCTTCCTGAAACATCTGTGGTACACAGATATGGCACTGAACCATCTGAGGGAGACAGGATTAAAGCTCAAAGTTTAGAAGTGACATTTCATTCAGCAAGATCTGAAAATATTGGGTCCTTTGACAAAAGTATCAGTGCAGCCCAGCAAAAGGGAGTTACAATGATGAGTCGCAACAGGAGTTGGAGCTCTTCACTTGGTTTTACCAGTTATTATATGTGCTGAATTAAAGAGTGTTACAAAGACATGGCCCGTGCCTGATCTTGATAACTGCTGCGCCAAAGAATCAAAGAAGAAGGTGGGCGATAAAAAGTTTGAGAGAGATTTATGCTGAGATACTGTGGAACTAATCTGGAGAGTTAAAGTCCAAAGTCACCAGGGTAGCTGAGTAGAGCAATGGAGACTATAGGCATCTTTAGGAAGGAACTGCCACTGTGCATGTAACCATGGCCACTGCACTTGAAACAATAAATCAGAGAGAGAGAGAGAGAGAGAGAGAGAGAGAGAGAGAGAGAGCGCGCGCATTAACAAGTGGTGCCTAGAGCCAGCTGGGGCTGACTGCAGATGCACAATGTTCTGCATTTTTAACACAACCGACCATACACACAAATTCACAGAATCAGTCCCAGGTGCCAATACAAAACAAAGTGTCTAGAAGAAGGGACCTTAGTAACGCGTAAAGCACTATTACATTAGAATTAAAATGTAAAAATGTAAACCAAAGCTTCGGAATAAATATTGAAAAGAACAGACACAACAATAATTAAATGTAAATTAATGCAAAGGTAATAGAGGGGAAACATTCACTACTTAATGGATTACAAGTTACAACACACAATATTTACTCTCAATATTTACTCTCAAATACAGGTCATGAAGTTGAACTATGAAACAACAAAAGAGACTTTTTCATTGAACTGAAACCATTTTAACTGTGCACTTCAGAGCTAGAAAGGGAACACAATGTGACCAATAAAATTTCTTGGACCAGAATCTTTGTTGCCTGGCACTCTGAGTAGTCCTTTGCATCATTAAACACAGAACTCCATCAGAGCAGGATGGCAATGATTAACATCCCCTTTGTAGTGGTGTAGGTGACTACATAAGGAGCAGGACAACAGAGAAACAGCGTTCTCATGTCTTATACTGTGGATCCTCAGACATTAAAACGATACTTAAGAGTATGCAATGTGAAGACGAACAAAAATAAAATCTCAGTCTGTTAAATCATCTCTCACCTGGTTTTCAAAGATGTTTAGCACCTGCTGCTCCATTAAAATCAACAGGAAATACAGGTGCTCAGCATCTCTCAAAGCCATGCTCTATGAAGAAGCCCTAGTTATGGTTGCATTGAGATTTACGTTTGAAGCAGGAGTGAAAGATTTTTCTTATAATTATATAATATATTGTATCTTCCTTTAACTTAAAGCACTTACCCTTTGAGAACAGAATTAATTTTCTGAGATTTGCAAATGGCTTAATTAGCTTGAGTGTGATTTTTCATCTCACACATCATCACACAAGCCAGTTTCAATAAGAAATGTTTGTCCTGGTCAGAGGTGCAATTCAGACCAGAGAGAGGTTATGTTACCACTTATATTTTAATCCTGAGTGCCCCAAAATGCTTCTGCTACTTATGGCTCCCTACCTCAGAGCCAGCAGCCAATATTCACTTCATGTTCTGTATGCCCTACATTTCTGGTTCAGACACTTTGAATCCAATAGCCTGCCAGACACACTTGTCTTTACCAGAATTGGTTAGTATTAGCAGGTGACCCCCAACTGACCCCCAGTCCTGAACTTCCCCAGACCCATGTGCTCTGTTATGTCGAGCCCCCTCCTGCAACATTCAGAGGAATAATAAGATTTGTTTGTTCCTTTAAGGAGACAAAACACACCAGTTTGCCACATTAACTAGAGTTGACATTCACTTTAGTACAAACACCAGCACTGTTGGTTTAGATTAAAAGTAAAAACAGGTTTATTAACAAAAGAAGATAGGTTTTTAAATGGAGTTCAAGTATAAGAGATAAAGTTAGAAATAGTCACAAGCAAATAAAAGTGCAAACATGCATCTAAAAGTTTAAAATGTAATGTAGCAAGTTTTGGTTTAAGGCTTTGTTCAAGATGGCCTTTCTCACTCACTGTCTTCCAGCAAGATAGTGACTGACCCTTTCCTTGGTCCAAAAGTGCTGGTGCCTTTGTCTTCTTAGTTGAAAGAGATAACCTGGGGTTCTCTGTCCCTTTCTGTCATAGTCCATTGAATCCTTGAAGTGGATTCTTCTGAAGGGTACTATTCAAAGTAAAGTTTACTCAACCTGTGAGAAAGGTGACAGGACAGTGGTGGTGAAGGAAGTACCATGCTCTTTCTCCCCCTGCCCCCTTGTGTTTGCTGAAATGCAAATTGTTCTGTTTCCTGCCATCTCCTCTCCAGGCTATCTTGACAATCCTGTTTACTATTTATATGTAAATTGAGGTAAACACATTCCTTTGTTTAGGATACACCTGTTTAAAAACTTTTGCCTAGGCAGGGCTGTACTGGTTTTGAACATGTGCAAATAACATTATATAGCTGGAATTAAAAGTTCACTTATAATGTTGCTACATACATTTCACCATGATATTATTGACCAGTGAGTTACTAGTTTCCAAAAGATACCTCACAAGCATATTTTGTACACAGATTATTACAATAGGTTAGGGTGTGACTACAGGTGTGCTTTGTGTCACAATGTTGCAAACACGATACAAGATAGCGTCATTAGTCAGATGAACAAAGTTATCCAGGTGCCTATGTGATTGGGCCTCAAGAGTTGAAAGGTCTACCCAGCTCAGTTGTGAGGTTACATCAAAGTAGATGTGTCTGAAACCTATTGTGAATCCCTATGCCAGTCCACAATCCACAAGTTTGTAGTGATACAAATTCACAGCACTTGAGCTGAATAAAATGAAGCAGAGCAGATTGGTGCTATACTTTAGCATTCCAACAGTTACATGTAGAACCCCAATCAGAGCACGGCAATCAGTGCCTTGTCAAAATTTGTTCATTGGAACGTAAGAAAGAACAAGGAAAAGGGGAATATGAGGGACGGTGCATCCGGACTTGCACTTAGACTTGTTGAGATTAACTAACTGGATTTTTGAGCTTTGATCCCTTTCTGAGTCTGCCAAATGAAACTTGATCTTTTTATCAATTATCCCCGATACTTTTCCTCCCCTCCATTCTTCCCCTTTCATCTTTCCACTGTTTGGGCCTCTTTTTAATTCTCTCTAGCCAACTTAGCTCTATTTTATCTCTCTCCCACAAGAGAGCTTATAGTTATTTCATGTCACTCTTCTATAATTGTGTTAGAACTTTTGGGTGCTATTTTTCTTTTCTTTATTTTTAAAAAGTTTTTGAGGTTGATGCATCTTCTACTTCTTTCCAGAAAAAGAAATTCTATTATTATTTTTGGCATATAAATATTTCCAGCTGAATCCCTAGAGCCTAATTAAGCAAAGTAACACAAAAGCACTTCATATGCTGGGGCTACCATGCCATCCCACTCCCTTATTTCCATCTTTTGCTGTTGAATTGTGACCTAGGATTCAATCCAGAATTCTTATAATTTAAAATATAAGAAAATACATTTTGGAAATTATGTGTCTTTTGCCTTTCTCACTCTCCTCTCATTGTTTATCTCCATTATGTTTATAACTATTACTATTTTCATAATTAAGGCCCAGGTCCTGCAAGCTGATCTAACTGGGTGGATCCTTGCACTCATGCAGAGCCCCATTGATTTCACTGGGTTCTTCACATGTGTTAAAACCCATCCATGAGAATCAGCTTGCATAGGAGCTAGAGCTGTGCAGAAATTTCCATTTTGCAGGAAATCCTGCCATTTTAAAATATGTTTCCATTCCAAACAGAAACAAAAACACAGAATTTCAAAATCAAAACATTTGATTTCTATTTTTGTTTTAAATTCATTGATAAAATAAAGTAAAAAAAAATTCAAAACAAAAATTTGTTTAGAAATGAAAAAATCAAAACATTCCATTCTGAAAGTGCTTACGCCCCCTCTTTATTTAACTAAAATGACTGTGTAAGTTGACTCTCCTTAGAGAAAGATAGGTCTTCCTGACAATGTATAGAGTACAGCCCTTTAACCACCTCCATCCTTAAAGGAGACATAGCATTCTCTCACTATGTGTGAAATGCACCTCTGTGCCCTATTTTGAGGCTTAAGCTCCATTTAAATGGTGCAGAGGCCTTGTGATGGCCTTCGGTACAGGGAGAATTTGGCTCTAGACCTATTTCACAGTCTTTTATATGCCGTTAAAGGGAGTACAAATATAAAGAGGAAGAACAGTATTGTTACAGCAATGGATTGAGACTCGGGAAATTTGGGTTTAACTCCTAGCTCTGTCAGAGACCTTGTGAGCTTGGACAAGTCACTTCTCTCAGTACGAGAATTTCTTATCTGTCCAATAGGGAATACTTCCTTTTTCCTATTCTATTGTCTGTTTGATGTACTTAAATTATAAACTCTTCAGGACAGGGACCTTTAGGTGCTGCTGTAATACAAATAATTAGAAGTAGTCAGGAATTTTCCATCAAAATGTCTCTTTGATGGAAAATGCAGTTTCCATAAATCAAAATTTTCCACAGGAAAACTGATGTCAGCTTCAGCACCATGGACACCATATCTTCCAGTTTATCTTTTAACCAAACTGTTATTCATGCCTTATTCCCAGGCACTGAATGGCTGAATTGTATTAATTTTCCATAAGTGAAATTAAATATTTTGTTTCATTTTGGGTTAACCCAGATCAAAACTTTTTTTTCAAATCAAATCAAAATATTTAGTTTCCAGTCAGTTTGGCATTAATCTGTGTCAACCTGAATTTCTACACTGTCTCACAGGAGTTGTAGTTTGCCCTTATTCTCCTCTATGGACCCAGCTCCCTCACTGGACTATAGCTCCCATGATGTACCACAGTCTTTTTCTTTGACTGAACCAACACAATGCATCATGGGAGTCCCATTACTGTGGTGCATCATGGGAGATGTAGTCCAGCTGGGGAGCCCAGCCCAAGGGGGAATGAGGAACCTGCTTTATATCTCCCAGGAGTCATTGCAGCAGCTCAGATCGACTCAGTGTAATAATCGAGCTGAGCTGAAATGAAACGTTGATATTTCTTAATCAATTTTTTTTCAGAAGTTTCTGTTTTAAGAAAAAATTTGATATTTCAACTTTTCATTCTGATTTGGGGCAAAAACAAATGTTTAAAAATATCAGAATTTCCTATGGGATAGAAATTACAATTTTCAACCAGCTCTACAAATTAAAGTTGGAGTAGACACCACTATTAAATATGTTATTATTTACGTCCGTATTGCTATATTTGTTTATGAGCTTTTGATGACAGTAGGGCCCCCCAGTGCTTTGTACTGAATCAGCATGTCAGAGATTCACTCCTAAAATCATGCTTGTAATTTGTTGTGAATGCTAGTCTTCCTGCTGAACACCATTTCTGCATTTAGCCTTTGAAGTGGTATCATTTGCTCACGGCAAAACAGAATATAAACAAAGAATGAGTTATATTATCTGTAACCATCTAACAATTTAGTGTCAATCATCTAATAGAGATGGATGTAGGGAATATTGTGGGCAATTGTTTCAGTTTCCATCCTGACCTTCCCTACAGTCATAATCTACATAGTTATTCATATTAAAGCATCTTGTAAAAGAGATAAATGCTAGAACCATAGGTTTTAAAGTTTTTTCAAAAAAATAGTTGAAACCAGAACTTCATAAAATTTGAAAGGAAGCTTCATGAAAAGCAACAGAATGCCATAGTGTTGCTCCGATCAGCTAGGTAAAAAGACGATGTATTGAAGATTTGAGTATAGCTACAAAATTCCAAGTCTATCTCACGTCAAAGCAGATTTAATCCACATTTTGAAAGCTGTTTTTCCCGGAGGCTTAGGACATCATACTGTATTTTTATCTTTGCCTCTCTCCCTCACACATTTGGCATTTCTTGCACTTGCAAAAGGCTGAGTGCAGAGATGAAGTGATAGCAAAACACTTGCTAATCACTTCAGATCACAGCTATCAGTAATACATTTGATGATCAGAGTAAATCACACCAAAGGGATCATTTTCTTGCTTAAAAAGCCTTGGCTTGTCCTGAACCTGGGGACGCAGTTTAATGTGGAGGGGTCAGTGTATCACCTCCCACTAGGTTTTTTTATTGTCTCTCACAGAAGCTGATGTACTATCTTTATTTAAAAGGACTTTATAAACAAGCACTGCTAAATCACTATGAATATTGAAATCCTGTGCAACCTCTGAAATGTAGGAACCACCTTGAGGTCCAGACATTAAGTAGTGGATAAAGAGCCCTAAATAATTTCCAGTATTGAGTGTGTACTGAATGCCCTAACTGAGCATTTTCTCTGCACCAAAAACAGATGTACTCATAGGCTCAATAATATCTCAATATTTACATTATCATTGCTCATACAAAAACATTTTAATTAAATAATGTTCTGGAACTCATGAGTTCACCCTGATAGTTAACAAATCCACATGCTCTGTTTATATTTAACTTATCTAACCTCAGCCGTAGCCTCAGGGAAGGTACAGATAAAGGAGTGGAATCAGCACCCAAGGATGTATTTTCAGTACCAGCGAAAACACATATTTACTAATGGAAAACAAAAAACAAAAACATGAGGAGCCCTGGTGGCACCTTAGAAGGACTCCTCGTTTTTTTTTTTTTTTATGCTGACACAGACTAACACGGCTACCACTGAAATCTGTCATAATGGAAAACAGACATCTTTAGAAAAATTCATGTAGTGGAGAAAAAGGAGGGGTTGTTTATTTTATAAACCTTCTTTAACCCCAAGTTTATCTTATTCTCGATTAGTATGCAACACGTACAGTTCCAATGGAAAGAGGAGAAGAAAAACAATACTACAAATATTTTTATACTGAATTTTAAAAAAAAATCAGTTAATTTCAGATGACTGTGTAAGATTTCAAGTATCAGAGGGGTAGCCGTGTTAGTCTGAATCTGTAAAAAGCAACAGAGGGTCCTGTGGCACCTTTAAGACTAACAGAAGTATTGGGAGCAAGGAGACAACCTGGTATCATACACTTCCTGCCAGACCTTATGCAGTACACAACAAGAATGTTGTGCCTGATCCTCTGCTGCTGTCAGCGGGCACAGCTCCATCGTCTTGCATTACCCCAGCTGAAAATCTTCCCTTTTCCATCTAAAGCATCCCTCACCATCCCTATCAAAGTGATTGGTGTACTATCAAATCAGACAAGAAAAATATCCTAACTAAACCACCTTCACACAAGAAGACTGAATGGAGAATAGCCCACTGTTTACTACCAGTGCCCTGTTTTTTTGTAGTTACTACATGCTGTACCACCATAGTTTATTTCTATTACAACGCAAAGAATAAATGAAGGATAAAAAGTCATTTCCACTAACTTCTGTGGGAGCATACACATTCCAGAATATACTTTATATAATAATATGAATGGCATGACTACTGTTTCACAGTAATGCAGTTTCTAATGTCTCACAGAAGCTTCACCTCAGCCTTACTCCATTCCTGCCCCTTATACTTTCCTTCCTGATTCTTACCTGCTCTGTCCCTCCTCCCCTTGTCATTCTGTAATCCATCCTAATTAAACTCCCCCCTCAAACATGCCATTTGCAGCCATCACACTGATCACTCTGCTTGTGTGTCTGTCTGTATTATCTGTTATGTGTATCCCAGTAGTATCTAGAGACTCCAGTTAGGGACACTGCCCCATTGTGTTAGGAGCTGTACAAACAAAGTCCCCACCTTCAAGAGCTTACAGCCTAATTGAGAACAGAAGTAGGAAGGGGTAGAGAGAAGAAATAATAGGAATAGCAATAAGAGTATATAATGCACAATTACGTGTAGGAAGGCAGCATGATCTGGTGGATAGGGCAGGAGGTCAGGCAACATGGATGCTATTCCCTGCTTGGCCAATGTCCTGCTATGTGACCTTGGTCAAGTCATTTAACCTCTGTGCCGCTGTCTCTCCTGCTACCTGTTGTTCATCTGGTCTATTTAGACTGTGAACTGTTTGGGGGCAGGACCTCTCTCTTATATTCATGTATGCAGTGCCTAGCACAATGGGGTCGTAATCTCAGTTGGGGCCTCTGCATGCTCTTGCAATATAAATAATGAATAATATGATGTGCACACAATTTATTCACAGAAAAATCTAGAAGACACCTAAAGTCAGATTGGAATCAGAAGTTCCTTCAGGGCATCAGCCCACCTACAGTCAATTAGTTATTTATGGTCAGCCTCTTGGCAGAAATGGGTCTTGACCAGAGAGAGGGGACAGGATAGTGGAAATACAAACTAGATCAAGAGGGGGTGCTCTATGCACAAGGAGCAGATTGGAAGAAAGTGACCACTGTACATGCATTGTGGTTTTGCACCCTGTCTCTGTTACAGCTTCCTTGAATTTTATGTTCTTTTCTTAAGTGCCATACACACTTGGGGAGTTACGTAGACTAGCTACAACAGCTTTCTCTGCCCCACTTTGATTTTCCCAAAGGAGATCTATATTAGTTTTAAAATTACCTGATTGATACATAATCAAGAATGTGTCACTGTGGAATCCATTGGCTTGATTTTTAATTTCTGGGTCAAACGTATTTTCCTTTTCATTCATTCAATACTTAGATACATTGCATCATCTCATAAACTAAAACAATATTCTAAATATCAGTCTGTTTTACTCTCAAGTAATCCCTCATCATCTTATGTAGGCTTCGTTTGAAAACGTACCCATCGTTTGGAGAATTTTTATCATGAATAATGTGGTCTGACTTTTAAGAATGCTTTGAGTAACATTCAGTAATACTGGAAGAATGGCCACAGCTTAGAAACATTTATATCAAGTGGCGAGAAGCTGAATATTGCTTGTCTGCTCTCATTTTACTTAGATCAGAGTCTTACAAGAATAGAAACTATATGCCTAATGTAGTTCAAAACATGATACCATATGAACTTCCCTATGGATATTTTTACACTATAACAGTTTGGATTTTATTTGTTTTCTCCTTCATTTATAAAAATAACATGCCTGTTTTCCATATCAGAAAAAGGAGGAAGGACAGAAACAGTTCTACAAAAGGGAAAACAACTCGGAGACAGACTCACAAGGTGCTATCAATGGTAGTACGAAGTACTCATCTGTACGTGATGTAACTTACACACTGGGGGCAAAAGAGAGGAATGTAGCAGGAGAAGCAACTAACAGAACAATGGGAGAAGGTGAACATTAAAGCAGGGTGATACTGCTCATTCCTGATTCACCTTATATCTTTTATTAATTATTGTTTATTGCAGTAGTGCCTGGACCAGGACCCAATCACACCGAGGTACAAACACAGGACAGAAAGACGATGCCCTCCGCAAAGAATTGATAATCACACACGCTCTCATTAGCTGCTATTCCCGCTATGTCCTTCACTTTCACTCCCTGGCATGTTAATGGCACCTCCCCCACTTCTGAAAGTAGCCATCACTGTTTATCGCAAAAGAAAAAGATGGAAGGTAACATTTTCAAAACCACCTAAGTGATTTAGGACCTAAGGTCCATTGAAGAGTCAATAAAAAAAAAACTGAAAAATTTACCTGGCAGCAAGATTTTATCCCCAACCTCCCTATATTTTAAGCTTTCAAACCATTTGTTTATTAAAGCTTATGGTACATCAGGGACTTACTCACCCATCTCCTTGTAACAAAACCAATACTCTCATAGCATTGCTGAGGAGGAAATGGCTTTACAGTCATTTAGATTTCAACTTATCAAATCTATAAGATAAGATCAGAGAAACCAGTCTGGCAATAGAATTCACTTCACTCAACAATCCTTTTCTTGCTTGACACCAATCTAATATGTCTGACCTATCTCCTTTCTCTACAATAGGCCTTCCCTGCTTAGTGAAGTGGATCAGCATTAACACATTCTGCCTGTGCTCTCTGCACTGCACTAACTTCCCACCTGCTCCTGGGTTCAGCTCAAGTAACTGTTTTTAAAATCTATAAATGCTCTGTATGGTCCTTGGACCTGGTTACCTTAAAGGCCAGCTCTCACCCTGCGAGATCAGCTGAATATTTTTTTTAAACCAACACTCCTCAAATGTATGATCTTGAGGAGTAGGGAGGGCAAGGAATTTTCAGTGGAAGACCCCCAGCTAACTCCAGCTGGCAGTCATTAAGAGCCTACATTTGTTAGCTTTCCAAGCGCAGCACAAGGCTGATCTTCTCAGCCAAGGCTTTGTGTTGAATACATCTAAAGCAAATCAATGTACTTCCTGTCTTTCTTTTGTGATTTCTAAATAATAATTGGCTTGTGTGTTTTTTATTCTTTAACTCATCCAGATGCCACAGGGAGGAACACTGTAAATTCGTGAATACATAATGAACATGACTGATCATTTTTATTTACAGATTTAAGGAATAATAAATATAACAAATATTTGGGTTCCTTTTCTTTAAACATGCAATTATTCTGCAATTAAGAAATGACATTGGCGGTTGACAGGTCCGGCATTAGGAAATGCCAGCTCCACATGTCTCCATATCCAAAAAAGATTTTGGAAGCACGACAAATGAAATAAGAGAAAGTTTGTTTTGAGCAGTTCTAATCAAGTTCTTAACAGGTCATTGGCAAGGTCTATTGTCACAGGAAAAAGATGACCTATGAGATCATGTTAAATGTCAGAAGAATCCAGCTTCTCCATTTCCGCTTTTAAATTTATCTGAGGTGTTTGTTTAGGCTCCAGTCATGGCATTATCCAGACCCTGATTCTAGTTACTAAACTTTGCAGTCCTATTGTAGATAAAACTCTCATTTATTTCAGTTTTTCCTATATAAGGACAGCAAAAGTTCAGGCTTCAAATGGGTAATTAACCCCATCAGCAATCACACACCTCTGCCTACTCATGCATTTAGGTAGTGAGATTTTTTTTTTAGGATAGGGATATTGTTCTATTTATTTCTTTGCTTGACACATGGTATCTCGCCTGTGTAAAATACCAAGTGGAGGGGAGTTGCAGAAGGAGTGGCTAATGCAGGGTGTTGTAAAATGCCATTTACAGTTATGGCACTATATAGATTCTAAGGGATGTGATGGAATTCACATGGGTCTAGAGTGCTTCATCATTAAACAGGGGGGCAAGATGGCTTTATAGCTCTCTTCATCTGCCCTGCATCTAATATTGTCAATACTTCCCCTGTATCTCTTCCAAAGTTGTCTTTGAAAATGATCAAGGAGCTAGCTCAGGAAGCTGATAGCTTATTTCATTCATTCGTTAGTTTCTCTCTCTTTCCTATTTCACACAGAATTGCTAGGAAATAATTTGCCTCTAAGCAGCACATGACATCCAATATGCATTCATTTTTGCCTGTTGCTTTTTGAGTGTCTGATTAGCACATGCAATCATAGTAATTTGCGCACGTACATTAGGTATTTGCATGTGCAAACAGCCAGTTAGACACATGAGTTAATACAGAGAAGATAGAAAAATCACATTGGAGTTAGATTTCATTGGCTATTATAACAGGTGACAGTAGGTAACAAGAAGCCATTCAACCATTATCTTCTCTACTAGGACTACCAAGAAAGGTGCTAATTACAGTGGTGGTGTTGCTGTACATGGACAACTGGCCACTCAGGATAGGATAAACACTGTCTAGTCATTTCACAGAGGTCATAGGATTAAACCAGCTCGAGTACATATGCTGTTATAGCTCATGATTCATAAGCTTTGCAGTTATTAAAAATTATTTAAGGCGAGCAGTAGCCTTTTTTTTTTTAAATGAAGTTTTGACCTTTAGGGCCAAGTTCATTCAGGAGTTGAACCTGTGTGCCTGAGCACATGCTGTCCTTAGGGCCCAAACTCCTCCCCAATGCCAGTTTTGCCATCGATTTTAATGGGATCAGGAGCAGGCGAGATACAAATGACAACAGTAGTTTGTTAAACAGAATAGATTGCTCCACCTTTATCACTGAGACCCATTGCTACACTTCAGATATGAAATCAGTTGCCTGGAAAAGGTTAAGGGATCTCTGTTTATCAGACGGCTGAGTGAGATATATAAGGTCAAAAGGGGAGAGAAGGAAAGAGACAGGTGTCTTCTTTTCCCTGGCTGGAGGAAGCAAAGGAAAGGCCTCCAAGAACTGTAGCCAGCCTGCATTGGTTGAGCTCTTTTATTTTGTGTTATTTATGTGTTTTGTTTAAGAACAGCCATACTGGGTCAGACCAAAGGTTTATCTAGCCCAGTATCCTGTCTTCTGACAGTGGCCAATGCCAGGTGCCCCAGAAGAAATGACCAGAACAGGTAATTATCAAGTGATCCATCCCTGTCGCCTGTTCCCAACTTCTGGCAAACATGGGCTAGGGACACCATTTCAAATGCTAAGCTGTGCCCTGAGGCAAGGGCCTTTAAAGGACATGGGTGTGGCATTTACTCCCCTTCCAGGTCTGGTGAAATAAGGTCCAGTGAAATACAGTCCAGTGAAATACGCCACTAGCTTAAAGGCTGCAAAACAGCATCTCAATCCACTAACTAAACTGGAAAATCTCTCTGTAGCTGAAAAAAATAGCTAAACAGATTTCTTTCATTAGGTTTGATAGAAATCATTTGCTTCAGGGTTCAGACTCGTCTGGGAAGCTTCAGCCCTTAGCAAATTTTAATAGCCATGGTTTATTACAAATCACTGAAGAGAAGAGTGTGTAATGGAAAGGTTGACTCAGCTTTAACTGCAGTAGTACCAATGGTAAGAATAGTATATTCATGGGACTGAAAGAATAATCTGCTAGAATGAGAATTCTGAAGACCAGTGGAGCGTATTCAGGATAAGCCTTTATTATAATCTTTGTTGTCAGCACATTGTTCTTTACATCCTGGATTTCCTAATATGGGCACAGTCCTGATTCTGCCATGAGCCCAGAGTAAGGGGAAGTGCATTGTTGGACAGGAAGGTGATTGTGACTCTCAGAGGGTCTATATCTAGCACAACATACATCACCTTATGCATTAATATAGCTGTGGGAAGGAGAATGCAGATCCATCCATTCCCTGCCCCTTCCCTCTCCTCCTATGGAACATGCTTTCCCTCCCACACAGAATGACAGTAGGTATAACTGGCACAAGGGAGTAATGGGCAATATGTACCCTCTCCACCAGCGCACAGAACAGACTGATCTGGCCCTCAGGAAAAAATAAAATAAAAATGTATATATATTTTTAAGCATTATAGGCTGTTTTTTTCTCAAAATGTAGTTCTTCTTTTGGCATCAAATAGTTTAGTTTTCCCCAGAATTTGTTACTTGGGCATCAAAACTACCTCAAATGGAAGTGTAATTAGATGCTTAGATGGCCAAGTATGTCTAATGGGGCGTGTAAATATCCTTTCAATTATGCATATTGTCATTACTTGCACTACACACAGACACCTGCGAGGCCCAATGTTGGTCCACACATTTGTATTTTTAAGAGCTAAGAGCCATAGCAGACATGAGATCTATGAATGTGGTTTAGATTAGCGCTTCACTTGAAAATCGGAAATCAGCAAAACTACATCCTCAAGTCTTTACTCAGGCGAAATGATCACTGCTATCAGGATGAGTTTTGCTGGAGTAAGGACTGCCAACATTGGTCCTAAATTAATACGGTTTAAAAAGTCAAATTCTCAGACTCTGACCCTGTAAAGAGCTCCACAGGAATCCACCTGGGCAGTGCTCATTGCAACATCTTTTTTAGCATGTTGTTCAGAAATGAGCACCAGTATAGGACAAGAGAGTGGATAAATAATGCCAGTTCTGTTGCATGTTACTTTATGACCAATTCTCCCCAGGTACACTGTTCTATGTGAAACATTGATACTTTTCTAATCCCAGTGTGCCACAATGTGTCTTGCCATTGTTAACAGATGACTGATTGGCTCACAATCTTCTAAATGATATTGCTGCATGTTATTTACTGAAGGGCTTCAGTAACACTATTACAAATGGATCAGGGAGTAATTGTTTCCCTGTGATTAATTTAATTTAAATTGGTTCATTTGCTATTCATCCAGAAAATCCTAATCACAAGGAAGAGTCATTATTTTCTCCACTCCCCCACCATCATCGTCCATCAGAGCTTGAACCATAAATATATCTCCCGTTAACCCTGTTTGCAGTAATATCAATACTTTCAAACACAAGTGATGGAAACCCTATCACCTGAGACATTAAAAACTATACTGGACAGGGAACTGAAAAATATACTGTATATATGGGAACATTCTTGTCCTAGCAGGAGGATGGAGAATGTAAACACCCTCTTGCATAAATTAATTACTTTTGCTGTTAAAATAATATTTGATTTGTTCTTCTAAGTACTCAGACTTTAAATACAAAGGATCTTTGTAGATTTTTGGATCGGACCAAAATGCAGAAAGCATTAGTCCCGGGGACCTGTGCAAAGGTGTCTTAAAGCTCAGATGTGCATGGCCTTAATCCTGATGCTGCTCTGTACATGGCCATTCCCTCTTTGCTTATGTTACACTTTAACAGCCACTGAAACCACTCCTTTTTGTGAAGGGCAAGTGGCACATGAACCTCTACATCAGCTCTATTGCCCTGTAGGATCACCCTTGGAATGATCCTCCCTGGGCCAATCCACCAGGTTTACTAGATTATGCCAGCACTGCACAGCAAAGGGTTTGTACCACAGCTAATCCTTAGACTCATATTTTTCATCATATACACTCTAGTAGATATCAATACTTGGTAGTCATCTGCATTATACCCCAGATATGATGAACATAATACGATATGATGTACATGGCATCAGCCGACAGCAGTTGCTCTAATCCTGTGCTAGGTGCATGAGTCAGAGTCCTGCAGTCTTTACACAGGCAAAAGTCCCTGTGATGCGAATAGGAGTTTTGCTGGAGTAAAGTTTGAGGAAATACTGCAGGATGTGAGGAATATGACTGACACTGTAAAATGTGGTGACATTAAAGTAGTGGTGAAAGGGAAATAAATGTTATTTCTGCTCTTAGAACATGTCACAGGCATATTTCCATTTTAATAAAAAAAGCGAAGCCTTCTCTCAGTGACTGAGCAGCACACACAGCTCACCCTGTCTACCCGGCTGATCGAAGTCTTGAGCATTCAGTGGGAAAATCTGCCTGTAAGTAGATATTTTACACCAACTAGGAAAGGAAAACCACTGCCAAGAACATCATCTACTACAAAATCCCTTTGATTAAGCCCCATTTCAGACTCAAACAACATGGTTCAGATTTTCTTTTCACTGTTGGTTACTCACTCAAAAACCTCTCTTCTGTATTCATATTTCTAGGATGTTTTTCAGTCTTCCTACGCATTCCTTTTGTTCAGGTATAACTTAGCTGGATATGGATGTATCAAAGAGCTGCTGCAGGTGTCTCTTAGTTCTTCATAAAGGACTCAATCCTCAACCCTTCAAAGTTAATAGGAATGTTATTACTCACTTCAGTGGTTTTGGAAGCAAGACCAACGTGTTCCCCTAGCTCCTTCAGGCTTTTTAATTTAAATATTGGTGGCTCTGATGCACTGGACCTCAAAGTAGCACCCTGTAACCCCCATATTCATCATTTGTATGTGGCTGTGATATTTCATACAGAGCATGCCATGTAAGATACCATATGAAAGGTCATGATCTGCTGAAACTCTTTGTTCTCTCAAAATGTGTGTATTGTTAATGTGTATCAAATTATGAGATTTTTCTATATGGTTGTTATTGAAATTTGTTGTGAGTTTGGGAGACGTCCACTGCTAGCTCTCCAGTGACAACAAAGGTGGTGACTCATACCCAAACAGGCATTAAGTGACCATCACAAGCCATTGACAGAAGGGAATTGTAAACAAGAGATTTACAATTCTGTAAGAGACAGTTGCACAAGCACCACACAATGAGGATTCAGCAAGGCCCACCAGGACATGTCTGGGCCAGTATCTTTCCTGGGACATGAATAAAGGACAGTGGCATCATGAGACCACATCTCTCCTCCCCCACCTACTCTGAAGGCAACAAGAATGCGGGGAAGACAGACTTTGAACGGAGGAGATTGGTCCCAGGCTGAGAAGGAAATTAAGCCTGTGTATTAAGAACTGTAACCTGCCTGCAATGTCCAGTGGGATCAGAAAAGCTGTTTGATTCAAATCTTGCTTAGTCTTAAAGTTTAGGATTTAAAATGTGTATTTACTTGGGTAAATATTTCTGACCTTCATACCTACCACTTACTATAATGTAAAATCTATCTTTCTGTAGTTAATAAACTTATTTGAATTTTTTATCCTTTCCAGTGAATTTTCTAAAGTGCTTGGGGAATCTGCTCAGATTACAAAGGCTGATCCATGTCCATTATCCTTTGATGAAGTGGTGAACGAATTAATGAGCTTGCATTGTTCAAGAGAAGGTCTTGAGAGTGTAAGATGGTAAATTACTGGGGTGTAAGGCTAGGGGGATTTGCTGCTGTTTCCCTAGGTATGGTTCATGAGTGGTTCAAAAAGCATTCATGTAACTTAGCTGGATGTGTCCCTGTATGCTGTTGACCAAGTGACTACAGGATCTGGAGAGATTTGCTGCTTTTCAGTAGCAAAGCATCGTGAGAGATAGCCCAGGCTCGAGAGTTAAGGGAGCACAGCAATCCCACAGTACCCCAGGAATCCCATAGCAGGGGCCATGAACTGAAAAATACGAATATGTTAGCTGGTATTGTATATTTTTTGTTATGTTTCAGGCTTTTAACTTGTTTCAATAAAATGACATGCTTGTCATGAAGCAACATCTGAGAGAGATGTAGCTGGATATATTTCTGAAACATGTTCCATTGGGTTTTGTTTTGTACCATCCCATTGCCATACTGTATAGAGAAACAGAAGAAACCTAACAAAGGAGTGTCTCTCTTATTATCTCAAGATTCCTTGTCATCAACAAGGAGCACAATAAACATACAGGGTGAAATTCTGCCCCCATTTAAATCAATGGCAAAATTTCTATTGACATCAGTGGGGTCAGAATTTCATCTGCAGTCTTCAGTTGCATACTATGGCCTTTTTTAACTTGCCTGAAACACTAGAAACCTCTCTGAATGCTGGAAATCATGGGTCAGGAACATGGTGGCTTGTGCAATCTGTGTAATAGGCTTAAACCAGAACCAAATATACCGGAACCTGGGTATACAAGTCTGGACTTTGAGGTTTGGAGAGGCACGCATACACTTTGAACCATTAAATTTTGGATATTTGTAATCACTTGAGTCATCTGATATTTAAAAACAGAATTCAAACTTATCCAAACCCATCTTCCCTCTCCCCATCCCCACTGTGATGGTGGAGGATGCTGCCTCCTGTAGAACTAGTGCAGATCTGCTAAATGGGAAAAAGGGCAGGATTTGGCAAGCCCACTCAGGGATGCTCCACCCCATGTAGCCAGGAGTAGAGCTCCATGGGGGCTCTCTTGGTGCCAGCATACAGCAGTCAGTAGAGTGCAAGCCAAGGTGAAAGCTGAGGCAGGGACAGTGACTCCAGTATTAAACAGACTCACTAGCCATTGCCCATGGATTAGAGTTGCCTTAGGACTGTAGCAGCATCTGTACAGCAGCTTTGAGATGCGGGAGGATTCCTTTCCTCACCTTCACAACCCCCTCCTACCTCCCCCATGCACCAGGTTAGGCCTTGCATAAGGAGGATAGGCCCTAGAGTGAACTTTTGCTACTTGGAATAACAGGCCCATCGCCGGAGCTGAAGTCAATTGACAAAACTCCATTAACTTCACTTGAACTATATATATTTTTACAACAGCTAAGGATCTGGCTCAACACAATTTCATTTTAAAAACATCCCAGCAAAACACATTTGTTTAAATGGCAATAAGTCACACTAAATGGCTGTACATTTGTTTTTACAACAATTTTATATGGAAAACTGATTTTAATGTTAACTGTAAGTGTTCTTCCCCCTTTTTCTTACTCTTTTCTATTTCAAATAACTACATTCACACATAGAGACAGTAATGGTGAAAACCTGTTTGATCATAGCTGTTGCTGAGATCCAGCACAGCACAGTGAGAAATCAGAAACTCCATACATTGCACTGTAGCTGGTATTAACCATGTAGTCTCTTCTTCCTTTCCATTTACTCAAGCTATATCCCTAAAATCTCGTTCATGTAGCAATAGAAGAATTCTCTCATTTATAACCAGTCAGCAGAAAACTTTGTAATGTATGGATGTGATGTCAAATCCATGACTAACAAACCTGTTCTGTCAGTCAAAAATCTTGTTAATTATTAGATGTGATGTCATATCCAAGAATAACACCATTTTGATTGACAGCTCTGAATAGGAAATATAAACAGAAAATATTTGAAACAGCATGACATGCTTTAACATAATACTTCATATGTACTAGAGTTAAAAAACCCACCAACTATGTGACATTGCAGTACTGGTATGTGGAAGTTCTAATGACAAACCACTTCAGATTTTCTCTCATTTTGCAATACTAAAAGAATTCGATGGAATTATGTCTATGTCACACCACTTATTTAAGGTCTACGCTCCATGTAAGATGTGAACTATCAGTGAAGAAATATCTTCTGTGTACAGCAGGCATCTTGTTTTTAAACAAACCAAAATATTATAAAACTCTACAATAATTCAGCTTGCAGCAAAACTCTGATCAGTGATTGCTATCCTGGGTTCTCTCTGAACATTGAACTTGCAGGATTAGTGGCCTGATTGATTCTGAGTTTATATCAACTTCTATTATGATCAATTCTAGTTTACTGATACATAAAGGTGGCCTGATGACCATGAAATACGAAGGGAATATTGGATCCTCAGCTAGAGTGAATTGGCATAGCTTCACTGAAGCCAGTAGAGCTGTGTCAATATACACCAACTAAGGATCTGGCCCAAAGAGTATGCTGTTGCAGTTCTTGCTCAGGCATAACCCCACCTCTGTTACAAGCTATGTATTTGTAACCATCTGTTCTGTGGTGGAGAGGGGAATTATATGTGCCATTGGCATTGGAGATAGGGAAGAGGAAGTGGGAATGTCCAGCATAGTGCATAGGAAATTAAGACACATATACAGTTCACTTCTATAGGTCCATGCATTACACTTAACTCCCCATGTATTGCTCTGAAATGGTACATGCAGACAGAGTCTCTGCTGCTATCCACCATTAAGTGACTACCTTTTGTCACTACCATCCAAATTACTTTCTGGTAGTTCAGTTCATCTCTAAAATACAATATCCATTTTCCTGAAGTCACTGAACTATCATGTTTATTGCACACAATAAGCTATTGAGAGTGTATCTGCATAAGAATGCACTACTCATTTCTTGGATTTGCCATCCTAGGATCAAGTACACAATCACAGAAAGGAGACTGTGCAGCAATAAATTGTCCTGCTGGGTTTGATTTTGTTATACAGAAGTGAATGAGTTTTAAGTTCACTTATTCATGAGTTTGATACAGTCCACAATATAAATCTACAACTAGGAGTGAGTGTTACAGATATATTTAAGAGTGCACAGTGAGGATTATATGCATCATAATTCAGTGGTTTTCAAATTTGCTGCTTTACTGCACACTCTTAAAACTGAGTCTCTCACCTAGTCCTATATCATTAGTGCCCCACCCTCCTTCCACTGCTTTAGCTCAGTGGTTCTCAACCACGGGTACACGTACCCATGTGGGTACACAGAGGTCTTCCAGGGGGTACATCAACTCATCTAGATATTTGCATAGTTTTACAACAGGCTACATAAAAAGCACTGGCGAAGTCAGTACAAACTAAAATGTCATACAGACAATGACTTGTTTATACTTCTCTATATACTATACCCTGAAATGTAAGTACAATATTTATATTCCAATTGATTTATTTTATAATTATATGGTAAAAATGAAAAAGCAAGCAATGTTTCGGTAATAGTGTGCTGTGACACTTTTGTATTTTTATGTCTGATTTTGTAAGCAAGTATTTATTAAGTCAGGTTGGGGTACAGAAGACCAGTCAGACTCCTGAAAGGGGTACAGTAGTCTGGAAAAGTTGAGAGCCACTGCTTTAGCTAACACTTCTCACTGCTTTAGTGATACATCAAAACTCTTGCATGCACATAATTTAAAGTCAATTATTTTGTTAAAATTTGTTTTTATCTTTTAAAGTTATAACGCTAATTGTCAGAAGGCGAAGAGAAAAAATAGAGAGGTACATGAACACCACAGCATCACTTAGGCGCTTTCAGAGCAGACCTGTACTTTTAAACAAAACCATGTAATCACCTGTTATAACTGTTTTGAATGACCAGGAAATTCGGAGGGGTCTTAGTGTCAGTAATTGCATTCACACATGTTTTAAAGCTGTGAATGTCTCCAGGCAGTTGGTAAGGAAGAATGGCATTGAAGTTAATGTTCGTTAAAACACCATTGTCTTGTGTGGAACCTCAACTCCCACACTCTTTGCCCTTCCCATTTCCTATCAGAAGAACATGGTAGGCTATAGTCATCATGGTGATTTTCAAAGATAGACTGCAAAGTTTCTCTAGTGCTCCTTCTGGCTAGCTGGCCAGAAGGTCTATGTGGCTCTGGGGCAGAGACTGTGTTGTCCTATAAGTGAGCACACTGCTTAGCACATTTTGTGTTCCTGCTTACTTCCCTGAGCTGCTCTCCCCATTGCAGTTTGGGTAGACCCTCTAAAGTTCCCTGGTCCAGCTGCACCTGGGCTGCTCACCAAATTTATCCCAAAATCTTTATTCAAAATGAAATTACCTCAAACACAAAAGCTTGATAGCAAAAGTCCTTCCTCCCAGTGCTTTTCTGGGGAGCGGGGGCTGGTTTCCATCCCTCTTCCACAGCCTCAGAAGATGACTCTGGGTCACCCCTTTCCCTCTTGGGCTTGAAGATCCACTGGAAAATTGTCTCTCCCTTTTATCCGCCTTCACAATGAGAACAAGGAGCTTTCTCCTCCCCCCATGGTTTGTGTCTTGATTGACTGGGGGAGAGGGGAGGCTTGCCGCACCCTACACTACAAAACTCCTGGCTCCGAGCCCTTAAAGAAACAGTAATCTCTTCTCTCCAAGACTCATTCTCCCCATTTCCTCTCTGTGACGGGGCATCTGCCCCACACTGGCCATGATAGGGTTAAAACCCAGCCTGGAGGGCTGCAAGGAAAACAGCCAATTAGGGCAGCAGCTGGACCAGCCAATCAGGGCCCAACCATCCATACAAAAGGAAGCTGCAGGCCAGAGCTTGTCAGTCTGCTGCAGGAAGCCCAAGGGAGGTGACTGGCTTCCCAGAGGGCTGCAGAACTAGCACTGTGAACAGGGCTGCTAGGACTTGCAGACCTGAGGCCCTGGGAAGAGGGTGAAGGAACCAGCAGCAGGAGCTAAAGGTGCTGGGGCTGTGGGGAAGTAGCCCAGGGAATTGAGAGAGACTGGTGGAGAAAGAAAGAAAGGAGAGGCAGTGGGAAGTAGTGGGTGGGCCCTGGTCCCCTCTGACCCCCCACTCACCGCTGAAGAAGTGGCCAGGCTATGGCCTGCCAAGCTGCTGTGAGGAGCGGCTAGACTGTTGCAGAAGGAGTCTCCTGGAAGGGGAGGACCCGGATTGCGACACGGCTGGAGGGCTGTGCCACGAAGCAGAGGCAGTGAGACTGAAACTGCAGTGGGTCTTCAGGCGGAGACAAGGATGGGAGAGCCACCGCCACCAGAAGGCACACCCGCTGACCAGAGCTAATCCCGAAACGGCCAGCAGGAGGTGCCAGGGCAGTGAGTGACCCTGTGACAGTCTCCTTCCACATCTCCCGCAGAAGTCCCCCCCCCTTCCCCTCAGGGTCTTTGTTTGGTTGAGACTACTTGAAACGAGGTAGCCAGGACACACTCCCTACCCTAACTACTCTTTTCCTTAAAGGGGCAGGCAGTATAGACTGTTACACACTGCAATACAGAAAGTGCCAATGGAACTACTGACTAGGGATGGGACTTTCAGAAGCATTCTGCATTGTCTAAGTGCCCCCATTGAAGACAATGGTACAACTGTGATGGACTTATTGAGAGCAGAATTAAATCAACACAGAGCCCTATGAACATTCCACCTTTCCAGATCTATAGGGTCTGTCATATTTTACCCTCTCTATCTACCCCCACGTATAATAAAGAAAGCAGGGGCATAATGGACCTGATGAAAGAATTCAGGCACTTCAATTCCTACGCTGTCTCTGACAAGTTTTGAGATTTTTCTCAAACCATGGATGCAATGCAGATCTCTCCCTTGTGACCCTTTCTCCATCTGCATTCAATAACAAGGATAAAATAACAGTTTTCCATAGCACTGTACACTGGTCAAGTCTATTTCAAGGGCTCTTACAGAAAATGCCTGTCTAGAAGCTAAAGCTATATAAATAAATACAAAAAGATTTACCTTTGGGAGATGCTGTTAAGTATTTATCTTTTTAAGCACACAAGGTTCCCATGTTTTATTATTTTAGAATGTTTCTTGGTTTATTCATACAGATCATATATTCTATAGCCTATAATCTACCCAGGATTCACTGATACCAGAGAGAATCAGTTTACTGACTTTAGCTGGAACACACATTGGAGCTGTATCTTCCCTCTAACACTCCAGAGCCCTCTGGATCTTGACTTTAATATTAAAAAAAAACCCACGAACAGGGTTTAATTGTTAGGTTCTTGCATCTTGATCATAGTTTGTGGTTTTTTGTTTTTTAAATCACTCAAATCTATACTGGAACTTTGTGCCCAATCTATTTTAGGTATTATGTCTTCCTATGCTAAAAGAAAATATGGATATACACGAAACAGCCTGCCAAGAAAATAAAAATCAGGGTGCAAAGAAATTCCATGCAAAAGAAATAGGAATGCAAAGTATTACTTGTTTGTTTTTACCATATAGATTGATTCTAGGAGATAAATGAACTGTGAGATACTCTGGAATTATAGTAACTAATTTTATTTTCTAGAGACTTTTTTTTTTTGTTCCACATAAAACAGATTCCGTGACATCTCTCATTTCATTTAAAAGGTTTAAGTCTTAGCTAAATGTTACTAAATCTTATTACAATTTTAATGAGCTGACATAGATATAGCCCATGTTCTATTCATGACTTTAGGTAACCACAAAAAGAACCAGGGTGCATTCAGGAACTGGTGGGAGCCAGTTATCATTCAACCTAATTACTGGAAATACCACAATCAGAATCATTGTATTCACTAGCATGGATGCAAATGTGTCAGCTAGCTATATTTTTTAATTGGTGGGATATTGCTTCCACCTTTTATGCAACCCTCTTGAGTCTAACAAAGTTGGCCAGAAAATATCACAAGTACAAATTTTTATTGCAAGATTTCCACTGGGTTCCAGTGCATTTGGAACTGACAGACAATATCATGTATGCCGTGTTGTTGTAGCCATGTTGGTCCCAGGTATTAGAGACCAGGTGGGTGAGGTAATTTCTTTTAAAAAGGACCAACTTCTGTTGGTGAGAGAGACAAGCATTCAGGGCCGGCTCCAGGTTTTTGCCGCCCCAAGCGGCGCCCCTCCCCCCCCCCAAAAGCCGCAATCGCGATCTGCGGCGGCAATTCGGCGGGAGGTCCTTCGCTCCGAGCGGGAGTCCGCCCAATTGCCGCCGAATAGTTGGACCTGCCGCCCCTCTCCTGAGTGGCCGACCCAAGCACCTGCTTGGCAAGCTGGTGCCTGGAGCCGGCCCTGCAAACATTTGAGTTTATATAAAGCTCGTCTTCAGATCCGGGAAACTAACTCAGTGTCACTGCTAAATTTAAAATTTGAACAGATTGTTTTTAGCATAAGTAGTTAACACATTTCAAGGTACCATTCAAGGTGAAGTGACCCATTATCACCCATCCAGTTATAGTCAGGAAAGGGGGAGGGGGGCAAGCAGCTGGGATGGTTGTATGTGGGTTACAGATTGTTGTAATAAACCATAAATCCAGTGTCTCTATTCAATCCATGATTTTCAGACTCTAGCAAACTTATGAATTTAAGCTCCCAGGCTCGTCTTTTGAAAGTGTTGTACAGGTTTCCTTTGAGGATGAAGACTGGTAGGTCAGATATAGAGCGATCACTTTGTGAAAAGTGTTCACCCCCAGGTGATACGGTGTTTTTTGTCTTTTTATCATGTTCCCGTGTGAGCTCATTGGAGAGCGTAGTGATTGTCTGGTTTCACCCACATACTTGTTATAGGGCAGGGGTGGGCAAACTCCAGTCCGCAGGCCAGATCCAGCCCATCAGGGCTTTGGATCTGGCCTGTGGGATTGCCACTCCTGCATCCCAACCCCCTGCCCTGAGCCCCTTCCTGCACACCGCACCCCCTCCCTCCTGCACCCCAACCCCCTTCCCCAGCCCTACATTCATGGCCCTGCAAGCAATTTCCCCACCCAGATGTGACCCTCAGGCCAAAGAGTTTGCCCACCCCCGTTATAGGGGCATTTAGCACACTACATGAGGTACACTACATGTGGTAGGCATGTGTAGACAGAGACAACCTGTGCCTGCTGATAGTGGTGGGGGGGCAGAGTGAGGGCAGCTGATTTCAGCAGTATTACAGTACACAGTAAAAATCTTGCTGCTGGATCTAGCATGACAGGGATTCACTGTCCAACATGCCCATGTCCGAGGTGGGTTGTGCAGGTCCACATAGGCATTTGCAATTGAAATTCATTCCCCCTTATAATAGGCTTGGCTCAGGGAAACGCTTTGGTCTTAAGACAAGATTTGCAAGTGCATAGTCCATAAAGGAAGATACATGTGCATAGGAGAAATTAGCTGCAGCCTCTAAAAAAGGAGGTATTGTTGCTGGGCTGGACTGCTACTGTTTAAAACAGTCCAAAAGGTGTGATTTCTCATAAAGAGGGGTCTCAGATCTGCACTTCACTCACTTACTCCAAAAGCCCAACAAAAACAAACAAACAAACACATGTAGCCATGACATTTCATGTGCATAGGGTATTTAATGTACTTTCTGGAACCTACAAAAATATGAGGCAGTATGGTGCTCAGTGCCTACTTGTGGTTTTCATCCTTTTCAGCTAATAGAGACCGAACTGTAAAATCTGGTATTTAGACACCCTATGAATTTGTGACAAGCTGAATAGGGGACTGAGTCCTTACAACAATGAATGGAATACAAACCCACTTTGTTGTATATTAAATCTGTCCTCTTACATATTATTACTTTTGACTTAAAAGGACCTTAAAAGGTGCCAATCTGCTACTTGCCATTATTTAGAATAACCATACAACAAAAATAAAACCAGGAGCAACCACCAGGAAACTCCACTCTAATATTCCATCCCCCTTAAACCACTGTCCTATTTACACCTCACCCACTTCAGATGCCTGGACAAAAAAAAAATGGCTTTACAGTTTGCCCTGAAGATCAACAATTCCCCATCATCTGGAACCAAGGGCAGAAGCTCATTCCACAATTGAGAGCTCCATATATAGCTCAGTGGTTTGAGCATTGGCCTGCTAAACCCAGCGTTGTGAGTTCAATCCTTGAGAGGGCCATTTAGGGATATGGGGCAAAAATCTGTTGGATGATTTAATTGGGGATTGGTCCTGCTTTGAGCAGGGGGTTAGATTAGATGATCTCCTGAGGTCCCTTCCAACCCTGATAATCTATGAAAGGGAGCTCTTTGTTTAACTGAGAGAGCACCAACTTGAGTTCCTCTGCAGAACACAACTTCAGAACTCTGGTGCAGAGAAAGAGAGGGTCTACAAAGTAGGAAGATTCCCGAGTCATTTAAGACTTTCTAGCTAAAAAAAAAAAAAAAAAAAAAAAAAAACACACCCATCACCTAGATTTCAACAGCCAACTAGTACAGATCACAGAAGCACTGGTTTCATCTGATCTGTGTATGAGTCTGATTACACTGCAATCAGAGGTGTAACTGCAGAATATGTAGACATACCTAAGCCAGCTCTGATCTTGCTAGCTCCAACAACAATAGCTAGCATACCATGGCAGCACGGGCTAGCCGCTTGAGTTTATATCTAGGGTCGAGGGTGGGGTGGGGCCTGTACGGCCTATGCCACGCAGCTAGCCGTATTGTTAGTCAAGCTAGCTCTAGACAAACACTAACTCAGGTATGTCTACATGTGCTGCAGTCACACCTCTGATTGCAGTCTTCTTAGCGTATGCGCAACATGCCTCAGGTGGTATGTGACCAGGATTCATCACTGACTTTGGTCCACTGGTTGGATCATTTGCTTCCCTGGCTTGGGCCAGGTACTGACTGGTAGTGCGACGTGAACATTGATCCATGCCCCCCTCTGATTGAAGTGTAGACATACGCTAAGATACCACACTTACCAAATGGGCTACCACATTCTGCCCCAACTTCATTTTCCAGGTAATTAAGTGTGGCCCCATGAATGCTGCATTGGAGCAGCCTCTAAAGGGACAAATTATCTCAATCAGCTATGAGACGCAAATGAAAAAAGCCATTCTGGCTACTGCTGCATATCATCTTCTAGCTGGGGACATAACTGTATATGAGATTTTTTTTCATCTGATGGACATTTATAAATATTGCACTCAAATATAACAGTGCAAAGTTAAATACAAAGTGAATAATATTCCTCGCACCATGAATGAGTGAAGGGGATTGCATTACTTTCGTATAAGCCTCTGGCTTGTCCACGGGGGCATGCCACACCTGAAAATCCATTAGACAATACTGACTATGGCCTCCGTGGGGCAAATTGTCACCTAATCTGATCAAAAGTATCTTTTTTTGAAGTCAGTTTGTGCAAGTTTGCTGACACTAGGTCTATATTTCACTACATGGGCCTAACTGGTTTGTTTTGTTCTGATCTGCAACTTTTTTTTTTTGCAGGGAACAGTAACTCCTAAACTTTCCCAAAACACAATGTGAGGGAATTTAGCTGCATTATTCCAATTTACATGACTTCAACCTCAGGCACTGCTGTGAAAATTTGGGGGTTGTTGCTTTGTGCTTTTACTTTTCAAGTATTGTTAGCCTTAACGTGGCTGGCAGGAGGACATACAGCTGAGATTTTTTTTAATATGCCACTCTGTTTGTATTCTCTTAACTTGATTTATGCCACGTGCAAAGATTCCAATTTATAGAAACTCTGCCAAAAAATTATACACTAGCCTCCTAATGGAGTGCAGTCTGAGTGATTGCATCGTGGTGATGTTGCATCCACAGGGCACTTCCAAGTACCATGCTAACTAATCCTACCAGTAAAAATCACCCTTTTGGTTTTATATGCTCTGTTCATTAATTTTATTATGGGCAATACAGCTAATTAAGTATTCAGTTGAGCAAAGAGTGCAGTCATCTGGCTCGCAAGGAAATAGCACATACTAAACACAACCCTAGGAATCATAGGAACAAGAATGTTGATATCATAGGGCCTGAGACTCCTTTTATTAAAAATTCCCACAGCAGCAGGATCAGGGCCTTTTAACGTGAAGAGGAAAGTAAGAGAATGCTTTTTGGAGAAGGCAGTGAAGTGTGCACATTTCATTGTTCCAAAGCACTGCAGTCAGAGGTTAGAAGTTTGAGCACAAATGCATGTGTCAGATCAGTGAAGAAACATTAGTATTAAAGTACAACTTGAATTATGAATGGGAGGCAAATTATTTTTTTCCACTGGTGCCATCCGTGGCTAGGAGTCCAAGTCTAGAAGGTCTCTAGATGTTTCATTCACACACATACACACAAGCAGGCAGTTCTTTTATACAGTTCTTATATGTAAAATATTGCTGCAACCGCGTAGGGTGGGGAAATAGATTTCGCATGAAGTCTTTGTATCTATTATCTTTTGTGCCGCAGGGGAAATAAACAAGAGAAACAGATCACTTAATAAGATGAAATGTCAAAAATACACAGGCATCAACAGAAATTGTAGTCTCTGAAGAAGGAGAGGTAATATAACTACTGGTATGACAAGCAAAGGATATGTTACTGCGGGTAAAGCAATAGCATTTTTCTCATTGATTTCCTTCTGCTTACATCCTTAAGGTATGTGAAATGTTAAACAGAACCAGTAACAGGCACATAAAAATGCATGAAGGTTAAAAATGGCTAGTGTAATGAAGTTTTACAGATTTTAGAAAATCTCTTAGTTTTAAAAGAGAAAATAAAACCTATTTTGTCAGACTGTTCACACTTGAGAACTTCTTTCTAATTTTAATCACTCTAGAAAACACCTTCAGAAGACTTTCCCTAGCAAATCATCCAGATTTAGGTCTTATGTTGTAGTACTTCATTTTCTTAATGTTTTATCTTATTTATTATGCTCATTTTCAGCGGTGCAAAAGGAAAGAATCAACCATCATACCGGTTATAAATGTAGAATGACTATTTTCTATATGGAATCATAAGTGCCAATCCATTTCATAGCTCCTATAATACAGTTCCCTTATCCTAGAAGGTAGATTCCATTGGAAGCATCTTTTTCCCCACCCACCCCAAAGTTACTAAAAAGCTAATGAAAATCTGTACTTTTATTGAAGGAGCAACTGACCTGATTTATTGCAAATGGAATGTCTTTTCCTGTCCTTAAGCTTTTGGTCAGGTTCATCCTCATTTTTTCCTTGACTTTAGAAAGGAAAGCTACACAGTCAGTAATAAGGCTGTGTGGTAATGAGAGGAAGAATGATCCCTGACTCATAGATTCATAGACTTAAGGTCAGAAGGGACCATTATGGTCATCTAGTCTGACCTCCTGCACAACGCAGGCCACAGAATCTCACCCACCCACTCCTGTAACAAACCCCTAACCTATGTCTGAGTTATTAAAGTCCTCAAATCGTGGTTTAAAGACCTCAAGTTGCAGAGAATCCTCCAGCAAGTGACCCGTGCCCCATGCTGCAGAGGAAGGTGAAAAACCTCCAGGGCCTCTGCCAATCTTCCCTGGAGGAAAATTCCCAACCCCAAATATGGCGATCAGTTAAACCCTGAGCATGTGGGCAAGACTCACCAGCCAGCACCCAGGAAAGAATTCTCTGTAGCAACTCAGATCCCACCCCATCTAACATTCCATCACAGACCATTGGGCCTATTTACCTGCTAATAATCAAAGATCAATTAATTGCCAAAATTAGGCTATCCCATCATACCATCCCCTCCATAAACTTATCAAGCTTAGACTTGAAGCCAGATATGTCTTTTGCCCCCACTACTCCACTTGGAAGGCTGTTCCAGAATTTCACTCCTCTAATGGTTAGAAACCTTCGTCTAATTTCAAGTCTAAACTTCCTAGTGTCCAGTTTATATCCATTTGTTCTTGTGTCCACATTGGTACTAAGCTTAAATAATTCCTCTCCCTCCCTGATATTTATCCCTCTGATATATTTATAAAGAGCAATCATATCTCCCCTCAGCCTTCTTTTGGTTAGGCTGAACAAGCCAAGCTCTTTCAGTCTCCTTTCATAAGACAGGTTTTCCATTCCTCGGATCATCCTAGTAGACCTTCTCTGTACCTGTTCCAGTTTGAATTCATCCTTCTTAAACATGGGAGACCAGAACTGCACACAGTATTCCAGATGAGGTCTCACCAGTGCCTTGTATAACGGTACTAACACCTCCTTATCTTTACTGGAAATACCTCGCCTAATGCATCCTAAAACCGTATTAGGTTTTTTAACGGCCATATTACATTGGCAGCTCATAGTCATTCTGTGATCAACCAATACTCCAAGGTCCTTCTCCTCCTCTGTTACTTTCAACTGATGTGTCCCCAGTTTATAACCAAAATTCTTGTTATTAATCCCTAAATGCATGACCTTGCACTTTTCTCTATTAAATTTCATCCTATTACTATTACTCCAGTTTACAAAGTCATCCAGATCTTCCTGTATGATATCCCGGTCCTTCTCTGTGTTAGCAATACCTCCCAGCTTTGTGTCATCCACAAACTTTATTAGCACATTCCCACTTTTTGTGCCAAGGTCAGTAATAAAAAGATTAAATAAGATTGGTCCCAAAACCGATCCCTGAGGAACTCCACTAGTAACCTCCTTCCAACCTGACAGTTCACCTTTCAGTATGACCCGTTGTTGTCTCCCCTTTAACCAGTTCCTTATCCACCTTTCAATTTTCATATTGATCCCCATCTTTTCCAATTTAACTAATAATTCCCCATGTGGAACCGTATCAAATGCCTTACTAAAATCGAGGTAAATTAGATCCACTGCGTTTCCTTTGTCTAAAAAATCTGTTACCATCTCAAAGAAGGAGATCAGGTTGGTTTGGCACGATCTACCTTTTGTAAAACCATGTTGTATTTTGTCCTAATTACCATTGACCTCAATGTCCTTAACTATTTTCTCCTTCAAAATTTTTTCCAAGACCTTGCATACTACAGATGTTAAACTAACAGGCCTATAGTTACTCGGATCACTTTTTTCCCCCTTTCTTAAAAATAGGAACTATGTTAGCAATTCTCCAGTCGTACGGTACAACCCCTGAGTTTACTGATTCATTAAAAATTCTTGCGAATGGGCTTGAGGCACTGAGTTCTAATTCAGGAGATCTATGTTCAGTTCCTGGCTCTGCTCCAAATTTCCTTTGTGACCATGATCAAGTCACTCATGCTTGTCAATCAGCAGCTGCAAATAATGGCAGCTTTCTGAAGCTGAGGAAGTTAGGGTTAGATGTATGGTGGGCATCCTTTTAAAAAAAAAAATCTGCCAATTCAAGCTCCTCTAGGATTTGGCCCTCCTCGCTTAAGTGCAGATTGACTTGAAATGATGCTAAAACCTCAAAATAGATAGGACTCCTAGAAATAGCAAGCTAAACTTCATACTTTCTTTAGGGAAAAACTAATCAATACTGGAAGTAATAAGGTAATGTCAGTTACTTATTGAAAGCATCTTGCACTGTAGTTTTTGGATAGGTGGAGCAGACACAGTTGTATGATAAATACAATGAATCACATGAAATCATTACCACATGTATGGGTCTCTGGATCACAGTTACAGGATTTCTTTAACAGTTTGTTATGGGCAGCAGGCCAATAGAGAGAGCAATCTATTAAGTGTTCAGACCACAACCTCTTGACTCAAAACACTTATTATTGGCCTCCACCTCCAGAGCAAATTTAAAAACAAAAACAAAAAAAACCCTGAATAACTGTACGGAGTCACTTCACAACTACAGGAGCAAAACCAGAAATCAACAGTTACCCAGGCCACAAGGTTATTACTGTGCAGGCTATCCAGAACACTCTCACACACAAATCTAGAAAGAAACAGTTAATAACTAGAGACTAGCTTTTCCATTTGGTATCAATTTTTGTGAGTATCCAGCCCTATTGGTTTAGTGCCCAGAACTAATTAGAACCCAAGGCTAGAGCTGCCTGAAATTTTGCAAAATCTTATCAGTTTTGCCAAATTGATAATTTAAAAAAATTCAAAAACATTTGAAAAAAGTTAGTTTTTTCCATTTTGAAATGACTTTGTTGCAAAATTTCCCTTAGTTTTATTTAATTTTTAATTAAAAATGTTAAAGGTCAAAATCAAAACACAATATTTTGATTTTGTATCAACAAAGTGTTTTAGCCAACCCAAAGTGAATTTTTTCCCAAGTTTTCTAGTCACTGAAAATGTTTGGGTTTGGTCCAACCTAAAACAACAATTAAAAAAAAAAAAAAAAAAACCCCACACATTTCAAAATTGCCAGCAAACTGAAAAAAATCTGTTATTCACCCAGCTCCACTCAGGTCTCCTCAGTTACGTCTGTTTCCAACTCTGCCGCTGACTTGGTCAAGATGCTGTACCTCAGCTGACTCCCCTGTAAAAGGGGGATAATGGTTACCTATCATATATGGGGGTCTTGTGAAGTTCAGTGATCTGATTCTACACATATTTTGGGATCCTTCGGATGATAAACACTACAGAAATGGATCTCAGCTTGTTTCTTTCAGCCACAGCATCTGGTTTATATCACTTCATATTTTCAAGGAAAGGGCTTAGGAAGAGACTTAGTTTTTCACATGAAAGCTCCTTTCCATTTTAATTTTCCCAAATCGGAGGCCTGCACTGCATTCATGGGATACATGGGACTTGAAGGCCAACTCTGCCACTCTCCCCCACTGTCCCCTTTCTATTCCACTCTCCCTGCTGGTAATCCCTATGTAGAGTAACCCAGCCTAAAGATAACGAATATGATATTTTTGATTCAGATCTTATTTACATTTAGATGTCAGTTAAAAATATTTTTAGCCTGGAATCATTTATCATTTGACCTTGAATGTGCCCCATCTGTCTCCTAACAGCAGTTCACTCATTGGAGACTGCAACAGTAATAAACTGAGAAACAGGGATAAAATGCCAAAGTATGGATACCAATAACAATACACAAAAAATCAACAGGCCTTGATGATTATGAATATGTATTAAAGTGCAGCAGTGGCAATATAAATTATTTAAACATTTTCATGGGAAAAACAACTTGAAATTAATCTCCTAACCAGTATGTCATACATATTAACAAATACGAATTTAGAACTAAATTTGAAAAATTTGCATTTTTACCTTTAATCTTTTGTTTGTATGTAATGTCAAGAAATAAAAGAAACTAAGATCATTTTTACAGGGGATCTCTACCTAATCAGTCAGCAGCTACATCCCAATAGCACCCATACAGCATTCATGAGGGAAAGGACATGGACCCATTTTCACATCAGCATTTTAATTTGCCATTTCTACACAAACTGCTGCAAAACCAAAAAGAGTAAAATTCACCTTTCACTGCACAAAGTCTGGGTGACTCGGCTCAGGCTGAAGGGAACTCCATGGGGGGGGGAGGGGAGGAGGAGAGGGTGAAATTCATGGACATAATCCCAGCCTTTGTAGGCGGACTAGACAGCTGCCACACAACCCCTCTATAGTCACAGAGCTGGAATAGGAGCTGCTGCTGCCCCTATGCACAAACCCAAGTGTGGGTTTTGGACCACAGGATCCAGATGGACCATTTAACTTTACAGACATGTATTTTCATGGCAGCATGTCCTCAGTTACATACAACACATCATATAACTGGAAAGGTCAATGAGCATGGTTGGAAAACCAGTAAATCCCCTGAAAACATAGTATTTCCAGTCATCAGTGTGGCATTATAATTTGTATACCCCAAACAGACAAAAAAAAAAAAAAAGAGAAAGAAAGTTGCTACCACAGTAACAACTGTTAATGGTTTCCTGATATTAAGTAGGAACTGTTGCTGGACCTGAAAGCTGTCTAGCAGTTCCTGAGCAGAACTACAGCACTTTCTGTCCACTTCGCACTTGCTTTGCAAAATGAAACTCTGTAAAGGTGTAAATAGCAACTCAGGTACAAGGCAATGGGGAATCAGGCCTCTAACTTTTACATAGTAGCATATGTTCCATATTACATGTCCAATGCCTCCAACTTTTGTTTAGATCATACCCTACTTGTAGGATCAGATTTCAGACGCAGTTATTTTACATAGCACAATACATGAGTAGTAATTTCACTGTGGCATATCATGTAGCCTACACATTTCTATTGATGCTGTTTGCTAGACTGGTTAGACCTATCTCCTGACCTCGTTCCAGGCAGTGTAGCATGCACCCAATGAAAACATGCAGGCCTTAGTGAACAGCTCAGACATCAGCTTACTGAGTTCTTTGGTGACTCCAGTTTCCACAGCTCCACTACGAGTTAAAAAAAAAAAAAAAAAAAAAGAGGAAGAAATTCAGTGAATGAATGGCTCCATCACGTGGATATCCTCAGTCTGATACGGTGGCTTAATAGGCTTCTTTTCCATCATTAAGTTCCTTGTGTCCCCTTTAATGTGAAAATGGCATAAGTCAAACAAAAAGCCCTAAAGGTCCAAGCTTGGAAACGGATACACTGACAAATGTTTCTAGAGACATTTAGGAGTCTCAGCTTCCTCGGGAGGCAGTAAAAACAATAGTTCAGTTCTGATTTCTGCCACATTCTTATAAATGCTGTACGACCTTCTCAGAGGTTATCCCAAATATAACACAACCATAATTGTCACAGACGATGGCTCAGCTATAAGATGAGTATATGCATACCTGTATTTGGCATACGTTTTGCTTTCTGTTTATGCTCACAAGTTTCCTTCCTTCATTCCTAAGGCTTTGGTTTCTCTACTGTCATTTCTAGCCAGATCATCTGTGAAATGCAGTGGCCATGATTTAGGGATTGCACTAATATACAAAGATGCCCTATATATGGGGTTCCCTAAAATCTGCCTGCTATGCCTCATCGTTCTTGTAACAGTACCAGTTTCAAAAGTTTGTCTTATGTATTTCTCTTTCTTTTTGGTTCTCAGAAAGAGGGAACTATTAGCTCTGTGTGAATAATTCCTGCTTGTTTATTGCACCTGCTGTATACGCTATCAAAATAGCCTAAAGCAATAGACTAACATTTCAACCAAATCTTCAGAGATGCTTTAATCTGCTATTATGCTTAGTTACTTGTCAAGAGTATTATCTTCATAGAAGCAGGACATTCCTTTTATGCAGTCCCACAGACCCTATCCTAATGTCCTCGTGACTGTAGATAACAAAGCAAGGGAAAGTGCAAGTAGAGATATCTCCACGTACAGCACCTGGATCTAAAGAACTCCAAATTCCTGAGTCAACAAATAAGGAATCTCTTTCCAGACTGTTATGAAGCAGCCTGGTGCAACAGAAGTGTGATTGAGGGGCTGACATTTAAGGGAGGAGCTTTTTTTTTTTTTTGGCACAAACACTTTTTAGCGGGAGCTCAAGTGTGTAACACTGAGACAGGAGAATTCACATAAGCATATTTCAATGTAATTTAAAGTAAGGTTTCTTAAAAAAAAACTATTTGGAGAAAGGGATGACAGGAGCTATTGGCGGAAAGAGGTGAGGAAAGGGCAGCTGGGCATAAACTGAGGCCTTTAATGGACTAGATCTTAACTAAAACCCCAACTATTTCTTCATGTTTCCAGTGATTTCTGCCAACCTCTTTTGGCTTCTAAATATTAGGTTAGTACAGGCCAGCGGTAAATCACTACCCCTTGTTCCCCAAGCCAGGAAGAAGCAGTGAAAGGACTGTCTCAAAGGATGTTTGAATCAAAATATCTCTTAGGGCTACTCCCCTGAGGTGGGGTAGCTTATTTTCTAGCCCTTACTTAGGATGGTGTCTAATGTTAAAATCTAGCCTTAAGGGTCCACTAATGTTGGCCATCCTCCGTTTGCTTGACTTGAAATTTGACTACTAAAATCATTTGGTAACCTACTTAGGGTTAATGTATGGGTGGAAGCATCAGCGGCATAGTCACTATCATGTCTAGAACTAAAATGTTATTTGCAGCAGAATACTGTTGGCAATACTTTCATAAATGGCAATAAGCTCTGATGTGGGAAATCCTCCCTGCCTTACTCAGACAAAGCTTCTACTGAAGTCAGTGTGAGCTCTACTTCCTAACAAATACAGGAGCAAGCCCAAGATGGCTGAATTCTCATTGTGTTTTTACATGCTCTAAAGAGGAACTCAAACCTAGGGATGCTGGATCATTTCTAGAATACTGGATAGAAATAGGAAGGGTGTAAACATAATTTAATCTAATTGCTTAGTTATAAATGACACAAAGGACACTGGTGTTAAAGAAGTTCAGTTGTGGTTTAGAAATAATATTGAACAACAGAGCTTATGCACTTTCCCTTTCTTCTTCTCTTGTGCCATTTGTGTATGTACACACACTTTCTCCTCCCACACACACTCCCGCCATACTACAATTGAAGGCAAGATTGCAGCATGCGTAGACATACATTCTAACGTCCATTCAGCTAACATTCATTCAGGTTTGCTGCCTGAGTACCTACCCGAGCTCCCTTGTATTCAGGCAGCTAGCTCGTGCTGCTGTGACTTGACTGTTGTTGGTATCTCAGCTTTAATCTAGGTAGCTATCTTGTGTGTGCTACACATACTACAATCACACTCCTGCCTGCAATATGGATATTCCATTGGTCACCTCCAGATCCTCTCTCAGCAGCCTCCTTAAATCTCTTTTACAAACTTTCTTCTTCTCTTCCTACTTTAATGTTCCCAGAATCACTGCTCACAATGGATTTAAAGGGAGTTTCTAACAGGGTCAGCACCCCTCTCTCATGTATGCCCCCTTTTCCCTGGACAGTAGTGCCTGCAAACACATTTCTTTTCATGGGGGGAGGCCCACCCACCTCTTGTGGATGGTCCCCTTTCTCTCAGTTAAGCGTGAGCCTACTTTTGGTTTTTTGTTCTTTAAGTGTTCTGCCCGCACTGACCTTTTCATGGTCCTACTGCTACCCTATCCAGCCAACCAGGCACCTGGTCTTTGGCAGCCTTTCCTGGGCTCAGTTCTGCCTGGTGAGCTCTCTGCAGTGAGCTGCCTGTGGCCAGCTGCTTATCTAGCCAGCCAGGCACCCAGGCCTCCCTTATCAACCTCCACACAGAAACTGAAGGCTCTGCTCAGCTGCTTGCCTTTTATCTGGCCCTTCTGGCCCCTTATTGGTCACTCCAGCAGCCCCTCTGATTGGCCGCTCTTCTGCAGCCACTCTAGGCTGCCTGGAGGACTTCTTGCTGCTCTATTCTGGGACAGGGTGATGCAGGGCCGCGAGGCCTCCAGCAGGGGGCCTCCGGACCTAGTCCACCCTGCCACAGAGTTTATCTAGAGTAAGGAACAGTGCTATCAGACCAGCAACTCGTACTTAATTTAGGGACAGACTTTATATTCAAAATTATTTTTAAAAAAATATAATGGGGCAAATAGATACTCTGACCTTCCACAGAAGTACCAGCAAAATAAATGTGTATATGTTAGTTGCCTATACTTCTGCAACAAAACAAACCCTACATTATCTCTGGGTGATGAGGATACCAAAACGTCTGAGTAAACTCAGTCCTGGGCATTTCTCAAGTTTAAACTAGTGACATGGATATATCCGGTAGAACTGGAATATGAATAGTTTCCTGTTAGAAGCAAGAACAGCCTTTTCTTCAGGCTGTATCTGAGCCATGGTTGCAGGGCTTGACTTATCCCATTAGGAAGTGGGGTGGGGGACTGTTTTGTCATTTTTCAGAGTAGCAGCCGTGTTAGTCTGTATCCGCAAAAAAAACAGGCGTACTTGTGGCACCTTTTAGTTTCTAAGGTGCCACAAGTACTCCTGTTTGTTTTGTCATTGTGTTTTTAACTAGAAAGAAATAATTGTGCTCCATTACTTTATAATCCTGAAAAGCATTGATCAGTGTTAGACTGTGCACTGGGTGAATGAAATACCTGCAGTTTCATAAGATCACAAATAACTTTGCTCTTTAAAGCCTTGCTGAAAAAAAATTGACAATTTATTCATCTTAGACTCCAATTCTTATTTTATGAAGTAAGTACTCAAGTAGCCTCTCTTATTTAAAGGGTGATTACTATATCATCTTTGAGTAAAACTGTTTAACAGCAATTTCAGAGTGTGCATACCATTTAATAGTATTCCCCCGAGAATAGAGTACATTTGGTTGCATACATAAAATCTATTCTTATGAGTGAATGAACAAACGTTCTTTATCTTAAGATCCATACATAGCTACCTCAGAATTTACATGCAATGTGTACATATATAACACACACAAAACACAAATATAAATGTGAGTTTCATATATTTATTTTATATAAGGAGGGGGAGAGGGGTTAAGATTTTAAGATCTTTCCCATTTGCAACTATTACTCCCTTAAGTCTAACAGTAAATGGAAGGAATCAGACAGACAAGTGTTCATCAAGTGAAGATCATGATTTGACATTTCTCTAAGTACTATACAGAATTTGCCAGCCCTTAGAGGCTTTGTTACAGAATATGAAGCTATATAATATGTATTGAGCGAGGATGCTGAAACTCACACTGCAGTTTATTTCAATCGATATTTCTTTTTTGATGCCACAGGCCCTTGCAAAGCGCTCATCTCTGACAGCCTTTGACGTGAACAGCTTTAATAAATGTTGGCATTTAGGATGATTACTCTCTCAGTACAAGCATGGACCAGCCAGACACTGACTAATCCTGTCATTCCTTCTGTCCTAGTTGCTGCTGCTTCTATCCTGCTTGCTAGCTTGCTGCTGCTTAGTTTTATCTTTAACTTTCAGAACACCAAATGTACAGGATTAGAAAACCTGACATTGACAAGATACACAATGTTATTAAACACTAACAGAATCTGTAAAAACTGCACTGAGAATGATAATTAGAATGACACATTCGCCACTAATGGCTATGCAATCACCCTGAAATCATCAGACCCTTTCATTCCACTCTTACTAGACCACATGTATGAAATACAGAATTTGAAAAGCATCTCTTTGGGTTAAACTGTAGCTTTGCCACAAGCTCTGTGTGTGGTCAGTGCATAACTGCACCTCCTTGGGAGCAGTGCAGGGAACAAACTGTATCTCTGAGAAGCATGATCCTCTTCCTGCTTCCCCTTGATTTGGAAGCCAATACCAGCAGCATAGAGACAGCCCCTTGTTGACTGAGCTGCACTGAGGGGCATATTGGAATGCCATGACTCCACCCACTTTCAACATCCCTGTTTTCAAGGCAGGAGATGAATTAGTGGGTATATAACACCCACTTACTCCTGAATATCTGGTCCCAAGGTCGTGGTATCCCATGCAGGGATATAAGGAGAGAGAGACCTGCCTTATTCCACCCTTTTTAGTTCCTTTGCAACATGGGCCTCCTGGAAGACTAGGACACCAGTGTTGTTCATCTTCAGCATTTTCTCCAGGTAGTTGCACTTGGACCAGGAGAGGACTTCAACATTCGACTGACAGATCTCTACCCCAGGTCTGATCTGCCTAGTACATTGAAAAGGTAGGTTTATTCTGTTGCACTTTTGAGCGGGATGTTGACACTCAACATTCGGTCACTGGGTTGATAATGCTAGTTGTGGTTTCCCATTTAAGACGGCGGACTGGTTGAAGACCATTATCTTCCACCATGTCACAAATGAAGAAGAAGCCTGTTGCTACAAAATCAACAGCTATAAACTTACAGACAGCAATTACCACCCAAAATACAGGCTGGCAACCTACATAAAGCAGGAGATCAACAAATACGTGGTTTTACCTCCTACAGTGCACTAACAACTAAAATCTCCATGTGCATCAACAAGCTTACCATCATTAATGTACATAAACCAACTAGTGCACAGTGGCCTCAGCCAGCTCTGCTGACCACACAGGACCCTGCCGTATTTGTGGGTGACTTTAATAGTCACCACATACAATGGGGCTATGCAACAAACGACATTGCAGGCAAAGAACTGACACAGTGGGTGTCAGCAAGTGATATGCTCTTCCTTTTTTACATGAAACAGCATGCCACTTTCCACTCTGCAGGATGGGGCAGAGAGGATGCTGCCCTGACCTTACAAAGCTGATACAGGCACACAGATCCCCAAATCTGATACAGGCACAGAGATCCCCACATCACGGATTATGACTTCCGAACAGCCAGCACAGACCAGTACTGACCCATATTGGCATTCAAATCCCTGTTCTCCACTCAAAACTGGCACCTCACTGGAACTTGGAAAAAAAAACAAACAAAAAAACCCAACAGACTTTGCCACTTTCACCATGACTATGGAGAACACAATCTCCTGCATTCCCCCAATGCCATAGACTTTTGACCATTTTATTGCACTCCAAATCTCGACCACAAAGAAGAGCATCCCCAGTGGACACAGGTCATCATACATTCCTTGCTGGACTGCAGAGAGCCAAGAGCTCCTCCACAAATATAACGAGTGCAGAGACCCAGAAATTGGAAAAGCCCTCCTGGCATCACTGGATCATCATGCAGTAAGGTAGTAACGGTGGCTTGAATGTGTAGAAGATCTAAATTTTACACACTGGAGCAGATGCGCTTAGAACCTGCTTTCACACTTGGGGGCTGTAAACCCCACACATGCCACTGGGCTGCAGGTGAAAGCCAAGGCCATCTCTGCGAACATCAAAACAGGTAGTGGACAAACAGTATCGCAGACAAGTCCAGCATCAAGTCTGGCAGGTGGTGTCCACCTGCGTTCCCTCATCCCAGTGGACTAGACCGTTCCCCAGTAAGGAGATAGATGCAGCCATGAAACTGGGAAAAGCAGCAGGAAAAGATTATATCTATCCTGAGTTCCTATATAACCAGGGTTAACCACGAAAATGGGTAATGCAGCTTTTTCACCAATATCCTGGAGACCAGTGAAATCCCGTGCATGTGGAGAGAAGCCAAGGTCATTGCACTCCTGAAGACTGGAAAACCTGCAGATCACCCTTCTAGTTATAGGTCAATCTCCCTCTTGAGCACCATCTACAAGGGAATGGAGCATATGCTTCTGAACTGAATCGGGCTGCCTGTGGATGCCAGCCTATCCAAGGAGCAAGCTGGTTTCCGATTGCACAGAAGTTGCTGAGACCAGGTCCTGACCCTAATTACAAATGTCAAGGCCAGATTCCAATGAAAACTCAAGACTGATGCTGCTTTCATCAATTTGTCAGTCGCAGATGGCACAGTCTAGATTGCTACTGAAACTGGCCAAAGCGATCCCCTGCATGTGGATTCTCCAGTTGCTGAACACCACATGCTTAGCAGCTGAAGGATGTGCGTATAGCTTGGAGATCAAACCAGCAAGCTTCACATTTAGAATAATAGCTCTGTCCTTGCTCTGACACATGAGTGATATGCCTGAAACAATAGTGCAGAAGTTTGCATATGCTGATGATATGGCACTTGCAACTCAGGTCTGTAGCTTTAAAGAACTTGAAGGAACCCTTACACCTGACTGTAAACTTATGGAGGAGTACTTCCAAAAGTGGCAGCTGAGACCAAATCCGAGCAAATCGTTAGTCTCTACTTTCCACCTTGACAACAGAATTGTCAAGTGTCTGGCAAAACGGTGCATTATGACCCAAAACAACATATCTGTGTGATTCTTGAACGTACACTCATCTGTCATGACCACCTCAAGAAAGTAGCCTCCAAAGCAAAGACTTGCATCAACATGATCCCAAAGTTAGCAGGAACAAGCTGGGGATCAACTGTCCTGGTACTGCAAACATCAGCCGTGGCCCTACTATACTCAGTTGCAGAGCACTGTGCAACGGTGTGGACAAGAAGTTGCACTACCCAACTTGTAGATAGGCAGCTGAATCAGACTATGTGAATCATCACAGTAACTTTAAAAACAATATCTCTACCGTGGCTTTCTGGATTAACAAACATCGAACCTCCAGCTATCCCATAAGATATAGCCATGGCATGAGAACTTAAACACGCCAAAGAGGACCCTGAACTTCCCATCCAGCAGGTTATGGACAACATACCCCAATGGTGCCTGAAATTGCAAAAACCACTATGGACCTCAAGCAATCACTTCAGTTCTCTGGATCCTGCCAGGCAGTGACAAAGTGTCTTGACCTCATCCACCATTCTAAACAAGCGCATTATCCCTGCCCTCTTGGTTTCAACCTGCCACGCAGAGTCTGGGCCTCATACAACCACATACCAAGGAAGATGCAGCTACTTGATTTACAAATGGAAAATCAAAGACTCCCCTTCATGCGGCTGTGATAAAGAACATCCAAAGCATCGAACATATCATAACGCAGTGTCCCAAACATGAATTCAAAGTTGAAATGGATGATACCCACAACATCTCAGAGGCCTTGAAATGGCTTATAGATCTACAACTGATAGAACTTTGCTCTTCAGATGCATATATGTTTGTGTGTGTGTGTGTGTGTGTGTGTGTGTGTGTGTGTGAGAGTGTGTGTGTGAGAGAGAGAGAGAGAAAGAAAAAGACACTCCCTCAAAACAGATACATAAGTTAAGGGACACATTGAGACCTTGGAGTTTTAGTAGTTCTCCCACCCCCTCCCCAAGGGCCATCAGGAACAAATTCATGGACTTTACCATCAAAAAACGAGTGTTCTTTCCTTTTCAACTGTCATTAAGAATAATCATTTTTAGTTTAGAAATGCAGTTAATACCTTCTTAAATATGACAGAAAAATGTATACAAAAGTCTGTAAGGCTTCTGGAAACTTATCTGTTCAGAGACACATCAGTGAGTTGGGAATTCTTAATCGCTCCATTAAAATCTGTTAATTTGTTGGATATTAAAATCCCTACTGTAGCACTGTACACAAGTCATTTTATCCAAAATCCCAGCCCAAATTTCTCATTTGCATCACATTAGTTTATTTTAGCTTCAATTATAAAAGCATACCATTGCAATTAAAAATGTTTTGCTATTCCAAAAATGAGTTCTGGCACCCCATAGCAATTTTTTTATCTGATGTTACAGAATGATGCATAATAATAGGGTAAAATAACAAATTTCAATATGGAGGGCAACCAAGAAAGTATATAGTAATTAGAAAACAAACAAAGTTTGGTAGTTGTTAACATACTGAAGTAGAGGCTATCAATCTCATTTACACACCGGAACAAGTCTCTTCAGTTCAGGGTACACAGGACCCTATCCTGGCCTTATTCAAGTAGTTCCTTACTCTGAGTAATATCATGCCGTAAAGGTGAATAAGAATGGCAGATCAGGCCCAATGGTTTACTGTAATTACCATTGATGAAAAGAATTAGAAACTATTTTGGTTCCAAACTTTCCAAATCAAGTCTCTAAGGCCAAATACTGCACTCAGATGTGCTTGCTCAACACCCAGTGATGTCAAAGGGAACCCCTGCATGCACATCAGAAGGGGGGGGACACAAAGTTGTGACATTGATCAAGAAATATATAACTGAGACTGCACTTGTTATATAGTACAAGTTCTGACACATTAATATCCAAACGAGAAAGCGTACAGAGAACAACTGCAAAAATTAATAGGTTACAGGGATTAATGTCCGAGGAAAGATAAAAAGAAGTTAGCTTGGTTAGCCATTAAAACAGGGTACAAGAAGCAGCGATGGGATGAAAATTTAGGCTGAATAAGTTTGTATATAATACTTTAAAACCTCTATACAAGTACAATCTAACAATGCTTCACAAATATTAAATGAGCTAATTCACGTAACACCCTTATGAAGTCATTCCCATTTTACCGATGGAGAAATTGAGACAGAGAGATTAATGATTTGTTCAAGGCTAAAAAGGAAGTCTGTGTCAGAGCCATGAATAGAATCCGGATCCCCAAATCCCAGTCCTATGTTTTAGCCAGAAGACAAGCTTCTCCCTTCCAGAAAAATATCAGGAAAACCTTAACAATAGTCAGCCAATTTTGGACTAAACTTCCAGGGGAAATATCAGAAAACCTCATCACTTTAGACATTTAAAATTAGACAAGAATAAGCACGAAGAATGAAATCTTACTTTTCCATCTCGTTACTATGCTTCTTTGTAAATGCATGTGGTATACAAAACACGCAGGTGTGGCCAGCCATCTGGGAGGGTCTCATCCCCTCTGTACAGGCAATTCTGGTACACATTCCTGCTACACTTCGTTCAGATCTTGCCTTTACTGAGTTATATCCCTTTTTCAAGTGATGTTATAAATGCACTGAGAAGTACAGAAACTTATTCACACTTCTCTGGCTACAGCTGTAAGACAAAGCTAGCTGCCTTCTGCTTAAGGGAAAATGAGGTTAGTAAAACTATACAATATATTCGAGACAAAAGTCATAAGGTTTCCTGAGAAGACAACAGCAGATACACATCTTGGTTTTGATTATTTTTAGAGACTTTAAAATTTCTCATCCATTTTTCTAGCAACATGCTAGAGGGGAAAATTCACACGTGCATGAACACACAAAATCCCTACAAACCTACATTTCATCAAGAAGCTTATCAAATTATACTGTACAATAGACAAACACTGCAGAACCTCAAATTAACAATATTTGTCACATTAGTGAGCTAAAATAACCTCTGGAATATACTCTAATGCATACAAACAAACCTATCATCAGCTTTCCAAATTTAACCAAAATAGTTGGTATTGATTTACTGAAAGCTAAGGTTGAAATCACAGAATTCCTCTCAAAACTAAGAAAACTAAGTTATAAAAGCAGTTTTCACATTGCCAGGATAAATTCAATACAGTTTTAGCATAAAAAATGGCATCATACATAGCTTTGCATATTAATAATAAAACATATAGACCTGATTTTCAGACTCCAGCCAGCTCTGCCCTTAACTGTGTTCCTTTCTGTTTGCTAACCTATGCACATGCAGGTGATAGATTCCAAGATCTGTGTGTGTTGGCGTTACAATCGTAATCCAGAAAACCCAGTCATACCAATGGAGTTTGCATATGCAAACCATTAACTCTGTCTGCCAACCACCAACTCTGTAAGCATAGTTTGAGATCTTTTACACCTGTGCGCACAGACACTAATGTACACGCAGCATGAGAAACCTCAAAATGAGACTGGGTTCAGTCACCACTGAAGATCAGGATCTATTCTTTATTTTCACTTTACAATGTGCTTACAAACACAAGGGTGTGAGCTGCGATGCGTTGAAGACTGTGTTGGAATTGCAAGCTATCACTTAGAGTGAAGAAATTCCCTGGTCCTGCTTGCAAGTTACTGGGTTCCGTAGTGAAGCTTGGATCTGGGAGCTGTCATTCTGGAAAGTGCAGCCTAGAAAATGAATTGATCCTCTCTACCTTAGGGAGCAGCCTGCTTTCTCTCTCTGTCTCGGTTTTTGGGTTCTTGTGTGTAATTGTTCTGAATTACAATCTTCTGGCAAAAGTATTTGTTTTCATTTAACTTCTCTATGTGTATGCTGTGAACATAATACGATTACTTTAAAAAAAAAGTGTCTTTCTGACAGTGGTAATCCAGGATAAGAATACAACAATAAACGAGGGCGAAAATGACTGCTCGTGGGGAATAGAATTGAATGAGAATTATTATTGTGTAGCTATAGAGAAGATGATTCTCTGCCTCTCGCTGAGTCAGGCCTTTCTACCCTTTGGGTAGTGTCCTGGTAGCATGATCTTTGGGTAATGATTAATTCCAAACATAAAAATTACTTGGCATCTAATGACCAGATTTTCAAGACAGCTCAGTACCAAACAGTTTCTGGTTAGCCACCTAAATAATTGGCCCTTCAGAAGAGAACAGTTATCCCATTGTTCACAATAGGAGCCACTGAATGCTCAGCACTTCTGAAAATCTGGCCACTTCATTTAGATGCCTAACTGGCAGTTGAGCTTTTATTAAAATCTGGCCCTAAAAAAGTTTTATAGTCACAGTTGGGATGAAGTTGCACATTCAGAGGATATCTTTCATGATCACCTAAGTAAGACATATCTATCTTTTTGCAGCTGAGTAATAGCTTTATGAATTGAAATATCAAAGGGTCACTCCAGATGCATTTGACTATCCTTGAAATAAAAATCTTATTAAAATCTGTCACAGTGAAAATTTCAGATTTATCAAATGGTGTGATGAATTATTCAGCATATCTGCAAACATGGATTTTTTAAAAATGTCTAAAGCAATATAATTTACTATAGAAATCAATATTTTAACCTCATCATTACCAGAAGCAACCTAATTCTTGTTGTACAAGACTAAAGTAGTCTTTATTCTGGAGCAAATTTTTGTGGCGGAGTTATAATCCCTCACTAAAAATAGGGGATAGCTTTAGAATGGAGTCACTGATGAAACATGACAAACCATTAGCAAACAACTTTGCTGTAATAGTAACACACTAATAAATGAATGGACTATGTTAAAAATAAGAAGCACAGTAATATTTTAAATGGCCTAATGTGAAATGTATTCTTAACACAGTTGACATTTGTCTTTTGTTGTCGGAATCCATACCAGTCACTGGTAATTAAAATCTCAGGGGTTTAGACAAGGCTTCTTATTGTATTAGGCATTGAAATTCACTAAGAAACATGTTCAGTAACAAAAGATGACAAACAAGTACAGCAAAGGTATTCTGCCAGGCAGAGGTATTTGAACACAAATTGTATAATGGCACTATACCCAAATTCACATGGCACTAGGCCAGGCGTGGCATAGCAGCTCTCTCACTGGGTTAGCACCCCCTGCTGATGGTCACTCCGGCACTGTGGCAGTTTCTCTGTCTGGTAATTCAGCCCTCCGGTGGGGTCACCATCCTTAATCCACCCTTTCCAGGGTCCAAATTGTCCCAGACTAAAAGTCCAAAAATGTCTTCAACAAAAACAAATTCCTTCCACCCTCTCAGGGGCTCTTCCTCAGCCAGTCCTCAGCTCAGCCTGCTGTCCCCTTGCTGCACTCAACAACCCTGAAAGTGGGCTTGTATGCCATCTTCTTTGGGACAGTTGGCAAACCCAGTGCCACACTCTGCTCTGGGTTTTGGGGCCTGTATCAAACAGCTAGGTCTTCTCTTTTATCTGTACTGTAGTTTTCCCTGGGCCACTTTCCTATGTCTCTTCTCAAGTTCCCCTCTGGATCTCCCAGTCACTTCCCTGCTTAGTCAGAGTCTCTCCAGGGCCTCCCTGTCTGGAGAGCTTTTCTTCCTCACTCTAAGAACATAAGAATGGCCATACCAGATCAGACCAATGGTTCATCTAGTCCAGTATCCTGTCTTCCAACAGTGACCAGTGCCAGATGACTCAGTGGGAATGAACAGAACAGGGCAATTTACTAAGTGATCCATCCCACATCATCCAGTCCCCGCTTCTGGTAGTCAGAGGTTTAGGGATACCCACAGCATGGAGTTGTGTCCATGACAATCTTGGCTAATAGCTATTAATGGTCCTATCCTCCAGGAACTTACCTAAATCTTTTTTAAACCCGGTTATAGTTTTGGCCTTCACAACTTTCTCCGACAACAAGTTCCACAGGTTGACTGTGCATTGTGCGAAGGAGTACTTCTTTAGACTTGTTTTAAGCCTGCTGCCTATTAATTTCATTGGGTGACCCCTAGTTTTTGTATTATGTGAAGGAGTAAATAACACTTCCTTATTCACTTTCTCCTTCATGATTTTATAGACTTCTATCATGTCCCCCCTTAGTCATCTCTTTTATAAGATGAACAGTCGCAGTCTTTTTAATCTCTGCTCATATGGAAGCTGTTCCATACCCCTAATAATTTTCGTACCCTTCTCTGTACTCTCTCTTTTTCTAATACATCTGCTTTGAGATGAGGCAACCAGAACTGCACACAGTCTTCAAGGATGCCTTTTTGTCTCTAATTACCTCTTTTACTCCGTTGTTTAGGCATGGTGGCATTTTTTGGTCCTCTTGCTTTTTAAGCGTATACATTTATTTTGAGTCTCTATAACGGTGTTTTTAAAATGTTCCCATGCAGCTTGCAGGCATTTCACTTTGTTGACTGTTCCTTTTAATTTCCATTGAACTAGCTTCCTCATTTTTGTGTTGTCCCCCTTTTTTGAAGTTAAATGCTACTGTGGTGGGTTTCTTTGGTATTTCCCCCCCTGCAAGTATCTTAAATTTAATTAAATTATGGTCGCTATTACCAAGAGGTTTAGCTATATTCACCTCTTGGACCAGATCCTGTGATCCACTTAGGACTAAATCAAGAATTGCCTCTCACCTTATGAGTTCTAGGACTAGCTGCTCCAAGAAGCAGTCATTTATGATGTCTAGAAATGTTATCTCTGCATCCCTTCCTGAGATGACATGTATCCAGTCAATATAAGGATAGTGGAGTCATCCAATATTATTGCATTATCTGCCTCTGTAGACTCTCTAAACTCCCTGAGTATTTCACAGTCACCATCATCATTCTGGTCAGGGGACTAGTAGTAGATTTCTACTTCTGTGCTCTTATTGTTCAGGCAGGGAAATTCTATTCATAGAGATTCTATGGTACAATTTGATTCATTTAAGATTTTTTACGATATTTAACTTCACGCTTTCTTTCACATAGTGCCACTCCCTCAGCAGCACAATCTACTCTGTCTGTCCTATATATTTTGTACACTGGTACTACTGCGTCCCATTGATTATCAATCTTCCATTACGTTTCTGTGATTCCTATTATATCAATATTTCCCTTTAATACCGGGCACTCACATTCACCCGTCTTTGTATTTAGGCTTCTAGCATTTGTATACAAGCATTTATAAAATTTGTCAATATTTAGTTGTCTGCTGTCCTTGATGTATCTCCAATGGGACTCTTGTTCATTTGACTGTTTCTCTTCAGTTCCTACCTGTACTTTATCTATCCTATCCTCCTTACTATGTACAGAGTATCCCCTTTATTAAATCCTTCCCTAAGGGATGTGTCTGTCCAAACCGTGTGCTACTACATACCTTAGTTTAAAAACTCCTCTATGATCTTTTTAATTTTATATGCCAGCAATCTGGTTCCATTTTGCGTTAAGTGGAGCCCATACATTCTGTATAAGCGTCTCCTTTCCCAAAAGTTCTCCGGTTCCTAATACACTTAAATCCCTCCCATTAGCACCACCGTTTCATCCAGGCATTGAGACCTTGCAGTTCTCCCAGCCTAACTGGCCCTGCACATGGAACTGGAAGCATTCACTGGACTTTAATCTCTTACCTAGTAGCCTAAATTTGGCCTCCAGGACATCTTGCCTACATTTCCCTATGGCATAGGTACCTATGCCATACCACGACCACTAGCTCTTTCTCAGCACGGCACGTAAGTCTATCTAGATGTCTTGAGAGGTACACAAACTTCACATCTGGCAGACAATTCACCATGCAGCTCTCCCAGTCATCACACCCAACCATCTAAATTTCTAATAATCAAATCCGCCATTATTATTATTACCTGTCTCCTCTTAATCACGGAGTCCCCTCCCTTGGAGGGGTATCTTCAGTGCAAAAGGATATCATTACATCATCTAGAAGGAAGGTCACACCTATGAGATCATTTCCTTCTGCTCCAGCTTGATGTTCCCATTCCCTGGAGACTTTCATCCTCTTCAACAGCACAAAGGCTGCCAGACTGGGGGTGGAACCACTCTACTAGGTACCCATTTGTCTCCCTTAGCTCCTCCAGTTCAGTCACTCTGGTCTCAGGAGCCCATACTCAGTCTCTGAGGGCCATGAGTTGTTTGCACCGAATTGCACACACATGCCACCTGCCATGATGTATTTAGTACAATCAACTGGATAACCCCCACTCTGCTGCTGGATTTCTGCCTGCATTATTTTTACTCTCGCAGGGTTGTTTGGTTGTTTGTTCCTTCTTGGGGGCAGCTATGGGGGGGGGGGGAAGGAGGCTGTTACTGGCCTAAGTTTAGAGAACATTTGTTAGGTGTGTTTGGCTCTCACATTCCCTCTCTAAACTCCCTCACAAACTCCCGTTTGCTGCTCCACACCATAAACTTTAATCAAGCTGGCACGTGGCAAGCAAGCAAGCACACAACAAACAGTCAATAAACTCACCCAAGGGTCATGTCATTATTTCTGCTTCACCTGGAGAATTCTCTCACAAAGCTCCGTTTGCTGCTCCTGTTCGATACTCTCTTTCCGACAGCTTCCTTTCCCGCTCTGAGCTTTTCCTCTGCTGACTCGGGACCCTGCAGGAACCTTCTTGCTTTCTACGTCTTGACAGTCAGAGCTGTAATCTCCTTAGGTTTCCCTCTTTACCACAGGCACATTCTGCTTGTCATGGACAATTGCTTGATTCCTCTCAGGTGGGGCTCATTCTGTAATCAGGTTGACTTAGCTGCAGGCTCTCCAAGACAAGCCACCCTGTTACAGGCACAAACCCTGCTTTAGACATCTCAATAAATGTTCTACCAAAAACAGACAATTGCCATGAGAACATTTCCACTAATATAACTCTTGGAGACAACAGTTAACACATTCAGAAGAACGATATTATTTACCATTCTATTAAAAGTGAGATAAAACTGGGGGATTCACTAAAATGAGTAGCCCCTTGGAGCCACTAAGATGAATATTTAGGGAAAGCCCAAATAAAAGATACATTCATGCTGTCATGTATCAATTGACAGAAAGTTGTGCTGGTAGTCAGCAAGCCTTGGAGAAAAACTGCAGGGAGGAACCAACCAGGCTCAAGCCAGTAGGAGCAGCTGCAGAAGCAGCCAAAAGCATAGATTGCTGCAGTTTTGAGGAGTGGGGGAGAGAGTAAAATTGGGCCAAATTGGGGTCACCCCTTCCTCCCAGCACCACTTAGACCCAGAACTCTGCAGGGGAGACACCCCACATACACTCTGGGGAAATAAGGGAACCCAGGTCATGCCACCTCTCCCCCCAACTATGTAGCCCGGGGGGGAGGGGAGAACTGCAGGGAGCAACCAGCCAGACACTCCAGCTATTAGGAGTAGCCACAGAAGTAACCAAAGCAATGACCTTCAGAGAACTTCCTCTACAGCCTTGATTGGACATTCTCTGTCTTGTGCTGATTGGCTGTTTGCACCAGCCCTCTCCCTCCTCCATCACAGTCTCTTACTGTCTTCTCCTCTGCCTTGTCCCCCTTGCCTCCCATTTAGCTGATCCCCTCCTAACTAAGCCCACCACAATAAATAAACAAAAGGTCATGGAATTAATGTGACCTTGCTGCCATTGCATATTTCACTTTGTGTGTTCTAACTTTTCCCCCACCCTGTATCTGTCTTGTCTAGGTAGACTGTAGGCTCTCTGAGGCAGGAATCACCTAGTCCTCTAGGTTTGTACACTGACTTATAAAATGAGGCCCCACAATTCTTGTTTAGTCCTCAGGAACTGCCATAACGACTATGACTACTAATTCTGGTTCATATTACACAACTGTTTTCTATGCACAGTGGTCATTCTCAACAACATTTCAGCAAAAGTCCCAGGTCCAAAAGAAACGCCATTTCCTGCCTGAAGAGAAAATGGCACACAACGGAGATGTAAATATTACGAGCGTGCAGTGAGATACTGCACAGCTACCCCACTTCAGAAGCACCTCTGGGAGGAGTAGAGTCTCAGGAAATACATTGCCGTGCAGAGGAAGTGTGCATACTGCACTATGCTTTAGGATCTGCAACATGCTTCTTCAGTTCACCCAGCCAGCTTCAAGATCCAGTGATGAAAGGGATGCATAATCCTTGCTCCTCTTTCTCTTTTGGAGACTGCACTTTCCAGACTGACAGCTCCCAGACTTATTATTGTAGGCAAAAGTCAGGATGATAATTAGACATATAACATCAAACTCCTTTAGCAAATGATCCATTTTAGTAGAGCTAAAAAAGAAGGGAACTCAATACAGTATGACAGCTGCCCAGAATAGCAGACCAGGGCTCTCATTCTGCAAAGTGTGCTGGGCTCCCTCAACTATCAAAGACAATGGGAATTTAGGGCTCTTTGCACCCATAGAATTGGGCCTCAGATTTGGAAGAAATAAATAAAACAAAGAAGGAGGCATGTTAGTTGTAACCTAGTTTCTGAAAGCAACATCTGACACTTTATTTATGGAGGGGAAGGGGTGAGGTTATGAAGCTAGACTCCTATGTGCTTTGAAAGTTCTTGCAAAAAAAGCATCCCTTAAGTAGGGCAGACGGAGAGAACCAAGGTTTCCTATTGCTGAATCCCTAGCGATGGACTCAATATAGGTCTAATTTTATACACACTCGAACATCTGACTACTAATATTAGTATTCACACCCTCGTACTAACAGCTTAAATGGTATTCCGATGATTTATAGTCTACCTTTAAGCAAAATGCCACAGTTTATCATTATATCCAGAAGACTATTACTGTCTACAGGAGTTTGACTACTACTGCATTTTTTATTGATTTCAAAACCAGAGTATGAAAACAGGCTGTGAAATCCAAATAAATAAATAAATGAGCATCTTTGACCCTTTTTTCCCATTTCAAAATATCAAAGTTAGCCATTTATTGTGGTTTCAATAAAACAAGCTATTATAAAAGTGCAGGACAAATAAAAAAAGAAATGAAAATAGTATTTATTCTAAAAGTAAGAGTTTAGTTGTGTCACTACTTTTTTTCGCAATAAGAAAAATGCTACCAATACTATTACAATCTCCATGGAAAGTGTGTGTGTGTTGAAATAATGAAAATATATAGAGCTAAACAGTATGGTGTGCTGGGGGGAAAGGCTGTCTTAAGGGCTTTGTTATAAATCTGTTTTTCCTGCTGATTTTGAAATCAGTTTCAAAGACATACTACCTTTTAATAACATTTGCTATGCTTGACAGATGCTGGTCATTACAGTCTGTGTTTATATGATTTGATGTTACCTTGAAGTTTGCCCATTTGTTCTATGACTGACTTTCCACCAGACCATAGCATTCTTACTTACATTGAATGCTACTCTACTCTGCATAGTTCCACTCATTTCAATAGGGCTACTTGTGTAGTAAGTTTCTAATGAATTTGAGTAAGGGTGATACAAACTGGCCCTTTAACATTAAATATCACAGCACAAAAAACTGCTATTTCAAGTAATTCTCCATTTTAAATTGGATTCTGCAAATATGGCAACAAAATACAGTAGAACTTAGCAGCTCATTAGACATGGAACTCAAATGAAGAGAAACAGTTCCCCTTGCTTCAGAAGGACACTGTTCTTTAGTTTTCAATTACTGTACCTACCTACAAATAAAGGCCATATCATCCATCGTTTTGCATGCAGAATATCAGTAGAAACCGTGTGCAGTTTTGCATGTGGATGAATGGCAAACTCACTCTCTCCAATTTGATAAAGAAAGATATGGCAATTTTCTTTCTGCTGTGATTAATTATGCTTTTCCTACATTTATTTTAAGAAATAAAAAGTCCAAAAAAGAGGCTGAGAGTGATCTTTAATGCAGTCAAGGACAAGGACAACAGGAATAAAAATACTGTTTATTTATCAGATGTTCAACAGAGAAAGGAAATGCTGTAAGCAACACTCAATTAAATAGAATTCAAAGAGAGTTAATAGCATTTGTGTCACAGTATTGTAGTTCTAATTAATCTCCTGCACTCTTTCCATGTTTTATGGACTACAGCCATATCATCTGTGATAGAAATGGTGATTAGACATGGTTTGCAGTATTCAGATTTGAAATACCCATCTCAAGAAGAGCGGGGGAAAGGAGACTTGCCCATTTTTCATAAGATAATTGAGACCTATTTCATCCAAACAATCCTAGCGTTATATTGCCTAAGTTTGCATCAACACAGAGTTTTCGTGCTATTATAAGCAATAGGAATAAAGCCAATCATTAGATCTCTGAGCTTCATTCATAGCCCATTTGAATCAACAAGTGTCTTTCAACTGACTTAAGTGGGCTTTGGATCAGGCCATTACAGGAATGAAGGGCATTATCGAGCTTGAGCTTCACCTTGCGTGCCCTCTGTATGGGGAATTCCCTAGACTTCAACTAGAGTTCTGTGAGCCAGAAAGAGACAGGACTGTGCAGTTCCTTTCTGACACAAAACATGGAAATTCAAGAAGCATGCAGGGTCAGACATTTAAGTAATCTCTATTTCTTTAGACTGTTTGATTAGCTGACATTATTCACCATTGAAAATCACAGGAAAATCCTAAATTCATTGTCTCCTCACACCAATTAACCTAGACTTGAGTTACAATTTTAGGATAAAGTCTCATTTTCAGGATTTCAACTCTTTGATTCCAAAACTGCATTGAGAGCCTTGTTAGGGATTCCTGGAGGTGCTGTGTAGAGGAACTAAAGGTCAGACTCCAGCACACCCTGTACAAGGGTATTGACAGAGCAGGAGAAACCATCATCTCATTTTTGCTTTTGTGCATGGGCCAGTCACAAAAAGCAGCAAGAGCCTTTCCAAAGGAGATAGGCCTGCCAGAGCCCCTTCCTTCCATATGTCCAGAACTGGCCAGCAAAGGCACTGGCTTTTCCAAGGGTCTAGCAGGAGGCATTCTGACCAGAATTCCTTGGCACTCAGAGACACTAGGCATGAACCACTAGTGCCTTTTCTATAATGTCCAAATCCTACAATTCATACTCAGTCCCTGTTAATGGGAGTTCTGCCTGCGTAAGGGCCACAGGGCTTTCCCCAAAGAGAACAATGATGTCAAAGTATTAGAGATAGTGAGAAATACAGCTCCTCCAGACCATAATAGGAAAGTACACAGGTCTAGAATTTCAAACTAGAGCTGGGCCCAAATCCAGAGATGGTTTTTGCACGTTTCTCACTACAAACCAAAACCAAGAATCAGAAGATCCCAGATGCTATCTGATTTCACACCCCAATCTAAAGTTTGGATTTGGGGCCAAATCTACTTAAGATTCCATGTGCTATGCTACCAGGTGTCTCAAGTTTCTAGATTCTGATGCTCAGAACTGGCTATGTTAATCTACTTTGAGACTTTCCAGAGGCATCAGCTGAATTTTTTTTTTTTTTTTTTTTAAGTGACTATTTTCAATCTGAGCTTTTAATGACAGAAGATAGAGGCTGGTACAGAACAGAGAACATTGGAGTTTTCAGGTGAATCTGAGGCAAAGAGCACATATGAAGTCAGAGATTCTAGGCAGTATTATGGACAGGGAAGGAATGAGTATCAAAGCAAGGAGATGAGGTTGTGATAAAACCTGATGGAGGAGAGACTGGTGGGCCAAATGGCCTACCCTGTTTGGCATTGTTTTCTACTCTTGTTCCTACTTAGGGTATGTCTACACTACGAGGGTAGTTCGATTTTACTTAAATCGAATATGTGGAATCGATATTGCAAAGTCGAACGTGTGTGTCCACACTAAGGACAGTAATTCGACTTTGTGAGTCCACACTAACGGGGCGAGCGTCGATATTGGAAGCGGTGCACTGTGGGCAGCTATCCCACAGTTCCCGCAGTCCCCGCTGCCCATCGGAATTCTGGGTCGAGCCGCCAATGCCTTCTGGGTAAAAAAAATTTGTCGTCATCCGTCCGTCACTAACGCCCTCCCTCCCTCCATGAAAGCGCCGGCGGGAAATCAGTTCGCGCACTTTTCTGGTCAGTGAGAGCGCGGACGCCACAGCACTGCGATCATGGATCACGCTGCGACCATCGCTGCACTTCTGGCCGTTCTCAACACCTCGCAGCTTATCATACGCCTTACCCTGAGGCAGATGCAGAGTAATCAGGCGAGGAGGCTACGACACCGCCGTGATGGCCTGAAGTTGGAGAGTAGCACAGACCTGTCAGAAACCACGAGCCCCAGCGCCCAGGACATCATGGTGGCAATGGGTCATGTGGATATCGTGGAACGGCGATTCTGGGCCCGGGAAACAAGCACGGACTGGTGGGACCGTATAGTGCTTCAGGTCTGGGATGAATCCCAGTGGCTGCGAAACTTTCGCATGCGGAAGGGGACTTTCCTCGAACTTTGTGAGTTGCTGTCCCCTGCCCTGAAGCGCCAGAATACCAGGATGAGAGCAGCCCTCACAGTTGAGAAGCGAGTGGCCATAGCCCTCTGGAAGCTTGCAAGGCCGGACAGCTACCGGTCGGTTGCGAACCACTTTGGTGTGGGCAAATCTACCGTGGGGGTTGTTGTCATGCAAGTAGCCAACGCAATCGTGAAGGTACTGCTCCCAAAGGTAGTGACCCTGGGAAACGCGCAGGTCATCATAGATGGCTTTGCCGCGATGGGATTCCCAAACTGCGGTGGGGCTATCGATGGGACTCACATCCCTATCCTGGGACCGGACCACCAGGCCAGCCAGTACATCAATAGAAAGGGCTACTTTTCAATGGTGCTGCAAGCACTGGTGGATCATCGGGGACGGTTTACAAACATCTACGTCGGATGGCCGGGCAAGGTTCATGACGCTCGCGTGTTCAGGAACTCTGGTCTGTTTAGATGGCTGCAGGAAGGTATTTACTTCCCAGACCACAAAATAACTCTTGGGGATGTGGAGATGCCTACAGTCATCCTCGGGGACCCAGCCTACCCGCTAATGCCCTGGCTCATGAAGCCCTATACTGGCGCCCTGGACACAGAAAAAGAACTGTTCAACTACCGGCTGAGCAAGTGCAGAATGGTGGTGGAGTGTGCTTTTGGCCGTCTCAAAGGGAGATGGAGAAGCTTACTCACTCGCTGTGATCTCAGTGAAACCAATATCCCCATCGTTATTGCAGCTTGCTGTGTGCTCCACAATCTGTGTGAGAGCAAGGGGGAGACCTTTATGGCGGGGTGGGAGCTAGAGGCAAATAGCCTGGCTGCTGATTATGTCCAGCCAGACAGCCGGGCCATTAGAAGATCCCAGCGGGACGCGCTGTGCATCCGGGAGGCTTTGAAAGCTAGGTTCCTGAGTGAGCAGGGCAACCAGTGACTTTTCAGTTTGTGGACAGAAAAGCAGAACCTGCCCCCGTTTCTTTACCCAGTTCATTTTGACTATCCTCTCCAGTTACATACCCCCTTCACCCCCTTCCCCTTCCCAAAAAATAAAATCAGTTCTATTTTGTTAATGAACACCGTTGTCTGTATTGCTGTTTTCGCGGGAATATTTTAAACCGGGGACGCAGACTGTGGCGGGGGGCGGGTTCAGTGTTCTGATGCAAATGATGCTTCTAAACTCCCGGAATGACAGGCTCCGCACTGGTGGACTGGTTATTTCAATGGAGAACATGAAAAACACCTCCCAGACTGACCAGGGTAACCAGTGACTGCACTGTGTATGTGTCCTGATGCTGGACCTGACACCGCCTCTGTACCCTGCTAAAGGTCACTGTCCTGCCCAATTACCAAGCCCCTTCCCCCCCTCCAGACAGACTCTCCCTCAAAAGAACCTGACTGAAACAGTAATGGACAGAAACAAACATTTTATTGCGAACCAGACATGAAACGTGGGGTGTGAAACTTGGACGGGGGCTTCTGTGAGGTGGGTGGGAAAGGACTTATGAAATTTTGGGGAATGTCAGCCTTCTAGTGCTAGAGCAGTCTGCAGGGGTTGACTGAAAGTTTTAACGGCCCTTGCCGCCCCTCCTTCTTTGGAGTTTGGGTGAGGGTGGTGTGGGACTTGGTGGCGGGTGAGGGCGGTTACAGATAGACTGCAGCGGGGCTCTGTCCTCCTGCCTCCGGTCTTGCAGAACATCCACAAGGCGCCGGAGCGTGTCCGTTTGCTCCCTCATTAGTCCAAGCAGCTTTTCAGTAGCCTGTTGGTCCTCCTGACGCCACCTCTCCTCCCGTTTCATGACTGCTCGGTGCATTTGTGACAAGTTCTCCCTCCACTGTGTCTGCTGGGCTGCCTGGGCTCGGGAGCAGCCCATTAGTTCTGAGAACATGTCTTCACGCGTCTTCTTCTTCCTCCACCTAATCTGCGCTAGCCTCTGGGAGTGTGCTGACAGGCTGGGTTGGGAGACAGTCGCAGATGTGTCTGTGTGAATTGTAAAAAGGGAGTGAATTCCTGAGACAGATAAATGAAATTGTACACAAAGAACCTAGTCTTTCTCTGTGAACAAGACCATGCACTGCACCTCTCACATGCGCACTCAGGACAAGGTCGAATTTTCGGCCCTCGCCTTCAGTGCCTGTGGACTTGCGGTGGTCTTGGAGTGATCAGAGAACTGTGGCTGGAGACCTGAACTTCTGGAGCGGGCAATAATGGTAAGCCGTAGACTTGTGGCTGCTTAAAACTCCAGCAGTAGCACTGGCCTCCTTTCACATTGAAAGCAATGCCAGTCTCTGCTGCCAGCAATCAGGACAGCATCAACTCTGCCCCTGTCCCACCCCCTCGCGGCTGTCCCAGGGAAAGATCCCTGTATGCTGCCCCTCTCCCTCCACCGCGTGGCTGTAAAGCAGTCCCAATACTAACATTCCCCTCCCTAATTCAAAGCAGGGCGTCATGAGCGACATCACCCTCCTGAGGATCCTGGACACCCAGAAAGAACGCATGCTGCGGGAAAGCATGCAGAAACTGGGGCCGTATGCCGCCATGCTATGTCGGGCCATGATCCCCGAGTACTTGATTGTGGCGTGGCGGGGACATGTCTGCTACCACGGAGGGCCCAGTAAGATCGCCCTACCCCGGAACCTGATAAACAGGCTTGAGATCTACCTCCACGAGACCTACGAGGAGTTCTCCTACGAGGATTTCTCATCAATCCCCGGCCACATTGACCGGATTTTCGCCTAGGTGCACTGGGACTATGGAGTGGAGCGTCTTGGGCCTCGGAATCATGTAGTAACGGACATTGTGAAAATTTTTTAAAATACTTGGGACTAAATTGAGAAGAGCCTAAGACAGAGAAATCATGAAAACCCATTTGTTACCTTTGTAAATATTCCTGTTTTGTACCTGATTATTTTTTACTAGTTTACAGCACTTTTATAAACATACATTGTTAATAGTATAAATATTCCCGTTCTGTTTTAAATAAATGTTTACATGTTTACAGCACTTACTGCTTGATCCTTCCCCTGATTCTGTGTCCGGGGTAAGGGATGGGGACGGTTGGTACGGGATCTCGGTAAGGGTGATGAAGAGCTCCTGGCTGTCGGGGAAATCAGCGGTGCCAGCGCTGTCGACTGCCTCGTCCTCCTCATCTCCTTCTTCATCTTCCCCGTCCGCTAACATGTCCGATGAGGAACCGGCCGCGGACAATATCCCATCCTCGGAGTCCACGGTCAGGGGTGGGGTAGTGGTGGCGGCCGCACCCAGGATGGAATGCAGTGCCTCGTAGAAACGGGATGTGTGGGGCTGGGATCCGGATCGTCCGTTAGCCTCTTTGGTTTTTTGGTAGCCTTGTCTCAGCTCCTTGATTTTCACGTGGCACTGCGTTGCATCCCGGCTGTAGCCTCTCTCTGCCATGGCTTTGGAGATCTTCTCGTAGATCTTAGCATTCCTTCTTTTGGAGCGCAGCTCTGAAAGCACGGACTCATCGCCCCACACTGCGATGAGATCCAAGACTTCCCGATCAGTCCATGCTGGGGCCCTCTTTCTATTAGATTGCACGGCCATCTCTGCTGGAGAGCTCTGCATCGTTGCCACTGCTCCTGAGCTCACCTTGATGTCCAAACAGGAACTGAGATTCAAACTGCCCAGACAGGAAAATGAATTCAAATTTTCCCGGGGGTGTGGCTGGTCAGAGCATCCGAGCTCGGACTGCTGTCCAGAGCGTCAACAGAGTGGTGCACTGTGGGATAGCTCCCGGAGCTATTAGCGTCGATTTCCATCCACACCTAGCCTAATTCGATATGGCCATTTCGAATTTAGCGCTACTCCTCTCGTTGGGGAGGATTACAGAAATCGATTTAAAGAGAGCTCTATGTCGAACTAAATGGCTTCCTGGTGTGGACGGGTGCAGGGTTAATTCGATATAACGGCGCTAAATTCGACATAAAAGCCTAGTGTAGACCAGGCCTTAGTAATGAAACACTGATCCAAATTTAACAGTTATCCTGTTTCTAGAGAACTGTGAAACAAGACTGAATTTAAGAGACATTGAATCAGGAAATGTGTAATATGTTAGTATAGATTTTTCCCCCCAGTGTTGGCAGTCAACTTTACAGTTATCTAACAACCAATATTACATGACCTTTTCATGACAGTCTACACAATAACTCATATAAGCCTTGGAGCTTTCAGATTCAGGCACTTTTTAAAATCTTCCACTTCTAGAACAATCGTAATAAACCTGACCATTTATTTCCATTATCTGTCTGAAATAATTTTTTGGTAACTGAGGGGAGTGGTTCTCCCATCAGTTTAGGTGGGTTAGGTCAGCTTACCTATGCTGGTCAGATGTTAGGACAACTTAATTTTCTAGTACACCTCTACTCCGATATAACATGACCCGATAGAACACGAATTCGGATATAACGCGGTAAAGCAGTGCTCCGGGGGGGGGCGGGGCTGCGCACTCTGGCGGATCAAAGCAAGTTCGATATAATGCAGTTTCACTTATAACATGGTAAGATTTTTTGGCTCCAGAGGACAGCGTTATATCGAGGTAGAGGTGTATAGGCCGGGCCTTAGTAAGCATTTGGTAAGCGTTCATTGTTCAGGCTCTAGGCAGTTTATTGCTCTCCAGATGTTATTTCATGCTAATTTTACACACACAATATAAAAAGAACATTTTAAATTGTGTGAAGCCATTTTTCCCCAGTAAGAGGACCTACTGATGGAAACAGGGCCCACTTTTAGTCCTGTTTCCTTGTGGCAATACTATTGGACTGATACAATAACAGCATTTTCAGTAAACATTATATATACATTAACAAAAATATATATAAATAAATTTTTCCTTGCACACAAATGGACTAGAACATAGTCACTAGACTGTTCCCTCTCATAGAGGGACCGGGAATATGGACCATGAAATTCCACCAGGTTAAACTCAGAGTTTCTGGTGGAGCTATTTAGAACCACAAAACGGGCAGTGGCTATAATCTACCAATGCTGCAGTTCCCCAGAAAGGAAAGTCCCAGTACCCTATACACATAGGTGTCCAGGGGTGCTGGAACAATTTGTATAGTGGGGGTGCTTGATTGAACCAAACTGTAAACCCTGTCTATAATGGAAACTACTTCAAGCCAGGGGTGCTGCAGCACCCCCTGCACCCCTAGTTCCAGTACCTATATAGGTGTCTGCCTGGAGGGATGATCCCTCCATATTGCTCTACTGGTCTCAGTTTCTTTTGGGATTATAGTTGCTTCAGTAGCCATCACAATGACTCATTGGCAATATTTAAAGCAGCGTTCTCTCTCTATTATGTAGTCTCTTGGCTATCTACAGAGGAATCCAGAGATAATGCTGTAGAGAGTAGTCCAGCCCCAATCCCAAAACAATAAGGAGGGAAGATCTACAGAGATATAGAAAAGGAGTCTCAAAGGGCATAGGATGATGCTGCAGCCCCATAGTTCCACTTCCACTGACTCTCTTCAAGAGGGATCCACTAGATTTAAGTCTCCTCCACTTGTAGAGGTGGAAGGGAGCATCAGGCCCACTATTAATTAGTGATAAGGATGTACAGCAGTCAGCTAGCTAAAAGTGCTGTAAATCTGACCTTTTCTCTGTACAGACTACTAAAGCTCTTTTCCAGGCCCTTGTCTCTCACCTTGCTTGCTACAACCTCCTCCTCTGTGGGTGCCCTGATACCCATATCCCATCCAATGCATATCAATGCAGCTGTCAATATTGTCTTCCTTGCTTGTTGATCTATCCACATCACCTACCCTCCCTGAATCCTTTCCCTGGGGTCCCCTTGTCCATTGCATCCAATTTAAGCTTACTGTTTTCTCTTAAACAAATGGACATCCACTTCCCATCTCTACACCTCCCAGAGTATTGCCTCTTGTCTTTTTTCAACTCATCCTCTTAATCCACTCCATTCTACCTATGACGACAGCTTTCTTTGCCCTTTCTATCTTATTCTCCCATAACCATCTTTATACTTTGTTCCCTGGTATACGCTCTGCATGGAATGCTCCCCCTGAGCAGATACACCTGGCCACTAACTTGGCATCATTCAAATTCCTCTGCAAGACCCACTTTTTCTGCCACATCTATAAGAAGCTAATAATTCCCAAATTGTGCACATAAAGAACAATACAGAAAGCAGAGCTAGCAAGCTGTGTAAGGCAGCACCCTGATTATTCTGGTTGCGTGCGCTGTATCCTTTCACAGCCATCTCCACCCTCTGTTAACTTGTCTTTCAGACTGTAAGCTCTTCGAGACAGGGAATTTCTTATATGTTTGGAAGGTGCCTACCATATTGTAGATGCTATTGCAATAATCCATGGAAGTCATACTAAAAGTTTTAATATTAATTGCAATTAAACAAAAAGGATACAAATGGCTGAACACAAATTAATCCTGATGGAAATGAACCTTTTCAAAATTGTAAATGATTTCAGATACTGTGGGCAGTATTACTGCTACTAATAGCTCAATCAGTGAGGGATTTAACACTAGAAATGGTAGCATTATTACTGAATGCAATCAGTTTACTGGGGTCTAGGAAAAAAAACACGTTTCATAGTGGCATACAGAGCTGCAAATTGGGGTTGCCATCTGTCTGGAGGTAATCAAGACTGTCCTGATTTGATGAATGTGTCCTGCTCACAGCAAGGGAAAAAGCAATTGTCCTGATTGTACATAGAATAAACAAATCTGATTTCCATCAGGGAATGGCCAAGGACCTGAATAAATATGAGAGGCAAACTTGGAAATATTTTCTTAAATTTGGTTTGGTTTCTCCTGCACCCCCATTATTGACCTTAATTTTCTAAGGTGAAAAAAAAACTTTAAAAAACCCTGCTATTTTTAGATCATATATATGCATGCGTACACACACCCTATCTATTTTGTCAAGAGAGATCAGTTGGTTTTCCCTATACCAGGGTATAAAATGAGAAATTACATTTCAAGTTGTACTCAGTATTCCGACCCTGCAGTATTTCTGTGATGCATTCAGAAGTTAGGCATTTGCACTTTCAAACAGGAAGAGATAAGAGCCTGTGGAAAGTGAGTAGCATGAAGCTCACACTGCATCATCCTACTGTTCTTTGGACTCTAAACTTATTCTGTGGTATAAAATTTGTGTTCTGCTGACAAGCGTCATTGATATGCATAGAATCAGAACTGACCACCTCTTTCATTCTTCTGCTCCTGATTCATTTTTACAGTGTAACTAAGAGCTGCAGCAAGTCAAAGTTCCAATGCACAGATGCATTCCTTCTCTACACAAGAAAAATACAATCTCTATAGACATAACTAGACAGTATCTCTATAGCACGGCCTTTACTGCTAGGTACTGCCAGCCTCTCTATAAGCTTTCTAAATGCCCGTTTTACCTTTCCCTGGTTTTGCTGAGAGACCTAGCCCTTCTGAATGTGTGGTTCTCCAGATAGCCTAATATTTAACTGAAGTATCACATGCTCTTAGGTATATATCTCAACAGCACATGGAATTCAGCTTAGCACAGAGAAAAAGGCTTGAGGCCTCCCTGAAGAACAAGGATTGAGCTAAGGAAGCATTGCATCCACTTCCAAAGCTACCACAATGTTGGAGTGAGGTCTTTGGACCTGCCTAATAGAAACCATGTTAATGGTCACAGGACAGAATTACTTGAAACCTAACCCGCCATTGATACAGCTGCCCAGAGGAGAGGAAGGGGGATATGTAAGTATAAGATGGCGGGCTCTCTCACCAACCCAGGAAGGAACCAGTGCCACAGACTAGTCTGTTTTAGGACTTTGACTCAGGGCACAGTTTATTGTTCAAAACACAAAAAGCACATAAGTGACATCAAAACAAAGCAATTCCTCTGACCAACACAGGCTGCAGCCCCCACAGGCTTTCTCCTGGCCTCTCTCAGCCCCCAGAAAGAGGACACATTTTCCCCTTAAATATCATGTTGAATCATGTGTCCGATCACTTAACCCTTTCCTAGCAGTTTTACCCTAACTTGGTGTGACAGAGAAACCCAAGAGAAGAAACTCAGGATGAGAACAGGGGGCCCAAGGGCAGGAGATATATAGATTTAGGTCCTGTTGAGGGAGGGAGTGCCACTACAATGAAGAGGTTGGGGGTGGGAGGATGGAGGGGAAAGAAGAGAGGTGGCTTTTGAAAGCTTAGATCATTCATATATGCTTTTAATAAGTAATCACGCTTGGATCCTCACCTGAACTGAACCTCAGAAGCATGTAAGATTCAGCCCTTGCTAGCTAACAATAATTACTGTCCCAGTTGAAGAGTTAACGTCCATATCTTTACGACATTTATAAATAATGTTGACTTATTTCAACATGAATTTCTTTTCTTTAGTGCAATAGTGGCTCAATAAAGCCAGCCAGGATGATAAAATAATCTTAGCAAAATTATATATAGTGCCCTGCAAGAGTGACAGAACTATGATTGCACCAGGAAGAAATGCTGACAGGAAGAAGGGGAAATGATTGGTAGCATTCACCAGGGCTGTAGAAGAGATTCACAACATAAGAGAAACCGTCAAGTCCTGATGCACTCCACCATGTTCTTCATGAGGGGAAAAAATAATTTTACCATTTCAGTTTCACTTGTTCTCACCCTCAGAACAAATCAGTTCACACCAACTAAACTACTCTGCATGGAGCAAAAAACAAAATCATTGTGTCATGGAAGGGAGAAAGGGGTGTTAATGTTAAAAGGTCAGTTCTGACTGGGATATCTTTTCATAAAGTGATCACTTATACCCAGGCACTGTACACACACTTACAGCAGAAGGAATTTGAGGAGGGAAGCCATAGCTAATTGGTAAAATAAGAGACCAAAAATTGTCTTTTTTGTGGCAATGGTTTTCCTAATTAGTTGAGAAAGAACATAGTAAAGTGGGTTGGTGAGAGGTCTGAAGAGGGGTATAAGGGCAGGTGATGAATAAGGGCGGGATGGTGGTAGGGAGCATAAGTGAAGAGGGGGAAAAAAGAGTAGGATTATGATCCCATTAAAAAAAAAAAAACTAAGGAAAGAGAAGACAACCAGCACCCAGGCACTGGACTCTGTTGTGTCCCTTGTTGTCTGACACACTCACTTTTTTGTCTTCCTTAAAACAAAATCATTTGAACGCTTTATAATTCTATTTATCTATATTAAAAAATAGTAATTGAACTATGAATAGATCTGGGAATAATTCATAACCAATTTATGCAATTTTTTTGCCTCTTTTGCTGTCCATGAATGGGCCATCCAGATCACAAGTTTCTATTTATATATTTTCAGTAAATATCATCCCAATAATTCTGAAAATATCTTGGTCTGTACCTTATTTGCAAACTTGGCATTGGGAATACATGAGATTGTAAAACTTGTTCTGGTTGAATGGGATGAGTCGGTCACATGGTAAGTATTTGTTACCTGACTGGATATGTATAACGTACATCCAGGTTTCTGGTGCAAATATACATTGTAAACTGACTTGCCATGAATATTCTGCAGCATTCAATTAAAATTAAGTATTTACACAATTTTTCCTGTCAGTTAACTTAATCATTGAAATACTCAGCGACACATAATAGGGCCACAAATTCACAGTCACAGCAAATTGCTTATTAAGGTTGAGGAAATCTTCACAGTGTTTGGTCAAATCCTATTACAGTTCACCTATAATCCTCTCACCCATTCAGAGATACCCTTAGCAAAGGATCTGTGGATCTTCTGTGCATGGGGGAGATAGGGTTTCTTGGGGTAGGGGAGGCTGGTGTGCAAGTCTGTCGGGCTTCCCGGGTGGCAGTGAGAATGTATGTGCATGTGTGTGGGGAAAACGTTGTCCTCCACTAGGGGAGGGAGACAGAAGGAGTCAGCAAAAGCAACTCCATGGCACAGTGAGAAGTTCCTCCTCCCTGCCTCTCTTCCCTCCTGCCCAACATCCAGCCTGTTATCTGGTTGCTAAGTTTAAGATTTGGCCCTAAATGCTTATGTATAGATTCTTTGAATGGTTCTTCTAACACCTGATCCAGTGTTCCTGTTAAACTAACAACATAGTAATCCTTGGGAAACTGCAAAACGATGAAAATCATAACATTTCCAAGACCCATCTTGCTCCATTTCAATAGCAGGAACAGCAACAGAAGAAGTTTTTTTAAATTGTCATACTACTGTCTGATATATTGATCTCAGTTCACATAAGTTTTTGGTGTGTTTTGAATGTTGCATTGTAATTCAAAGCAAAATAGGGTCTATTTTACTATGTTTAAATGCTAGAATTGCTGTCACATTTTTATCAGCCCAATTTATTATGGTTATTGTAACGGTGTTAAAGAGATTAATTCTATGGTTTATTTTTCTGCTTATCTTTATTAAAAGCCACAAGGCATAGGATACTGTAGACACTCTGAGAGGAATAGCCACAAGAGTAAAATGTATCAGAAATTCGCCTTCCATCAAGTAATAATACAGAAGGCTGCAGATGCCTAACCTCATAAATCCCATTGAAAGTTTATAGGAGTTTATCGCTTTGCATGACAATTTAGTTTATACAAGTTTGATAACTTTGCATGAACATTTAATTTAAATTCAAAGTGAAATTTTCAAGTGGTATCAAAATATGACAAAAACCAACTCCTATAACAAAAAATGTAAGACTTTAAACAAGTGCTGGTGAGTCTTGGTTATAAAAAAATTAAATAAGGAGATTTTGTCAATTAGGATCAAATAGTATCAGCACACTACAAAGAGCACGCCTATGAATACACTTCCTAAACTGTCAATGAATAATGTAAATCCCTTTCCCCCTTTGGCAGGTAAATTCCCAATTAAATATGCAAAGCCATAAGAACCTGCTTATTAACAAACCCAATTCCCACTGGATTAATCCTGTTCATGCCAGCATAGAAATAACAAAATCAGGATCACAAAGTTACACTGATATTAATTGGCTATGATGAAATCATATTGGTGCTTTGCAATTGATTTTGGTGGATCTAGATATTCCTGTTGCTTTGTAAATCTATAATCTTTCATATTTCTCTTCCCATTCTCCTCTTCTAGTCCTTCTTTTTCTATCCTCTTCCCTCCAAAATCCATGATTTGAATTCCAAGGTAGCTCTTTTTTTAATGGTTGACATTAAATACATTACAATGATAAAACCATGTTATCTGCAGTCTCTGTTTCTGTTTTTTGGACAAAGAAATCTCTACATCTTTAAGAGGCCTGCAGCTAAAACATGAATTATAGCTTCTGGGACATGCAGTCCCATCCCACATGCACAAAAGAAACTAATACATGAGATATTCAGAAATGATACACTTCAAAATTATTGTAACGTTACAAAAACCATTAGCTTGCTTCAAAGTCTCTATAGGGTTACAGCCAATTTAATCAGGTAGAGATTGTTTGCATTGTTGGGTTGTCAATATCAATTTAGACCACCCGCTCGTTCTTATTTTTTTCTTAATCAATGATTCTGCATCTTTGTGCTGATATTGTACAGCTAAATTCTCTCTAATATGACAAGGCCTTAAGGATTTATAGACATTTCTCAAGCTGTAGCAAATTGTTCTAGTAGGGGTCCAGCTACAATCCACACTGGAAAAATGTTGTAAGAGAGATACCATCAAAGTGATCCCTGGCTGCTGAGATAGAAATGAACACAAATAATTTTTATTTATTATCAAAAAGGGGAGTGGTGATGGTGGTGGCGTTTAAGTCATGATCATTTATAAGAAAGAAAGAAAGAAAGAACCTCAGTCCCACAGCAGTGTTAACAGTTTTGGAGGACTGTAAATATCTGGCTTAACATGGCAAAATAAATAACTGTTAATTTATTAATAATGTAACATTAACACAGGACAACCAATAATAGCTGGTCTCTTCATTATAATTTTTCAAGTTTTCATCAAAAGACCCAAAATCAAAAACTGTAGATGTCCCCTCCCCACCAGGGCGGAAAAAAATCTGTTTTGTCAAAAGGGCCATTTTCTGCTGAAAAAAACAGTTTGACAGAAAAATTTCCCAGCTCTACAAATCATGCAGAAAATATAACATTTGGTTTTAAACAATAGAGCAGGGGTCGGCAACGTTTGGCATGCGGCTCGCCAAGGTAAGCACCCTGGCCAGTTTATTTACCTGCTGACACGGCAGGTTCGGCCGATCGCGGCCCCCACTGGCCGCGGTTTGCCATCCTGGGCCAATGGGGGCGGCGGGAAGCCACGGCCAGCACATCCCTGGCCCGCGCCGCTTCTCGCCGCCCCCATTGGCCCGGGACGGCGAACCGCGGCCAGTGGGGGCTGCGATCGGCCGAACCTGCCATGTCAGCAGGTAAATAAACTGGCCCGGCCCGCCAGGGTGCTTACCCTGGCGAGCCGAGTGCCAAACGTTGCCGCCCCGCAATAGAGGTTGTTGTATCCAACTCTGGTTACCTCACCTCAGAAGAAATGTCAGTGAGATTGAAATGTCCAGAAAATGCTTAGTGATCTGCTGTGTTTTGCATCCAGTGAGAAACAGCAAAGATTAGGGCTATTCTACTCGGTAAGGAGAAGAGTTAGAAAGCTGTTCTTTTATACCCTGCTGCGTGATACAAGAAGGAATTACTTGCATGAGATTAAAGTGAGTAAATTGAGGTCCAATGGCCCAGATCAATGCCTCTTACAGTAAAGTCCACAGTGGGGAGGAGTCAGGGAGGAGATCTCTATGAGAACACTCTTGTGGAGGTCCCCCTGCACTGTCTTGCCAAGGAAGCTAAGGTAAACTTCCAGGCAGCAAATAGCATTGAGTCCACCTTCAATTCTCCAGGAACCCTGGTGACCTGTGGAACACAGGTCTGTCTAGTGGCTCCGTCTCCTTCTGCATCAGAATGCCCCAGTCAGAGGGTGTACTGCACATTATTGAACCTTTCAAATTCACCACCACAAAAGATCATTGTGGCAAATATAAAGGCTGAATTTAAATGAAAGTCTAGATGGTATGCTATTACCAACATTTGCCAGTATAGAAGCTACAGTAATGACATGGATAATGAAATCTCATATTTCAGGACATAGAATGCTAGCCTGAAGGAATCATGAAAGACATATCCTGTCCGACCCATCCTGTGCCCTGCACAATTAGCTTGGTGAATAGTGAGAATTTAAAGGCTTCATTGTCTTCTCACTTAAAATCAAGAGCAACTCTACTGAAGTCAGTGGCATTACACTGATGTAGAACTGGTGAGGGAGAGAGAAAAATCACAGCTTGCCACCAGCCTAGCTGTCATGAGGTTGCACTTTGCTGTTTGCATTAGAGAAGAGGGGAGACTAGCAAGAGGCTAATATGAACATAAGAACGGCCGTACTGGGTCAGACCAAAGGTCCATCCAGCCCAGTATCCTGTCTACTGACAGTGGCCAATGCCAGGTGCCCAAAAAGGAGTGAACCTAACAGGTAATTATCAAGTGATCTCTCTCTTGCCATCCATCTCCACCCTCTGACAGAGGCTAGGGGCACCATTCCTTACCCGTCCTGGCTAATAGCCATTAATGGACTTAACCTCCATGAATTTATCTAGTTCTCTTTTAAACCCTGTTATAGTCCTAGCCTTCACAACCTCCTCAGGCAAGGAGTTCCACAGGTTGACTGTGCGCTGTGTGAAGAAAAACTTCCTTTTATTTGTTTTAAACCTGCTGCCCATTAATTTCATTTGGTGGCCCCTAGTTCTTATATTATGGGAACAAGTAAATAACTTTTCCTTATTCACTTTCTCCACACCACTCATGATTTTATATACCTCTATCATATCCCCCCTTAGTCTCCTCTTTTCCAAGCTGAAAAGTCCTAGCCTCTTTAATCTCTCCTCATATGGGACCTGTTCCAAACCCCTATCATTTTAGTTGCCCCTTTCTGAACTTTTTCTAATGCCAGTATATCTTTTTTGAGATGAGGAGACCACATCTGTACGCAGTATTCAAGATGTGGGCGTACCATGGATTTATATAAGGGCAATAAGATATTCTCCATCTTATTCTCTATCCCTTTTTAAATGATTCCTAACATCCTGTTTGCTTTTTTGACTGCCGCTGCACACTGCATGGACGTCTTCAGAGAACTATGCACAATTACTCCAAGATCTCTTTCCTGATTAGTTGTACCTAAATTAGCCCCATCATATTGTATGTATAGTTGGGGTTATTTTTTCCAATGTGCATTACTTTACATTTATCCACATTAAATTTAATTTGCCATTTTGTTGTCCAATCACTTAGTTTTGTGAGTTTTTTTGAAGTTCTTCACAGTCTGCTTTGGTCTTAACTATCGTGAGCAGCTTAGTATCGCCTGCAAACTTTGCCACCTCACTGTTTACCCCTTTCTCTAGATCATTTATGAATAAGTTGAATAGGATTGGTCCTAGGACTGACCCTTGGGGAACACCACTAGTTACCCCTCTCCATTCTGAAAATTTACCATTTATTCCTACCCTTTGTTCCCTGTCTTTTAACCAGTTCTCAATCCATGAAAGGATCTTCCCTCTTGTCCCATGACAACTTAATTTATGTAAGAGCCTTTGGTGAGGGACCTTGTCAAAGGCTTTCTGGAAATCTAAGTACACTATGTCCACTGGATCCCCCTTGTCCACATGTTTGTTGACCCCTTCAAAGAACTCTAATAGATTAGTAAGACATGATTTCCCTTTACAGAAACCATGTTGACTTTTGCCCAACAAGTTATGTTCTTCTATGTGTCTGACAATTTTATTCTTGACTATTGTTTCAACTAATTTGCCCAGTACTGACGTTAGACTTACCAGTCTGTAATTGCCGGGATCACCTCTAGAGCCCTTTTTAAATATTGGCGTTACATTCCAGACATTGGGTACAGAAGCCGATTTAAAGGACAGGTTACAAACCATAGTTAATAGTTCCACAATTTCACATTTGAGTTCTTTCAGAACTCTTGGGTAAATGCCATCTGGTCCCAGTGACTTGTTACTGTTAAGTTTATCAATTAATTTCAAAACCTCCTCTAGTGACACTTCAATCTCTGACAATTCCTTTGTCACCTACAAAGGACGGCTCAGGTTTGGGAATCTCCCTAACATCCTCAGCCAGGAAGACTGAAGCAAAGAATTCATTTAGTTTCTCCGTAATGACTTTCTCGTCATTTTAAGTCTTTAGGTCATATGGTGGCTTTATAGATTTGGACTGAGACTTTTTCCCCACACAAGAGGGGCATCATGGGAGAGAGAAAAAGTGCTGGTCACAGAAATGGAGAATCGGATGATCAATGCTGGCATCACTGGCTGAGCAAAGATGGGAGTTTCCTTTGTGATGAGATTAAAGGTCATATAGGTAGGGTGGGGCTAAACTGCAAATAGCTTTGAAATAAGGACAAGAAGTTTGTGTGTGATTGAGTGGAAGAAGGGGAGCCAGTAGAGGGACTTACAGAGAAGAGTGACGTAGTCAGAGCAAGGACCCAAGAAGATTATTTTAGCAACAGCATTTTGAATCGAATTGAAAGGGGTGAGGTTGCGGAAGACAGAGACATGGAGATTACAGTATTCAGGGCATGCCATGATCAAGGCTTGGACAGGGGCTTTGGCAGTATGGGCAGACACAAAAAGGTTGGATCTATGTGATACTGGGGACTAAGAAATAGCAAGATTTGATAATAGTCTGAATGTGTTGGTCAGCAAAGAGGGTTGAGTCAAAGATGAAGCAGAGATGCGGGGAGGGTGGTGATGTCCACCGTGATGGAGAAAGGAGGGGATAGAAGAGGTGAAGAAGCAGAGATAATGACACAAGAAAAGGAAGTGAGGAGGGGGAAATAATCAATGGGTAACGAGGTTAGAGAAATCAAGGATCAGGTTCTACCTTAATATATACACACAATCCACTTCCACTGTGCCAAGTATCTTCAGCAGTTTTCAGAATTTATAAAATCTTAAATTAAAGGACCATTTTGCGCTGAACACATGGTCCCATAGCAAAGCCTTTATTTTTTTTATTATATGCTGCACTTGTAAAGGAGAATCTGCTACCAATACTAGATAACGGTAATTTATCTCTGTGATTATCAAATATCTGATGCTGCTCATCAGAAATCTCTGTACTGCAATTACCAAGAGGACCTAGGAGATTTACTAGCTGATATTGCATCTCTTTTTAGAATGATTTCAGAGGTCCACTACTTTTGTCTGGCATTAACACCAAGGGAAGGCTAGCAGATCAGAAGTCTCTGTAAAGCAACACTGTTAAATGTACAGGCGTTTCCAGGGTGCACTGAAAAAGACTGCAGAACTGCCCACCATATAGAATGTCTAGCAAGAAAAGACTCTGAATTGACACAATTATTAGAAGCATGAATAGCATTTTTCAACAAAATTTAGGCTATGAAACAGCATAAAATCCCAGCAATTTAGGTTGACTTTTCCCACAGTTTTCAAAAGCTGAGCTATGTCTTTGGACACAGGAGGATACGAAACAAGAAATGTGGTCACTTAAAGTAGAAATTAATGGAGTAAAAATGTGATCAAAATATTTATATTGTCTGTACGCTTGCAACTTGCCTCTAAGGGCTTGTAAATGGGGCAATTTGTAGGATGAGGTACCACTCAACTGGGTTAAGGGTGGCAAATATCAGGACCACAGAAATTGATATGCAACTGTAAGCTTTATTTTTTCTCCTTCTAACACTCATAAGGCAAAGGGGAGAGAAAATAACTGATTTTTAAAGAAAATAAACTGACATGGTTAGTGGGCATACAGAATTTGCAGTTCGTTTCCTTTCTTTAATTTTTAATAATTTCAAGGAGAGTGGTCTAGCTTGAATGAAAGAACTGGGAGCCAGCAGATCCAAATTTCATATCCCTCTGTGCCACAGCCTTGGTGTATGGCCTTTGTAACTTACCCTCTCAGCGTCTCATCTGTAAAATGATAATTGCTTACTTCACAGGGCTGATGTGGGAGGCATAACCAATCAGTTTATCAAAGTTCCTTCAGACCCCTGGATGGTGGGAGCTCTGGAAATTATATTTGTTTCTTGATTACTCTTATAGCAAAGTCACATAAAGGTTTGGCAACAGATTTGACCAGTTATTATGAATACAGATAGGAAGCAGTAAAAGTAGGAACTACATTAAGGTTGTATTCTCCCATTGCATGGCGATTTATAGTCAGAGATATTCTAACTAAAATAGATATGAGCCTGAGTCACAAAAGTCATATCCAACTCCAAGCTTCCCCAATGTGCAGCAGTGGGGTTGGATTCAATGTTTCATTTGGTTTCATTTCATTCCAATCTAGAATGGAGCATGAAGTTGAGAATATTGCCCTGGCTTTCCTCTCACCAAAGTAGTTCCAGTGGATTTACTCCTGATTTAGACCGGTGAAAGAGAGAATAATCAGACACAGTAACTAAATCAGAAATATTAGATACTGGTAATAAAATAAACTTAAAGTCTGTGGGGTAGATTCTCTGGTCCAGCCAAAACTTCACCCAGCACAGGACTGGATGGAGCTAAGGCACTGGGAAGGAGAAGATTGGCCCTATATAACCATTGCATCATGTTTCCATTCCCCACTCCCAGGGTTCCTAGGATCAGCCTGGTTCCTGTGTAAAGGAGAGCAGCCTAAACAGCTTCCCCAAAGTGATATCCCAGCAGCTGGGACCTATACAAAACAGGGAAATCTGAAGGAAAAGGTAGTGATTTTTATCTTGTATGACGACAAGCTAAGTAGAATTATAGTTGGACCTAAGCTCAGGGGTGAAAGTAAGGCGGTATGGGCCGGTATGGCATACCGGTAAAAAGTGGTCGCCGGTACCGGCCGCTGCTAAGGCAGCGCTTTAAGGATCCTGCTTAAAGTGCTGCCATGGCAGCGCTTTAACACCGCTGCCGCTTTTGCGCCCCCCGTCGGTGGCCCTACCGGGTCCCTAGTGGCAGGGCAGCCGACGGGGGAGCGCAAAAGGAGCAGCGACATTAAAGCACTGCTGCAGCAAAGGACCCTGCTTAAAGCGCTGCCACAGCAGCGCTTTATCGTTACTGCCCCTTTTGCCCCCACCCCAGGCTGCCAATGGGGAGGGGCAAAAAAAGCAGCTGTCCGGGGCCGGTGATTTAAAAGGGCCTGGGGCCCGGGCCCTTTAAATCGCTGCTGGAATCCTGGGCGGCGCAGGCCAGGCAGTGAGGCCCTGCCCCTTCCGGAGGGAGGGGGGAGCAGAGCCAGCCCCCGTACCTGTAAGTTTTCAATTTTACTTTCACCCCTGCCTAAGCTGCAAAATTCAGAGCCTGTTCAGGGTGCATCTGGAGTATTGCGTCCAGTTTTGGGCGCCCCACTACAGAAAGGATGTGAACAAATTGGAGAGAGTCCAACGGAGGGCAACAAAAATGATCAGGGGGCTGAGGAACATGACTTACAAGGAAAGGCTGAGGGAACTGGGCTTGTTTAGTCTGCAGAAGAGAAGAGTGAGGGGGGAATTTGATAGCAGCCTTCAACTACCTGGAGGGGGGTTCCAAAGAGGATGGAGCTCGGCTGTTCTCAAGGGTGGCAGATGACAGAACAAGGAGCAATGGTCTCAAGTTGCAGTGGGGGAGGTCTTGGTTGGATATTAGGAAAAACTATTTCACTAGGAGGGTGGTGAAGCAGTGGAATGGGTTACCTAGGGAGGTGGTGGAATCTCCATCCTTATAGGCTTTTAAAGCCTGGCTTGACAAAGCCCAGGCTGGGATGATTTAGTTGGTGTTCATCCCGCTTTGAGCAGGGGGTTGGACTAGATGGTCTCTTCCATGATTCTATGATTCTTTGGTTGTACTCAGACACTAAAGTCAAGTGAAAAATTCAGAGTTTGATATTCAATCAGATTCTGAATCAGCTTGTAATATGTAATTTAAAATGAAGTTAGTGGGTGTTTGGCGGTTTGGTTGGGTTTGGAGATTTTGAAACCCATCTCTATAATGTAAGAAGAGCTGCTTGTGAAAGCTGGAAAAGATTAAGTATAAATGGAAGCAGAATACAAAAAAAAAAATTTCACTTGGCCGAAAATAGGGTGAAATCCTGGCCCCACTAAAGTCAATGGAGTGTTGAGGTTCATGATGACTGAAAACGTTATTGGTTATATTTTTTGGTTATATATTGGTTCTTGTGGACTTCAATGGGGTCAGAATTCCATCCCTAGCCCAGGTTATTGCTTTGATCCACATGAAAGTAGTTAGTGCAAATGCATTAGCTGATACTCGCTTTTCACTCAACAGCCGAAGGTGCAGCCTGTACTGAATTTGCATGTCTAGCTGAAATGGATTAGGTCCACAGCCATGAACTGAAGCTAATCCCATTGTAAAAGTTATCTTATTAAACCTTCCGGTTGAAAATTAAAATGTGGAAACACAAATTTAAAATATTAATTGAAAGGCAACAGAGCAGCAGAGCAGTTGTAATTTACTACCTAATCTTTTAGACATAAGGAAGACTAAGAACAAATATAACCAACAACATTTCCCGTCATCATGAACCCCAACACTCCTGTACAATTTGTGTGGGGAGACTAAGAGAAAAGGATGGTGTTATGCACACAACACTTACCATTGATTTTCTAATACAAAATCTTATGCCCTTTTGAACTTTTAACGTTTAAATAACTAGACAGAAATATACTCTGATTTTTAGCACTGTTTGGCTATCACTCCTCCTAATGCAATGGACATTGCCTCAGTCTTCTTGCCTCTCCAAAATATTGATGCAAATCACATGGGTATCATTCGGAGCAAGGCTGGGTCAAGGAGGTTACAAGGAACCACTTCCCATAGATCAGCTTTCCATTTCTATCTTAGTGCTGATAGCTTTTTTTAATGGGTTTTGCAAGGTTGGTTAGCTTTTAGGTTTGAATCATGCATGCAAGTTAGTTTAAGCCTAGGCCTTCATTTTGGCCAAAAGAAAGCTTTTCAGATAACCAATGAACAGCATGGAGCAGTGCTGTATCCATCATAGTTATATCCTGTCTAAATTCTATCATCTGTCTACCTGTCAAAAGCAGATCAAGTTTCCAAAGTCCCTTTCCTCCTATTTTTTTATTGTTTACTTAAAGGAAATGGATACTGCTTGTTTCCCTGTAGTTGCAATATGAATAACACATAGGGCCAGATCCTACAAACCTCTGCTTATACATGTAGTACTTTTAAGAGCAGTCCCATTGACTTCGGTGGTCCTTTCTCATACGAATAATCAGTCCCAATCAGATGAATAAGGATTTCCAGGATTGCCAATTAATAATAAGAACTAGCTTTTATAAAGCTCTTTTCATCAGTGGACCTATAAACACTTTACAAAGATCAGTATCATTATCTTCATTTTACAGATGGGAAACTGAGGCACAGAAAGATACTCTTGCCCAAGGTCACCCAGCAGACCAGTGGCAGAACTGGCAATAGAATCCAGGTCTTCTGAGTCCTAATGCAGTGCTCTTTGATAAGGGATCGTGTATCATTTACCTGTTTGTAAAACATCCACATGTTATAGTAATTAGTCTATAATTTATTAACAAAGTACAAGTAAATAATTTTGAAAACCATTTTGTTGTTTAAAAACAAAAGGGAAACAAACAAATGAACAGCTCTATTTTGAACACTTTGAAATGACGTCAAAATTTACTCCCAAAATAGATTGTTTTTTGGGGGGAAAGGGGCCAGCTCTAAGTCACCAATGGTGCAAAGTCACCTTTGGTGAAAACAGTTTATGAAGGGCCATATTGTGAGCCCTTTAGAGTAGGTCTACACATGGATCGGGGAGTGTGATTCCCAGCTTCAGACCTATCCACACTACCTGCTCAAAATAGAGTGTAGCTGTGGCAGTCAGGGCCGGCTCCAGGCACCAGCTTACCAAGCAGGTGCTTGGGGCGGCACGTCCAGCTGTTCGGCGGCAATTCGGCGGACGGTCCCTCACTCCTGCTCGGAGCGAAGGACCTCCCGCTGAATTGCCGCCGCAGATCGCGATTGCGATCGCGGCTTTTTTTTGTTTCGTTTTGTTTGGCTGCTTGGGGCGGCCAAAACCCTGGAGCCGGCCCTGGTAGCAGTATGAACTGTGGGGCGGGCTAGCCACTTCGAGTATGTGCCTCGGGTCTCTGATGGGCAGATTACTTAGATGAGTCGTCCCATGAGTCACAGCTAGTCAAATGAGTCATCCCAATAAAATCAATGGGTTTACTTGTATAAGTTAATGCTCAGTGTGCATAAGGGATTCACAGTCTGTCCCAAGGAAACTGGAAGTGTATTCCAACGAAATATTAAAGCTTTCCATCTGCCAGTGCGTAAAGGAGACCAGGCTGTTGAGACACTGTTTGACCCTGTAAACTTTGGCCAATGGAAATTTGTGATGGGTAAATTAAAACATGAGCTGACAGTGTATTAGATGGAGAATGATTGCTTGCGGGGGGGAGGGGTGCAAGGGAGGAGAAACATTTTAAATTTTTTTCTTCATGTCACATAAGAGAACACTGTATAAACTCTTCCGTTTTCTGAAGTGCTTATAAATGTCAAAATAAAGAAAATATGAAAGAAGGGAAAAGAGAAAATTAGTCCAATACACTGCATTTAAAAATAATGGTCCAGATCTGTAGCTCCATTGAAATCAATGGGTCTATACCAACTAACGCCAGTTGAAGTTCTGGCCCAGTGCTTCTGAATTACATTTTGGGCAGATTCTCTACTTCAGCCAACATTAGGGGGTTAATCAATCTGCAGAAGGTGTGGACAACTATTATAAATCTGACATTTGTATAGATTAGCTGGGGGAACTTGTTAAAAATTAAATGCCAGAGACACAATATCAAACTTGTTCTGCATTCCAAGGGTCAGGATGCACTTAGCCCCGCTGCCCATTTATAAGGCTAAATTCCACACTTGGGGGGAGGGGGGGAAACAAGAGAAATTTCTGCAGATCTCAAAGGTATAAACAGCCTGTAATCTGCATTTTTATCCTTATAGATTTTGATGCCGGGTGAGGTCTCTGGGGTTACTTCTAGCAAATACAGTCAATATTTAATTCAATATATTTACGTGCTTTTGTGACTTTTTCGGATTCCCCAACCTAGTATGAGCTTGGTCCTTTTTTTTTTCTGGACACATATAAGGCAAAATTGCAGCCTCAGTGGATCATACACATCCGCACAGCCATAGCCATCACAGAGCATGGGGGAATAGATTCTGAGTAACCCTTCACTCCTTTCCCTGAGCTCCAGGCTGCACTCCACTGTCTGAGTACAAAGGCTATTTATGGCTAATGTCAAAGGGAAAGGTAGAAAGATAAAAGCACACCAACTTTATAGCACCTAGCCGAGCAGGGCAAACACAGGAAGCGTGTGTGATGCACCATTTTAAAGCACGCAGCAAGGATGGCTCTGACCTTGGTCCTCCTTGAGGCTCTGTATCAAATAACTACCTCAGAACTGTGGATCTTCAGCTACTCTTGCTCCTAGAGCCCATCAGTTATGTTTACTGTCCAGTGCAAACAGGTAAGTGACTACCATCGTCCATACTGGGCCAGAGTCTGGGAAGGAGCCTCCAAATCCGCAAGCCCAGTTTAGTGTTAACAAGTAAATGGAATTCAGTTCACAATATTAAAGACCTAACTACCTGGTTGATCCTTCAATTAGTTGTAGGTGGAAAACAAAGGACACATTAGGTATGTCTACACTGCAATTAAACACTCAGTGTTGGCCTGTGGCAGGCTCACAGGGCTTGAGCTCACAGGGCTGTTTAACTGCAGTGTAGATGTTTGGGCTCAGGCTGGAGCCCGGGCTCTGGGATCCTCCCCCGTCATGGGCTCCCAGAGCCCGGGCTCCAGCCTGAGCCCAAGGGTGAACATCCCAAGGGTTCCAGCCCAAGGGTGAACATCTACACCGCAATTAAACAGCCCTGCGAGCCTGAGTCAGCTGACACGGGCCAGCCGTGGGTGTTTAATTGCAGGGTAGACATACCCACTGAGGCCCTTTCAAATGTTAGAGCCTATCACAGATAAGATAACTGTGTATGGCATAATAGTGAGTATAATCCATTCAGGGTTTTCTGGTCCTCAAGGACTGCACTCTTGGAAATTTCACAAACCTTCATGATATGCTAAGGAAGTAGATTTCATATTTGGGTCTATAACATAGATGAAAGATGTATGTGTTTAAACCGAATAGATACAAATCTACACCTCTGTAGAAAGCCAAGCGTACTGTTTACTCCAGCAGAAGTGTCTGTAATGAACGGCACACAATAAATTCACAACAGACCTTCCTGTTTTAGGCAACAGCATAGCAAAGAAACTTGTAAACTGTTTCTAACTCTTTGCACTGTTGGTCAAAACCATTCTCTCCCTTTTTCAGATTTGCCAGCCTGTAACAAGGTAGCTGGACCTTAAATGAAGTTTGGTGTAATAAGGAGGGTGGGGCTGTTCTTAGCAGATGGCCAAAAGGCAAAAGAGAGTTCAGAACCCAGAGAGAACTGAAGGCTGAGAGCAGCAGAGGGGGATGAACGGCACACAATAAATTCACAACAGACCTTCCTGTTTTAGGCAACAGCATAGCAGAACCCAGAGAGAACTGAAGGCTGAGAGCAGCAGAGGGGGATGAGCCTGCTAGCTCTCTGAGGGGGAGGGGAAAATGCAGCCACAGGGCCAAAGAGAGCTGAAGGACGGGGACTGATGAAGGGGTGAGCCTGCTGAGGTATCCAGGCGTGAGCTTGAAACATATGCTAATGAAACAGGATGGAGAAGCCCCCCAGTTAGGGAAGCTAGGATGAGGCATGGGGAAAGACACCAGAGCTGTGTCTGGAGTGTGGCATGGCAAGAGATGCCAAAGCCACACCTGAGAGCCTGTGTATGGTGAGATACCAGAGCTTTATTTGGTGTGTTGATGGACTCCTGGAGCTTAAAAGATTGAATGAAGATTTGGACTGTACTGGGGAACTCTGAACTATTGTTGTGAGATTTTTGTAATAAATTAACCCTGCAAAGGACTATTTATAGTCTGAAAGCTTGCATGGAGTTAGCAGGACTCCAGAAGGAGGAAATCTAGGTAGGAGGCCACTTGCAGGGGCATCCTGAGGTCATGAGGTCACACTATGACACAGCCCAAATGTAAGAGCCATATACATTTTGAAACCCATGTATTTTGTGCATGGCAGAACACTAGTGGATCAATTTTTTTTTAATCATGGAAGTGTTTGACAACGGCGCTCTCTGAAAGTTTGCAAAGGATCCTCAGGCCATGCAAAAGTCAACTGGTAAAGAGTTTCATTCCAAAAAATAAAAAGGACCCACAAAGGGAATGGTGGGTGGAATGGCTTATCCCCTCATTAGTTTGGTTACTAATTAAACCCATTTCCATAAGAACAAACGTGGCATATGTAATTCTGTTCCTACATTTTTTTATATATATTAAATCTAATCTCAACACAGTCCTTGAACCATATCAGTAGGCCTTTTTGTTTGAAATAATTTAGTCTGTCCGGTTCTGTTGCACCTGTTTATAACATTCATTATTAAAAACAACTTACTTTCCTCCACTGTTAATTCCCAAGCAGACATAAATTATAGGTCCGATTTCACAACAAGCCTTACCTATGGAAGATGACAAGGGGATGTATTTAATCAGTTCATCTTCCAGCTAGGCTGGGCATGCCCACTCCACCCAGTGCCACTGTCCCCTTGAGCTCCATTAGCTTGCTATGAGTCCCCCAGCAACATAAAGGATGCAGGCACCTGGTGGCTTTGAGAGACAATGGAAATCTATTGTTCAGACCTTAAATGTGTAACACTGACAATTTTTTTATCTTTTTGATATATACTTTTATATTTTATAGTTTTGGTGATAGTAAGGTAAAGTGGGATCTCAATATTAACAACCCTGCTGTCACTGGTGCTTGCCACGATCACAGATGAACCAGTTATAACATGAGAACATAATATGTTTAAAACACTGTTCCCAAACTCAGTTTAAAGATGTGTGTAGACATGACCTTTGTCGTGGTGTAATAACCAGAACTGACACTGCAGTGTTCCATTGCTGGAGAGCAGTCTGTTAACAGCAGGCAAAGTATTAGCAGAGGTGGCGAAAGTATATATCTCCTTTGATTCAGATTTACTTCATAACTAAAAGAATACCCACGTGGGATCATGAAAATGGAACCAAAAGAAATGTTGCTGAGAGCAAAACTTCATTGTTTTTCCCTTTGTTTGTTAACGTTAACATGCTGAAGACTGGGCTTTTTACTGAGAGGAAGCCTATAGTAGCCAACAGGGGAGATAAGACTTCACAAATATAAAAACACAGGAAGAATTTGACATGACAAAGCTGTGTAATTTGTAATTGAGGAAAATGAGAGATCTTGCAGTGAAGTGCACTGAACAGTCTATTTAAATCATTGCACAGTATAAAACTACAATGTTTTTAATGTCCAAAATACCCCCCAAAAACCCCCACCTATTTTCATTTTATTACCTTAATGATGTAGAATTTTACATGAATGAGACAGACTTCTCCCATTCCATATTGACTTTTTCCAATACACATTTGGCATCATTACACTATACATCAAACTAGCTCCCAGATTTTGTTGTCCTATCATGCCTGGCATAGCTTGGCCAAACTACAACTATATGTGGAGTCAAGAAGGATGTTCCCCCCAGATCAGATTGGCAGTGACCTTGGGCGTGGGGAGCTGGAAGGCTTCCTTTGCAGCAAGTGGGTGCAGGTCATTTGCCAGCATTATCTGGGTGTATCTCATTTAATCATTTCCCTGTCATTGCAAGGGTCTCAAGCACTGGTGCACCTCGGTCCCTCCTAGATTCTCTCTGTGGCACACAATCGTCTAGTCTCCTGTGAGCTGTAATACTTCGGTCTCATTTTCAGTATTTGGGTTTAGTGTGTGGGTGCTGAGTGGGGTTGGTGGCCTGTGATGCAGGAGGTCAGACTAGATGATCAGGTGGCCCCTCCTGGCCTTGAATTCTATGACTACAACTATGATTTGTTAACTGTAGTCTCCTGTATACTGGACTGAACATGAATGGCGTTCTCAATGCTTCCATTCTCTCCATGAGTTACTTCATGGGAGATGTATGGTATTATAGTAGTAAAGTATTTATCCTGGTTACAAGGCTAGCAGCCTCTTTGACTTCCCTCCGGTCTCCCTGAGGGCAATCCCCTCATGTGTTAGGGCTTTTGCATTCACCGGTCTTGGGATGTAATCCTGTGATTCTCCCACTCAAATCACTTCTAGGGCTACAGTCCCCCTGAACAGGGTATGGTGCTTTAGGCGCTCTTTTAATTCATGAGGCCAACTTGTAAACATTTAGTTACACTGTTTACAATTGAAAAATATGGACTGAACTTGTGTGAAATTGACAGGTGTCATTAATTAATATAGCTATAATAAACATATAAAATTGGCTGTAGTTTCAATGGCATGTTTTCAGAGAACACAGGTACTGCAACACACTACAGAAGTCAACTGCTTTGTAGCAGGAACTATTTTGCACAGTCAATGTGCTGATAAATTCAACATAATTATACATTTCTTCCTCCTTGGTGTAATGAGGAAGCCATTCTGCTTAGTTCAGCAGAGTCTGGCTCTGAGGGAATAAAATTTTCAAGTACATCAGGGAAAAATCCATCCCAGGGTATCAAATGAAGCTGCCAAACTAGATAAGAAATTAAGTACAGTATTTGTAGCCATTTGTTAGTGTTTTAATGATTGTCTAGTTAATAGTTCCTAAAAGAGCTACAAGGAAGGAAGGCAAATATTTTTAAGATCGACTTTATCACTAAAAGGAAAAAATTGTTCACTTGTGCATAGTGACAGAAGCTATCCAAGGATGAAGACTTATTTGCTCACTGAGATGTCTCAGGTGCTGTATAAACAGCTTAGAGAGTGTAATAAAGATACAGAAAGATCAAAGCGCATTATATGATGCTGAAAGAGAATTGCAACAATTAGGCTAGGCAGTATCATTTCTTTCTTTATCATAATCTCAGAAATAAAGACAACAGTATTACAGTGATTTATTATGGCCTTCATGGTCACTGTAATTATCATACTAAAGATAATGGAGTATAGATAGCTCAAAATAATTACTAAAGTGTAAGTGGTTACTAATGAGTACTAAAAGTTAGTCAATTCAGGAGAGGGAAAAGGAAAATGGCAGCTGCTACTATTTAACTGTAGATTCTCATGTTGGTTATTGTGTCAATGAAGCCACATTAAAAAACATTTTTCAAATGTAAAAGGAAGGAAATTATAAAATTTACTCAAATAAATCACATTTCTAACATGGGAGTTCTTTCAACAGAGGCTTTGGTTAATGTATTTGACAGCCCTTTATGCCTTCACCCTGGCATATCGTTATTGGGAAACGTTTATAACATTCCCATTTTGTCTGTGAAAAGACATTTTAATTGAAAAATCATTTGCCCATAAAATTATCATCATCAGTTCACATTCTACAAAGGGGCTGCATTATGACCATAAAACAATTTGTAAGTGGATTCATTTTACACACTAAATCACTTTACATTATGCTGTGAACAGAATGATTAAAGCAGGTTAGCATTTTGTTGGCAAAGCAATTAGGTTACTATGCATTTCATCCGCACAGATACTTATAATGGTTAGTGCGTTTATCTTGTTGACAGAACATCTATATGTATCGGACAGAATGCATTTTATTTAGTTGATGCAATTCATTTTCTTCACAGAACACTTTTAAACTTAAGCCAAAGTTTTGTTACCAGGATAGATTTAGCTGTAAAACAAAATTAATCTTGTCCACATGAGCAGCAGTCAGAATTTGTTGGTAGACAACTTTAAAAACCCCCAGGGAACAAATAGCAAAGTAATCTGGAGGGAGTGTGCAGGACTTGAGCAGGCCCTCTGCACAGGAGTGAATTCCTCCCATTGATGAAGCACTGCAGGGAAATCAGACGCTTATCTACAATTTAGCATTATCTAAACACAGGCCACACTAGTATTCAACTTATCATAGAACACTGTTTGAAGAACAGCCTGCCCGATGGGTAGTTCATTGTAATACGAAATATTGGCCAACTAGGCCAGGCTAGCCTTCGCTGCACCTCTTCCAGTCACAACCATTGGGGACTTGGCTGAATGCCTCCCAGACCACCCTTACTTCAATGCAAGGATCAGGAGATTTAACCAAGGGTGCCCCAATCTCTGCACGACATTGAGTCACACATGCCCCACCTCCTGAGACCCAGCCATTTCTCCCAGGACCTGGGACAACCTATTCCCAGCCCTATATCTATCTTCTGGTATCTCATCACTCAAACACAAACTGCCTACTTGACAAAGTTCAGAGAAACATGATAAGGAGAATATGGATTACTGCACCAATCGCAAATGGCACTGATATTTTCCATGCATCTAGAAAAACGAAGCAAAAGAGAATGCTGGAAATGAGGTGGCTGCCGTTTGTCCTGTTACTAGAGTGATGTCTGTGTCAAACATTTTTTTTTTAAAAAAAAGCAAACAATACGGGGTGTGGGCATTCTCCTCAGGGTCGCTCAGTAAGTGCAGTTTTCAAGTCCATTTGTAGGAGTTTTGGTAGTGTAAGGACTGCATGATTGGGCCTGAAATGCATTTAAGAAATCAATTTATGTTTCATAGTTAGAATGGAAGAGCATTAAGAAGGCCAGTTCACACATCTCCAGATGTTGAAAAGTTCTTATTTAACTTCCAAAAAAATACACAAAAGGCAAATATTTACTGGAAAACTGGCTTCATTTTAAATATTTCACAATTAAAAATTCTCTTTAAAGTTTTTAGTCATACAAAAAAAAATTAGTGGGCATATGTTTAGAAAGGAGGGCTCCCTGTTTCATTAGCAAAGAGTGAGGCTTAAATGTACGCTAAGATTAACAAGCGGAACTTTATTAAACCCTGTGGACTGCGTTGCTTCTAGCCTAACTCCCTGCTTTTCTATCAATCACAGTCCCTCCAGGGAGCATTGGTTCTCTGACTCTAGTTTCATTGATCGTGATACTCCTTCCCTGTTTCACAAACATTTTATATGAACATTCAAAACAAATAATTAACACCCAGAAGCCCTCCCCTCGTCCTTTTCTCCAGAGTTTACTGGCACATATCTGAGTTGGAGTCTTGTCTTTACCACAGACTCAGCTGGTTACATAGACTTTCAGATAAACCGATTTCCTCAAAAGGTGACCACACTGGACATGACCTCTCTCTGTCTCCCTATCACCTGATTCTAAGTCCAGCAAAAACTATCTCCCCATGGATTTGGCCTACGATGTTTCTCTCTCTCTCCTTGCTGTGATGATCTCTATCGCCATAGGCTGTCTCTGGGTGTTGCGTTTTCTGTCTCGTAATTGCTTCCTGTTCCTTTGGATCGCTTGTCCCTTTGATGTGGTCATCTCCTGTGACCATCTGATTTACAGAGAACTCACATATATGTAACCATCTGTTCCTTGTTACTTTGTCATCAGGACAATTATGTCAAAGGTGAGCCACATACATGCATTAATAACTGCTTTAATTTTTCCTTTGTGTTATACATACTCATTTTTTATTTCCCTGCAGAATATTTTCAACAGATTACCAGGCCTACAAACACTTTAGAGAAGGCGTGTGTCTCTACATGTAGGAAGATGCCTTCATAATTTAGGTGAGTGGAGAGGGCTCATGTAATGAAACAGCGTGTTAAGAAAGGGAAGAAAATACAAATTCTCTTTGTGCCATGAGCTGGCATATAATTTAATGTGAAAAATTTAGTTAGTGTCCCATTTTCTTCCATGACAAATCACTCTTTCATAAACCAAGGTTCCAGTTCAGTAAACAGTTAAACATATGGCTAACTTTAAGCATGTTTGTCATCAGGGCCGGCTCTAACTTTTTTGCTGCCCCAAGCAGCAAAAAAA
>NW_020664481.1:33549246-33584218 GCF_002925995.2 Terrapene triunguis | reverse complement strand
CCCCCCCCACGGAATGCCGCGCCGCGCTCCCCTCGCCGCCCCTTACCAGGTGCCCCCCAAGCATGTGCTTGGTTGCCTGGTGCCTGGAGCCGGCCCTGTTTGTCATCCCATTGACCAAATTAAGTACATTTCTAAGTGTTTGCAGGATCAGACCAAAAGGCTGTAAAATACTTTTGGATCAATGCTTAGACAGAAAATAGAGCATGGGGTTCAACCTCATTCTCCATTTCCTGATGTTAAATTGACTTCAACGTTTTATTGTTAGAAGACCTCATATGCCAGGTGTAGCAAAAATAGTGGAAATTACCTGGATACCATTAGTTAACAAACTTACTCTTTTCTGAAGTAGTATGACATGCAGTGTAGAAAAATGCAATAACCTTCCTTTTGATAAGGCATTGATTCTAAGGAGGGGCTTTGGATCATTAGTCAACATTGTGGCCAAAACTAAAAGAAGAAGAGCTGATGTTTTTCTGACATTTTAGCATCAATTTCTTTCTGAAATACATCTCTATGCAATAACAAATCCAGGATAACCCTTAGAAAGTTTTACTGATCAGTCAGAGTTAGACTCTGGCCCACGGTGTCATAAATGTGGTCCCTAGATAACTTATATAAAACCTTGGTTAAAGGAGAGCACTAGCCAGTCAAGTACTTGATCAAAAGTAAACTCCCATGCATATTAAAGGTGTTTTTCCAGTCCAAATCCGAGTACCTAAAGACTGAGCATAAGACACATGAGATTTTATAATAAATTCCCTTTTAAAGAACTGCAATTATCCCTTCAAGAGAAAAGCCATAATCATAGCCTGAAAACAAAAAATCTAATTTAAACAGGCAAAGTGACCTCACTTTGAGTGACCTCAAAATGTTTGCAGATATATATTTAATTGTAACCTTTCTTTTCCGAGACTGAGATTCATATCAGTACAAAGCAGAATGCAATTATAACACCAGTGCTAAAAGATCAAAAGAAAAATAAAATATGGGTTTTAACTATATTCCAAAAACTCATGCACATTAGAAAACCAACATTCATTTACTTTTTCATAGTATTAGAGAAAAAGAAAAGATTCTGTAGTGAAAGAAAAAAACCCTAGACTTCTATGGTTCAATGAACTCATTAATTATTTAGCACTACACTGGCGGAACATTAAGGGTGCAATGGACCTTGGAAAACAGCACAACATTATAATGGTATGTATTTCACAGGATGGTTCTATAGTAGCTAAGTTGATTAATGGGAGTGCAACCAGTTTTAAGACCTCACAGGAAAAATAACACAACTGCAAAATGAAAACTACTCATCATTTAGGAAGCCACTTCATTAGAAAATAACCTGTGATGGAAAGGATGGCTCAGGGCACTGGAAGTGGGATTTAGAGCCTTTCTCCTCTAATTTACCAGCTCAAATTAAGACTAGGTCACTAGTGGCCAGAAGTCATTCTTAACAGATGTCAATCTAGTGACATGTGAAATGACTTGATGGTCTCAGCCTACGTGCTAGTGGACAGCTGTTCAGATCACAATTGGCAGAGATGCCCAGGACTGAAAAGACATGAAGACGGGTTTGCTCTTTCACCTCTAGTAACATGGTAATAAGCTGGTAACATGCTATGAAAAAATTTGCTTTACACCACTTCCCATCCCATTCTAATGGAGTAGAGAAGAGCTGTCAATCCAATATTAAAGCATCAATATTAAATTCTCTAAAAATGTGAATATAAACTAAAATTGTAATTGCAACCAAGCAAACTCCATGGCCAGATTGACCATACTATGACTACACTCACTGCTTTGTCTTAAGCCTGCGTGGCATTTATTTGTCCTCTTTTGGACCCATTCATTTATACAGTTTTGGTTATGAGAGTCTCAGGGTTTCCATTGCATAACCATTTGTCCCATAATAAGGAGCAAGAGCAGAACCAGATCATTATCCCATTGCTCCATGTTTTCCACCCACTTTTGCAACATAACAGTGAGGAGAGATGCAAACAGCACTAGTACTCGTATCCACCACAGCATACATGGATGCTTGGCACTGTATGAGGAGCATGCATGATCATGTACACAATCCAGTACTTGAGTGTAGACATAGGTTTTGTGTTCTGAATAGCACTGTCGGGAATTTTCCAATTATTTTGTTGTTCAAATAGAAGCTGTTCGTTGGTAATAGTTTTGACAATTTTTTTTACTCAACATTTTTGAAAAAAAAGGGAAGTTTTGAAATTGTTGAAATTTTCCATTTTGATATTTTTAAAACAAAAATGTCAGGTTTTTGTGGTTCAAAACCACTTTTATTTTGAAATGTAAGCTAATTATAAAGGGAAAGATTAAAAATGATCGAAATCAATATGAAATGTTTGGATTGATCTGATCCATAACTTTCTTTTGGGTGGGGGGAGAATTTTTGGGGTAGTGAATATTTGAGATTGACTTTTTGTCCTGATTTGGGATGGAAAATTTTCACAGGACAGGAAAACAGTTTCCCATGCAGCTTTGGTTCTGAGTCACTTTGGATAAACATTTATCTAACCAGGTCAGTGAAGTAACTCGACTGTCTCAGTACATTCTATGCTGGATAACTGAGCACCATCATATCAGACACCTTTGTTGGCAGAATCAACAGAGAGATCAAGGACTGAAACATAGGTAAGCAATGAATCCGGTTTTTATTTTGCAAGGTAATACTGGGGTCCAAGCAATTGCCTACTTTGTCTGAAGTCTTCATATGGTGGAGAGTGTCAGGATCTCTAAAGGCAGAGGATTTTAGTTATGTCTTTAGAAAACAAATAATCAAGAAGTTTTTATTCAAATAATTTTAAGCCCAAATTAATGAGAGATTGTAATTATACAGTTTGCCTTCTATTATGCTGAAATATTCTTTATAATACAAAATATAGGAATTTCACATCACCTGGTCAAATGGCACCGTCGCTCTTTACAGAGCATGGTGTATGAACCGATGAGTTCTTTGATGGCTGCTGAGTCCAATGCGCACGTGACAGTCCCGTCCACAGGTAGGGCACACCAGTGCACTAGCAATGCTCTGAATCCAAGCAGCAGATTCTTTCCTCCTCTGACGCTGGTCATCACAAAGCTCAATCCAGTCCGCCTCACAATGCCTCACTCCACCTACAAGCTGACTCCGACAACCAGAACAGCATTTCCCAATCATCCACAGAGATTCCAAAGGATACTAAATCATCCTTGCAAGCATGCCGAAATCTGTGCAGTGGTCTGCCTCTCTTTCCAGACCCTTTGCGATCTTCAGAGTACAGCACACTCTTCAGGATCCTGTAATCCAGCACTCACTTGACATGTCCAAGACGCCTGTTCTTACTAAGCAACATTCCCATGAATGACATACCAGCACGATTTAACACTTCCACATTTGCCACTCTGTCTTGCCATCTTATTCGAAGAATTTTATGCAAGAATGATATGAAAGCTGTTTAGTCTTTTGATATGCTCGCCTAAGTTATCCTTGTTTCTGAGCCATACAGAAGAATGGATAAAACACGTCTCATAAATACAGATTTTCACTTTAGTTGACAATTTGTTATTGTTCCAGACTCTGTCTTGAAAAAAACCAAAGTTCCTGGCTCAGGGCGGGTGCAAAGATGTTTCGCGCCCTAGGCGAAACTTCCACCTTGCGCCTCCCCCCCCCCGAGCCCTGTGGCAGCTCTCTGCTCGCCCCTCTGCCCTAAGGCGCCCCCCCTGCGACAGCTCCCCACTCCCCCCCCGCCCTGAGGCCCCCCCCCACGGCAGCTCCCCCCGGCCTGGGGAGCTGTGCGGCAGCTCCCCGCCCCAACTCACCTCTGCTCCACCTCCTCCCCGAGCACGCCGTCGCTGCTCCACTTCTCCCGCCTCCCAGGCTTGCGGCGCTAATCAGCTGTTTGGCACTGCAAGCCTGGGAGGGAGAGCAGCAGAGCAGGGCGGCGTGCTCGGGGAGGGGGCGGAGCAGAGGTGAGGTAGGGGCGGGGAGTGGTTCCCCTGCATGCCGCCCCCTCCCTTACTTGCTGCAGGCAGCCCTCCCCGCACCCCCCTGCCCCAGTTCCCTCTGCCTAAATGCCGATGATGACCAAGGCGGCCGAAGTTCCGGCCGCCACGGTTGCTGCCAAAGGACCCGAAATGCCGCCCCCCAAATGCTAGTGCCCTAATGGGTTGCACCGGCTCTATCCTGGCTGCTTTGCCAATTCTACTAGTGAGCACAGGATCAAGATCTACATTGCTGGTAACAATAGAGCCAAGGTAGCAAAACTGGTCAACAACACCCAGCTGAATACCATCTAAGGTGATATCTGCAACTGGTTCTGAAGACCCTTGGTGCATGATAGGTCTTCTTTAAGCTCATTGCTAGCTCAAAGATTGTGCATGAGTCAGAGATGTTGGTAATAAGATGTTGTGCAGCATCAACACTGTGAGCCATGATGCTGCATCATCTGCAAACAACAGGTCCCTTACCTTCACCTTCTTCACCTTCGTCTTAGCTCTGAACGTTGTAATATTAAACAAACGTCCATCATGTCTAGTGCTAAGATAGACACCCTCTTGAACATCATGAAACACATGTTGAAGCAGGAATGAGAATTAAGTATGAAACAACATGGGAGCCAGTACACAACCCTGCTTCCCTCTATTGATTATGTTAAACAAGTCAGACTCTTTGTTTTCATACATTACAGTTGCCTTCATGCTATCGTGTAAGGATTTCACAAGGTTTAGCAATATAGGTGGACAACTCAGCTTCTTTAGAACAATGTAAAGCTCTGACCGACTAACTGTATCAAAGACTTTTGGTAAATCTATAAAAGGCATGTACAGTGGAATATGCTTCTCTGTGCACTTTTCTTGCAGTTGTCTCACAGAGAAGACTGGAGCAGAAGCCACACTGGCTCTCAGGATAGATTCTCTCAACTGAAGTTTGAAGTCTAGGTAGAAGAATACTTAAGATTTTTCTCACAATGTTAAGAAGTGAGATACCTTTCTGATTATTACAATCAGTTCTTTGTTTTTATAGAGTTGGATGAATCAAGCATCCTTAAAATCTTGTGGAACAGTTTCTTCCTTCCAACAGATCAACAATACCTTGTGCAATCTTTGTACATTTGTAGATTTCAGCAGGTACACAGTCAGATCCTGAAGCTTTGGTGTTGGAAATCTTTTTGATGCTTTGTTCATGTTCCTCTAGTGTAGGTTTGGCATCCAGCGAAGTCATAACTTCAAACCCAGGCAATTCATCTAGCACACGATGGTCTACTACAGAATCCCTTGAGTATATCATTCCATAGTGTTCAATCCACCTCTCCAGTTGCTTCCCTTTAGCCGTTATGATTGATTGCCATCCGGATCTTTCAGTGGAGCTGTCTTGTTCTTTGCCTTCTATTTCTATCTTTGTTCTTTGCCGTCTATGATGCTGAAATATTCTTTATAATACAGAATATAGGAATTTCATACCACCTTGTAGACGCCAATAAATAAGCTCTTGACTAGGAGAGATAAGATGTGATGAACAAAAGTTTGATTCTGCTTCATAATAACTTTATCATATCAGTCATTCAGCTTAAAGTCAGAAATGTATCTGCTTCCATAATCTAAATACATGTTTCTAGCAAATAAGTATCAGTCAAATTTGTTTTGAATGATCTATATTTTATGCACATTTTAGTATAAAATTACCTAACTAATTGGAGGAATAGACAAGCATCAGACAGGCAGATATAATAGCACATTTTTATTTTCTATCCAGTTCATTTTATTATCCAAAGGAGTTGCCTGTAGCAGTGGCTTTCCTATTAAGGGACAGGAACCCACAAAGTGATTGCATTTTTATGACTCCAAAGCCTTTGATAAGCTGACAGCAGCATCACAGCTCTCCAAACACATTCCATGTTCATTAAATGGCTAATCTAAAACCAATCAACCAAAACACATAGAATTACTGCACAGAATAAGAATGGTTTACTCCTCACCAAGAACTCAAATTAAAACAAATCTACAATAATTACTCAGGTATAAGTGGCCTACAAAATGAGTTTTCCCCTAATGTGCTTGGTAAAATACTGAAGATGTAGTTCTCAGGGTTTTAACCTTTTATCTGTTGACTAACATTTGTCCCATGAAAATAAATCAACTGCATTATTCATTGTAAATTTCTGAAAACTAGTAAGGCTACCCAAACCCAGAAATGGAATCAGGCAGCTTTGTCCAATGAAGTCTGACAGCTCTACCACTGAAATTAATGCAGCATAATGCATGCATATTTGTTTAATCCTGCCTTTCAAATTACACACTGTACAAAATAATAGAAGATGAAAAGCCAAATCTTGTTTTAGTAGCATCAACTTATTGCTACTAATTACCCAGAAAAATGAAATATTGCACCCAATAAATGTCAACATGATCACTGTATTAATGCCCAGTCAAGTTGACAAATTTCCAAAAATATCTTGAAATGAACATTCAAGATGTAATGAGTACTATTATGAGTTAGCAGATTGAGTTAAAAAGTAGGCTTCCCAACAGTCTCTAACTGAACCTGCTAACTTCTGTAGCAAACTGCCTTGTCTACACTAGGATGATAATTCATGTTAAGAACAGACTTTTTTTCCTTCGGCAACAATTCTCTGTAGTACGAGAAGCAGCTCTTTGAGGTTCCCCATCCTGGGAGAGGTGGTCAAAAAAATTGAGTCAAAATTTTAGATTTTAACAAAACACAGACCACAGGATAAAATTTTCACAGAAGTTTCATCCTGCTTTTTAAATCAGATCTACTTCCTAGTCAGGCCATCAGCGCAATCCTTGTTCTCCCTCGTGACCTGGCAAAGAATCACTCCATTACCTTTTCAGCACGATGGCCTAGCTAAAAACAATAAGGTTCCTTTTATAGCAGGGGAGCTAAGTTGTCCGAGTCTGTTCTGGAAAGGAGGAGAGAGCGCTGGGGCTGGGATTTTCAGTTCAGTGATCTAGCCCTATTATCACAGGAAGCTCCACTCCTCCTCCCCAGCAGGAACACCAACACCTCTTGTCTTAATGAAACACTAAGCCTCTTATGGCTTCCTATTATGGCTTCCCCTTCCCTAGACATCAGCTCCACCCTGAAACTTCCTGATGGACCACAGTTCTCAGCATATTTTACCAAAGCTAGTGATGACAGTTCCTCCAGGCTGGGCTCTTCTCAGATGAACCACGAAGGGATTGCACACCTTTATTAGGGTTAGCCCCTTCATGGTACTTCATGGGCTAGATCTTCAGCTGGTGAAAATCAGAGCAGCTCCACTGACATCAATTTACACCAGTTGAGTAAGTGGCACAGAATCTCAGATACATGAAAAATAGTTCATGAGCAACCCATTGGCTGAAATATATGTTCACACAATCAAACAATGATGAATACATTTGTAAAATTCAAAGTCAGTGTGTGACTAACACATGAAGAGAAGAGATGGCAAAATCTGCCTGACTGCTGTTGCAGTGAACAATCTGTGTATTACAAAGAAATGGAGGTTCCAATAGTCTATTGCTACAGAAAGTTAGGAGTTCCTGGTTCATGCTCCTTTGGTCTGAACACACCTCTCAGTAAAAAGATACTCCTCAAATCAGCACCTTATAGGGCTGTGTTAGCAAAGCAAATCTATGAGGCACCAGCCACAGAAGGACTTCAGAGAGCTGGTGAACCCACCATACATAAAGCAGAGCATAATAGCTGTTGCAAGAGCCTGCCAGTCGAAAATGGTTTGAAGCACTCTGATGGTCATGAAGGCCAGTTAAGTACCTAACTAGAGTTTCTGTGTGTCAATATCCTGAATGAACTTTAGTGAATTAAGTTAAACATTATTCAATTTGTTTTAATATCTTTGGAGTTCATTTATTAAAAACACAAATGTTTAATTTTTTTAAGTACCTCTGAAGCAAGAAGCCTTCCAAACAATCCACAGGACAATGGAAATGTTAAAGGAGCACTCCAGAAAAACAAGGCCATTGTGGAGAAGCGAAATGAATTATTTGCATTGGTCTTCACTGCAGAGAATGTGAGGGTGATTCCTACACCCGAGTCATTCTTTTTAGGTGACAAATCTGAGGAACTGTCCCAGATTAAAGTGTCAGTAGAGGAGGTTTTGGAACAAATTGATAAATTCAACAGCAATAAGTCAGCACAACAAGATGGTATTCACCCAAGAGTTCTGAAGGAACTCAAATATGAAATTGCACAACAACTAACTCTGTTATGTAACCTATTGCTTAAATGAGCCTTTGTACCAAATTATTTGAGGATAGCTAATGTAACACCTTTAAAAAAAAGGCTCTAGTGGCGATCCTGACAATTACAGGCCAATAGGCCTATCTTCAGTATCAGGCAAATTGGTTGAAACTATCGTAAAGAACAGAATTATCAAACAGATAAATGAATATGATATAATGGGGGGAAGAGTCAACATGGTTTTTGTAAAGAGAAAAATCATGCCTCACCTATCTACTAGAATTCTTTGAGGGTGTCAACAAGCATGTGGAAAAGGGTTATCCAGTGGATATAGCATACTTGGACTTTCAGAAAGCCTTTGACAAGGTCTCTCACCAAAGGCTCTTAAACAAAGTCAGAAATCATGGGATAAGAAAGAAAGTCTTCTTGTGGATCCGTAACTGGTTAAAAAATAGGAAACAAAGCATAGAAATAAATGATCAGTTTTCACATTGAAGAGAGGTAAATAGCAGGGTTCCCTGAGGATCTGTACTGCAACCAGGGTTGTTCAACATATTCGTAAATGATCTGGGAAAATGCGGTAAACAGTGAGTTTGCAGATGCTACAAAATATAGTTAAATCCAAAGAGTTACAAAGGGATCTCACTAAACGGGGTGACTGGGCAACACAATGGCAGATGAAATTCAATGTTGATAAATGTAAAGTAATCCATATTGGAAAACATAATCCCAACTATACATGCAAAATGATGACATTGAAATTAGCTATTACCACCGAAGAAAGATCCTGGAGTCATCATGGACAGTTCTCTGAGAACATCTGCTCAATGTGCAGTAGCAGTCAAAACAGCTAACAGTATATTAGGAACCACTAGGAAACATAGATAATAGGACAGAAAATATCATAATGCCACTATGGAAATCCATGGTACGCCCACACCTGAAATACTGCAAGCCATTCTAGTCATCCCATCTCAGAAAGATATATTATAATTAGAAGAAGTTCAGAGAAGGGCAGCAAAAATTATTAGGGGTATGGAACAGCTTCCATATGAGGAGAGATTATAAAGACCAACATTGTTCAGCTCAGAAAAGAGATAACTAAGGAGGGATACGGTAGAAGTCTATAAAATCATGAATGTTGTGGAGAAAGTGTTACTGACCCCTTCACATAACACACAAACCAGGGGGAGTCACCCAATAAAATTAATAGGCAGTAGGTTTAAAAATAAATAACATAGGGAAGTACTTGTTCACACAACCCAGTTAACCTGTGGAACTCATTGCCGGGGGGTTGTGAAGGCCAGAAATATAACTGGGTTCAAAAAAGAATTAGATAAGTTCATGGAGGATAGGTCCATCAATGGCTATTAGCCAATATGGTCAGGGATGCAACAGCAAGCTTTGGTGTCCCTAAACCTCTGACTGCCAGAAGCTGGGAATGGATGACAGGGGATAAATCATTCAATAAATTGCCCTGTTCTTTTAATTGCATCTGAAGCACCTGGCACCAGCCACTGCTGGAAGACAGGAGACTGGGCTATATGGACCATAGCTTGTGCGCTATTGTGAGATTGTGAGGAACGTCTTTAGCAGGAAAACAAGATTAATGAAATATCTGAAAAGGACTGTAAGGATTTTCAAAGGACCTTTTGAAACAATGTGAACTTTTAGCTCTTGCAGGAGGGAGTATATGTTAATACAATTCCTCTGGTTATCAACCCTTTGAAGCCAACTCTACCTGGGGAGGTACGTATGTACTAGTTCAAAATGGATTCTACAAAGACCAACACAGACTAAGAAAAGATTTTTTGATAACTAACGTGTGCTGAGACTGACTCAGGGCCTTCTTCTTGATCCAGAAAATGGACAAGACATCTGGTTCATGGAGGCCCCCAATCCTTAAGGAAGGACTGGAAGCACTTGGCCTACTGAGATTTCATAAGACTGAGGCCTTGTTCTGAGCTGAAATTGTGAGGAACTTGTAACCATAAGGTGATTCCTATGGCTTTTCCTGCCAAAGCCCATGTTAGAGAATTAGAATGAACTCTGGTAAAATTATTAGCATGCATGTAGGGTCTTTTATTGTTTTTAATGTGGTTTAATGCTCTTTACCTTAAGAATAAATTAGGCTTGCACAGAAAGAACTGTGTGGTAACTTATATCTATAGCAATCTTATCAGACTCTGAAGAAAAAGCAAGCAGGTCTATTTAGGCAGACTGTGGCTGGAAAACACATGGTGAAGGCAGGGAATTGTTTAGCCTGAACATACCCTGGTCAGAAGGGAGAGAGATGTGGGTCTCCTCCCAAGAGAGGCAAGAGCTGGGGAGCCAGAAGCTTGAGATTGGGTGCTCTTGCTGAGCCACTGAGTGGAAATACAAGTACAGTTGCCATGAACTGTGACCTTGTGCCCACAATGCCCACTAGGCTTGGGCCCCATGTGCCATGTTCATTGTGCAGTAGAAAGGGTGACATGAGAAGCTGAAATACATATCCAAGATAAATATCAGTGTCTGTGCTCAGCCCACTTCTTTTTAGGTCGTTCTTTCATCTACCTTCCTTCCTTTTGCAGATGCATTTTGATGTAGCTTAAATGCTATTTTCAGTTTATTTTCTCTGCGCTTTCTTTCTTAGTCTATAAAACATGTTTAAAAAAAAATTGTATAGGCTGTTTTTGGCCTGTTTGTTCCTCCTTCCTCTCTCACTCTTATGGACACTTTTCATTGTGGCTGTAATTTCCAAATCCTCATTATTCAGTCAGTTTACATTCTTCTCACTCCACCACTGAATATACAAATTGTAAGAAATTGCCAGCACCTTTTATAAACAAACAGTTTTGTCAAAAGCTATATTGCTGACATACTCCTGAAAGAATTGTTATGATGAATCTCTAAGTGCTTGTCATATAAATTAAATTTACTGGCTTTCCTGATAATAAGCGTCTACATCATCAGTAGTAGAAACTTTCTGCCAGGATCATGTTCTGGTCATTATTTGACCTTACAAATGTGAAGTTTATTTCATTTTCCTGGACTATTTTAAATAAAGATTGGCTGTAATCAAAATAGCAATGACCTAGTCAGATTCAGGGGCCTTAAATTTTTAACTGCTTCTTGTAGGTTTTCCAGCCATCTCGTTGCCACTAAAATTTAGGCGAGGTCTTTGGGAAACAATCACCATTCAGACCTGAGCAGGTGGGGATAGAATATGTATCACCTCGTTACAATTCAGCACTGGTGCCACAAAATTAAGTTAAAAAGAAACCAAGAAACCCCCCCACAGATGCATTACATGTGGAGGAGAGGAGATGAAAGGAGGGCAGTGAGAAGGAAAATAATGCTGCTTCATTCCGCTGAAAATCCTTCTTTAATGGATCCCTCACCCCAGTAAAGCACCTCAAATGTGAAATTGGTGTATGCCGCAGATAGAGCTGAACTGACAAACAAAACTAGTGCACAGCTGTTGAAGTTCTATTTGCCAGCTACATCAATGAAAACCTCAAAACAACTGCTCTAATCAAAGGAAGCCAGAGACAGGACCACATGGGAATAGGAAAAAATATGGCTACACAACACTTATGTCACACTGGGGTGACTCCACTGATTTAAATCGACTCCTGATTTACACTATTGTAACACAGAGCAGAATCTGGCCCATTATATATGTTTTCATATTTTGCTCACTGGGACAGCATCATGACATGTATCTCTCATTTCTATGATAGTTTCACAGGATCAGTCATAATACTTTTTTATTCTAGCATATTTCAGTACGACACAATACAGGATCCTCAATAATATGATCAAAGAAAACAAGCCCAAGAGCTTTCTCTGAGATGAGGGAACTGAATCCTTGAGTTTTAAGTAAGAAGGCAGTCAAGGAATCATATGGCAGCTGGGAGTGCTAAGGTTACCATAATAACAGAGTCACAACTGAATTACAAATCTGTTTACGCACCAGCAATGAACTCTCTCAGTAAATGTTCAGCTTGTTTAGACAAAAAAGTGCACTTTCACTCAGAAGTAAATAAGAACTGACCCAAACCTTAACCCATCGCCAAAATGGACCCAGGGTCCTCACCCACCACACACACTAATAAATCCTATTTAAAGAATGCAACTTTGCAGTGCACAGACTGGACAGTGCTCAATTAATTAGGATCTATTCAATATTTTTGTTTTATCCTCATTGTTACAAGAAGTAATTCTTCCACTTCTCAGCACTAAGAAGGCCTGAACTGAAGTAGTGTATCCAGTTCTGGGAACCACGCTTCGCAAAAGATCTGGACAAATTGGAGAAAGTCCAGAGGAGAGTAACAAAAATGATTAAACATCTAGACAACATGACCTACAAGGAAAGATTGAATAAACTGGTTTTGTTTAATCTGGTTTTGTTTAATCTGGAGAAGAGAAGACTAAGGGGGGGGGGACATGATAGCAGTCATGAAGTACATAAAAGGTTTTTCTAAACAGGAGGGTGATAAATTGTTCTCTTTATCCACTAAGAACAGAACAAGAAGTAATGGGCTTAAATTGCAGCAAGGGAGATTTACGTTAGATATTAGGAAAAACTTCCTAACTGTAGAATAGTTAAGCACCGGAACAAATTACCTAGGAAAGTTGTGGAATCTCTATCATTAGAGGTTTTTAAGAACAGGTTAGACAAACACCTGTCAGGGATGATCTAAATACTACTTAGTCCTGCCTCAATGCAGGGGACTGGACTAGATGACCTATCGAGGTCCCTTCCAGTCCTACATTTCTATGAGTTTATGATTCAATGTGTGGCCATACAACTTCTCAATATGCAAACCCTGCTATGAAGACAGAATTATTAATTTCCTCATGGGTTTTTCTATGGCACCCATCCCTATAGTATCTGAGTGCTTCACAAACATTAATCTTGACTAAACCCCTGTGAGATTAGAGAGTGGTATTATCTTCATTTTACATAGGGGGCTGAAGCACAGAGAAATTATGATAAATAATATCCACTAATTTTGGGTGCCCAATTTGAGATACCTCAGACACATTTCAAGCCAGCTGGTTCCCAATCCCATTCCCCACCCTTTCCTTCACCAGGTTCCAGTCCCACTCTCCTTGCCTATCCAATTCCCATCTCCTCTCTCCAACTCCCAATCACAGTTGCTCTCCTCTTCACCCCAGTCCCAGACTCCACATTCCAACCCAATCCTTTCCCTCTCCCTGGTCCAGCTTTTGTCTACTCTGCATTTGAACCAGACAGCTTCCTCCTCCATACTGCATGTCCCAGCTGCAGGGCGGGTCACTGAGAACACGGGAGAAACAGCCTCCATGCTCTTAGTTCCAGTGCCCAACCTGGAGCAGCTGGAAGAAGTAATTACAGGGAAAGGTCTTACAAGCCCTAGGCAAGAGAATGTTCAACCACTCTGTGAGGATGGTGCATGCACTGTCTGGTCAACACTACAAGCTGTCAGTCTTGATCACACTCAGTCAGTATGGAATCTTGAGAGATTTTGGCTGCTAAAATTGAAGAAGTCTCCACTGAGCAGGTGCAAACTTAATTTTTTTCAAAGAATTATAATTTTGCCAAATTTGGCAGATTTTCACAATGGCTAATGGCATATCCCTGACACAGAGGCCAAATTTCAAGTCTCTGCTCCAAAGCATTGGTACTGGAGCTGTTTAAAGAACATGAGCAAAACCAACATATTTTCTCCTAACCTTGTTCTAAGAAACAGCTGGACTGATTTGGCTGAAATTTTCCAAAGCAGTTCAGCCTCAGACAGACATTCAGAATGGAAAATTTCAGTCCAAAGGGTTAAGGTTTAGCAAAGTTATAAGCAACTGAAAACAGGTTCTTATTGTGGGAAACGTTGGGCGACCTTAATAATAGGTGGTGGTACCAGACCACCTATAATATCTAACCTGATAACAAGTTTCTCAAAAAATTCAAGAATGATCAGCCTTATTCAAGCAGCATTCTCTGTGGGCTTTCCTTGTGTAATCTTTTCCAGCATTTTCCCCTTATCTGACATTACACATTCTGCTCTGTAACTGTCCAATACCAGCTATGGTTTGGCGCACATTATTATTTATTAATTTGTATTGCAGTCATGCCTGGGGTGTCAGTGCTAAGCACTGCACTAATATATTATAAAGAGGCAATCCCTGCCCTAAAGAGCTTACAACCTATGTACAGCATGAAAGACAACAGGGGATGTAGTTTTCCCTATAGGATGTCTATAGATAGAAAATGCAGTTTTCAAATGGGATGTCCAAATTCTGCATTTGGACACTGAAATCAACTTCACAGTACATGGCAACTGCACCTCTATTTCCCCCTCATGGTACAGCAACCACCCTTGGCACCTGGCTTCTCAGCCGTCACCTGTCTTGAGAGGAAACGTGCATCTTTCTCCATCCTTACCAGGGTATTTCCAGAGTGCACAATTCCCTGCCTACACTATGAATTTCCCAGCAATGCAGACTGTCTCAGCAGGCGTATTTTGCCTTCCTTCCTCAGAGGCTCTAAATAGCATAACTGTCAAAGTTAGTTACCACGCAGCTCTTTCTAAGCAAGCACATTTATTTTTAAAGTAAAAGCATTACAGAGAAAATATATTAAAAACAATAAAAGAACCTACTTGCATGACAATAAATTTACCAGAGATCACCCCAACCTTAACAAGTGCTCTGGTAAGTGAACAGTCCTTCAAATCCCACACAGATTTTCCTATAGTTACAAGTTCATAACTCCTTTTGCTCCGAACAGAAACACTCAGTCTTACAGGCCCTCGTTGGGCCATAGTTCTTCCAACCCTTCCATAAGAATTCAGGCCACCTTTGACAGAAAATTCTGTACATTTATAGGATCAGAAAGAAGGTCCCACATCAGTTTAAACTCAGACTACTTAGCCAAAAATCCTTTCTTTGCCTATTAGTCTCTGGAGAATCCAGTTTGAACTAGTACATGCAAGCTTCTGCAAGAGATGGTGCTTCTCTGGATGTGTTGCAACCTGAGCAAAATTTGCCAAACAACCTCCACTGTTCTCAATTCCTGAAGGAACTGTAGCCACCCTTCCATGTGAAAATATATATAATCTCTGGCCCATAAGGATACACAAACCATTCATTTCATATAATGGACTCCAGAGATATGAGACTTAATTCAATAAGATCTAATCCAATCCAATGAGGTCTGACTCAATTCAACAACACTTGTTCAGAATACGACAGGAAATTGCCACATCTGTCCCAATCAGCACTTAACTTTATATAGGCACAAAAACTGAGAGTATTTGATTCATGTTTACCTGCAATTATCCACAATCTGTAACAGTGTAGACACAGTAGATTGTGTTTGATTAACTCTCAACTTTTCTATTAAGTGCTTAAATATAACCAGACTTGAGTATAATTTGCAAATATTATCCCACTTCTAGTCTATAAGGAATTTGTAGGGGCACAAGATTGTGCCGCTCTCCCACTGATAAATTCAGTAGCACTGCAGAGATTTCTACTATGCCAGCCATATTTAGCAGGTTTTTGTGGAATTTCATTTGGGATAAAAACCTCTGCTGGTTTAAGCTTCTTTTAGACTAAATCATAATTACAGATGTGAGAAGCTGAGAAGATTCACCTGGCAGGCAAGCTAACATTAGATGATAATAATAATAATAATAAAAAAAAAGCTTGCCAAGCACACTGTCTCACTAGAGACTGTAACAAACCAGAGTTCTGACAGAAAATGGTCTTTTGGAATTCAGCCAAACTCCCGTTCTCTGTATCTCTGATGATTAAGGCTAGGCTCAGCTCAAGGTCTGTTGGCTCAATGGCTTGCCTTTCACTCACTCCTTATTGTGAGCCTCCTGGGCTGGTGTTCCAACATCTGAGCAGCTTGTGGCAGATTCCCCAGGTAATCAAACTAGCCTGATTTCCTTCCCCAGGTCAAAGCAATAATTGCAACAAATATGTTCAGCTTTGCAACATAACTGCAACAAACTGTGGGATCCTAGCCAATTGTTGTTCTGCATATTTGTTTCTTTTAGCAAGTCCCTTTAGTGAATATTGATTAACATGACTCCAGATGTGCTAACTACCAAATAAAGCCATGAAGCTCCTCCTACATGAAACATTAAATGTGGCACTTGCAGCAGTTGTCTATATTATAGTACACACACACACACACACACACACACAATTAAAATACAATTCTAAAGTCAATTGAGATTGTTTCAAAAAGTCCACTGAATATTTCCTCTAAGATCAGTATTTCTGCTTTGGAGCTAATATGAGCCCAATGTAACTCTAGAACTCAGTAGCCACAAGAGCATGTCAAAATGTTTCCATTTGTAAATGCTAATTTCACAAAATCAACACTTTTTGCAGGAACATCTATTTCATTAAAATTTTCATGGGAAATTATCAAAATGTTTCATTTCAACTATAATAGTTATGTGGGAAATTTTAATACAAGGTTGTAATTCAAATATTTATCAGGAAGTTCTTTATGATTTGATATGTGAAACATGAAAACTCAGTTTCAAGCCTTTAACTATCTTTCAGATAAAAAATTGTTAAAGCTGATGTTCTCTACCAGAGTAGTTGGATGAAAATTGCAAGTGTTCTGTTTGATTCAGATGTGAATGTATTACATTCTATATAATACAAGATCAATATATTTTATGATCAAACAAACAATATTTTAAAAATATATACACTGGTACAAAATAGGAAAGCATGATATTAGGTTGGTGCTAAATGTTTCAATTCAGAAACTATGGCTGCCAAGCAAAAACTATTGGGCTAGAACCCTAGTGTGACAGAACAATACTCAGTGCAGCTGGGTGAGGGGACATAGATGACTTTTATTCAATTTTCTCCCTGTCCCCCCCCCCCCAAACCTGGCAGCTGCTGGGTCTGAACCATCCCCTTGGCACAAGTTAGAGCAGGTTGTTATAGCCCAGGATGTAGACAGTCTGGCTTAGTAACCAAAGCAGGAGTCAGGTCTAGTAGACAGAACTGGCATCCAAGCTGGGGAATGAAGCCAAGGGTCAGCACCAGAGTCAACTGCCAGTTACCAGAGCCAGGGGTCAAGCCAGAGTCAGAATCAGGAATCAAAGCTAAGGGTCAAGCCAGAGTCAGAGGCTAGCTTGGAGCCAGGACTGGTAACTGAGATTGTAGACAAGGTAAGGGTAGGAGGACAGGCCAGGATCAAGCAAGGACCAGGAGCACAGTGCGAACAGGAGCGAAAGCTGAGGTGAAGCAGGAGCCAGAAGCGGAGTAGGAAAAAGGAACAGGGTTGGGCAATCCTCCAATCAGAGCTCCCAAGGATGGTGCCTTGGCTCGGGTTATAGCTCTAGTATCTTCTCAGCCAACCAGGTTTCAGTAGACATTGCGGGGAGGCCAGGAGGCGGTGGCTTTCTGGGGACTCCCAGGCCTGGCTTCAAGAGCCAGGACATCACACAGCCTTAGGGCTCCTCTAAAGTTCACTGTTGGAGAATGGTGACCAAGAGGCCATTCTATGAACCAGAATTTCCAGAGTGCATCATAGTCTGGTCCTGCCCTCTCCTGCCAAAGACTCAGTTTCAGAATGCCAAGCACAGCAGGAGAGGATGTCACAGGGCAAAAATGGTTACCATGTAATAATTAATATGGGGACTATGTGAAATGAACTGGTAGTCTCAGTCCTGTTACTAATGAACCAGTGTGTACACTTTGTTGGCATCTTAGCCAAAGGCAACTTAGTAGAGCTGGTCGGAAAAATTCTGACAAACATTTTCTCACTGGAAGCTGTTGATTTGTCAAAATAGAAACATTTAGCAGAGATGGTTTGACTTCTATGAAGCTCCAATGGAGCCTTGCCTGCCAGGCAGATTTCAAAACCAGCCTGCCTGCTGGACTGCCTCAGCCTTGGGGACCACAGGGCTTCCCCAGTCTGTGGCTCCAAGGAGTCCACTAGGCGGACAGCTCAGAACAGGGGCTCCACTGCCTTTCATAGAGAATTTTGAAATTTTGGGTGGTAGGAGGAATGAAACCAAATTTCAAAACATTGAAATTCTCCATGAAACAGAATTACCTTTCTCTGCACAGCCCTCTAAATAAATCTCTTACATCCTTATAGTGGTTGCCTATGGGTCAAGGGTTGGGTACATTTTTGGGGTAGTGTGAGATAAGGGAGTGTGTGAGAAGTTGCTAATCAATCATCTTCCACGAAATCTAGTGTTCTATAACTTTTGAAAAAATTGACATGTGATTCTAGGCTGGATTCATTAGTCTATCTTTCACTGAATTTAATTTTTCTAATAACCTTTAACTTAAAAGCTTGAATACCTTATATCAATGGATGTAGCAAGTACATCTACTGTATATAATCTGTGTAAAAGTACAGGCAGTTATATTTAATTTATATCATTTTTGTTTCACTGAAAGATTTAAACAGTGTCATAAGGTCCTATTAACTTAAGTGCTCTATAGTAAAGATTCACTTTATTGGGTCTAATGGAGAAAGACTGCCTTTCACATGATAGTCAGTAGATAGTGCTTGGTGCACTCAAGTGACAGTCAAGCATACAGTCATGAGATGGCATTATATAATGGGCTATGATCTGCATATAATTACCTTTTATATATTGTAAAGGTATGTCTTTACCTAACACACTCCGGGTTATATCTCTGCCTGGATGTAATTAGTTTTATATTAGGATTTCATTCTTACACTAGATAAAAATCAGATAAGCAGCATTTGCAGCCTACAGTTATTTATCACAGTAACTGTCAAAATCTGCGTTCCAGTGGGTGGTCCTTAGTTAAATTATTGAAAGATGTGTCATGTCACGATGGCAAACCAGAGCATTGCTAAAAAGGCCAGGCTTATTTGCCTATCCCACCTAACCTTATTTTAGACTATACCCTCTTCAGGGCAGAGACTGTCTTTGTGCTTGGAAGACACTCAAACATTTTGGGACTAAATAATGATAATAAAAATAGGCAAACCTCAAAAAGCTTAGAGTTTGGCTGCTCTACTAGACCTTATCTGAACCTCCTGAATATGAAGAATTGGGGTGGAAATCTCACAAGCAAAGAATTTCTAGTGAGATTCCTGGTACTGTCTGTAGTATTTAATATACTTTGAGGAATCTGATCTGTAAGGAAGAATCTACAGCACTTTTTTTTTTATAACTGCATGAGCACTCACGTGAATAACTCTGCTCATGCTTCTGGAAATAATTATTTCACACTGGACATGCTCAGAATCTTAACAGCATTCAGCATAGTCACTTTCACACTAGCATTACAAATCCTATTTGTACAGCCATGCCCACGTTAGTTACATGATACCTATCCTTATATTTCCTGCTTCTAGTAGGGCAGTAAGTGCTATTGGGGTCCAATCCAGTACTGAATCAAAAATTTCCCATTTAAGTCAACTGAACTTCAGTGGGAGTTTTTGCCCAGACATGGAGTGCACAAGTCAGCTCTAAAGCAGTATTTTTGTGGTAATTTGGACTCAAGAAGGGCAGAAAATGAGGGTTGAGGGTAAACTAAGGCAAATGTCAACTTTTAGGCAAAATTCGTGTTGATTTTATTGTGACCTGATCTTTCCAAAAGTAGCAGCTTCTAAAAGTGGTTCATCACTACGTGGAGTTTGGAAGGGGATGAGAGGGCACTTTTAGATCTATGGTGGTGGTGGTAGCAAGTTTGATTTAGAGGCACTAACTACCCAAATAAGGAAATCTTTAAGCCGCTTTATTTTAAAATTTTAACTTTGTGCCCCAGCATAATAAGGGAGGAAGCATGATCCATGGAATAGGGCACAAGTTTAGGAGTCAGGAGACCTGGGCACTATTCCTGGTTCTTGCACTGATCTGCTGAGTGACTTCCTTGGGCAAGTCATTTCACCCCTCTGCCTCCACTTCTCCACTTGTACATGGAGATTATGATACCAGCTTTGCTTTGAAAGCACTCTGAAATCTGTTAAAGAATGCTATCATTTTTAGCATCGTCTATTTTATCCTAGAATTCTATAGTTATGTGGAGCTAATTCATGGCAGCATCTCAAAGAACTCAGTGAATTTGACTTCTCATCTTACTTCTTTCTTGTACAAGGAACCCTCATTATCTTCATTATATTCCTAATATGTTGCTTATAATTGCTCTGTGGTGGCAGCAGCAGTCAGCGATCTAGCTGTTTGTACATTTGGGAATACAAAATCAGGATGATTAAAACTACACCTTGGTGAATATGCTACCAGGAACATTTCAGTTAGGGGAAAAATTACTCAGCATTTGGGCTGAATTATTTTCCCTATCCAGTTGCTATTCATATTTAATTCTGTACTATTCTACTCAACAGATGCCACTGCATTTCACTATGAAAATACCTTTGCTAAATATCTGAATGGAAGGTTAATATTAGGGCCAGATCTTCAGCTCATGTGAGGTAACCTGGCTGCACTGAAGTTAATGGAGCTACACCAATTTACACCTTCTGAGGAAATTTTAAAACAGTATATCTTATCTTGGGGTTTTGTGCTGTCACATGTCATCATAGTATTTGAGTGCTTTCCACATAAAATAGATTAAAGAGGAATATACTCTACCATATTGTTTAAGAAATCCATAGAGGTGTTCAGGATCAAGGAAACTAGTAGTCATAAATAGGATTACTGGTACAATTCTTATTTCTCTAGAAAAAACATGTTTTTATTTAAGCCAGGCAAAAAGTCAAGCATCATCCCTGAATGGAATGTAAAAAATGTAAAGGAACAGAATGTTGGATGCTTTTATGTAGATGCTCAAAAACTATGCTAAATCACTCCTTAGAAAAATGATTTGGTGTTTTTTTTCATTCAATCACTTATTTAATTAGGAATAAAGTGCACAGAGCTAGAGCTGTGAAAAGCACAAATACACTTGGAGGCCTTAAAGGGTAAATACAATTATGCATTGTAATGAAACCTAGCAAAGATCTTTTCAGCCAATGGTTCAAAGCACTCAGATATGCTTTTGGAGAAGCATAAACAATGCAAAAACCTATAATTGCAATGTCAGTCATGGTGTCCATACAGAATACCAAGTACAAAATCATATCTTACTTGATTTATTTCCAGAGCTCTTTGGCAAAATAAAAAACAACAAAGCTAACTGCAGGAGCACAGTGTCCTCTACTGGGGAAACTGACTTTGATTTCTTACCTGAACATAAATGATACCCTGTGACTCTCATAACCAAAACTGAACTAGACCAATCAATCATTGTTACAAAAATCCCATTTTTCACAACACACATAAAAATAGTAGGAGACAGAACACCATCCTAGAGATATTGCTTCAGTGACTTCTAACATTTCCTACTTGATTAATGGCTCAATAGCCATCACTTATATAATTCACTATAAGTGATCTTAAAATGCTTTACTTTCTCATGCATACTGTCATTATTGAAAAGAGACGATTGAACCATTTGTCAAAGCTAACTAAAAAAGCTCTAAGCAACAAATGTCCTTAATCATTTTTTATCGCAATATAGCTATAATATGTGCCATCTGTAATTTCAGAATGGAACTAGGACTGCAGCATAAGTCAATAGCTCCATTTGATTACTGGATGTTATCAATTCAGCTGCAGGTCTAAAGAGGCTTCAGCTTGTTCTGTGGAAAAAAACAAACAAGGAATTTCATACCAATAGCTAAGGAACTAAACGTGTACATAAAAATCTCCCATTTTAAAATAGAGACAGCCAAACTGCAATACAGAAAAAAAGGATTCCACAACATACACAACTGAGTGATACAGTACAATAACATAAGCATTGCCTCTTCAATGTTAAAGGAAAATATACCATGTTTCAGATAAAATGAACTAACCAAATGGAAAATCGAAAATGACAAAGAAAACAATAGATGCTTTAAATTTAATTTCACAGATGACAAATAATGGCTTTTTATGTCTAAAAGATTCCAGAGTCACACCCCACAGCAAATGTTAATGTTAAAATATAAGCAGAAGGAAATGCCTCTTTTCAACAATGTCTTATGTACACTTAATTATCCTAGTAGATCTAAGGCAAATGATGTATGGGCTAAATTTTATTTTCAGTTAACCAGTGTAAATCTGGGATAACGCCACACTAGTCAATGGAGCTACTCCAGATTTACACTCGAGTAACAGAGCAGATGTGTAAGTTTACATTAAATAACTTCTTAACTTGAGTTTATATAAAGAAAAGTAACTGTCCAAATGAAAAATACTGCACTTTTATACTTTACCTGTTCATTTTATTTATATTGTAGTCCATTTCAATAAGAATTTTGGATTAAATAATACCCTGGGGTCCTGTTAAAATGGCTGTAAATAAAGTAGAAATATTGACTACTGATGTGGAGCCAAAAATCTCCATTAATTTGTACCCCTTCAAAATCCAAAAGTACAACCACAAAGTTGGATGGGGACCTGGAGTGAAAACCCATAAGCCCCATTCTGAGAGCAACATTGACAAGATAGTAAAAATTGCTTGTACCTCTTTGTAATGCCAAATAAGTCATCAGGGTTGCACAGGATGTAAACCAGTGAAGAATTTGGCCTTTTGTGCACCAATTATACCTCAAACTGGTGCTATTTGTGGTAAATTAAAACAGACATGAATTCTCTCCCTTTTTATGGACATTCCCTGTTTAAAATCTGAAGAACATGAGCAGATCAGTCACTTGCCAGATTTGATCTGACATTTGAGAGATATAATGCACTTTCAATATTATAAGCAAATGCACCAAGATGGTGAAACATCACAAGAACTTTCCACTCTGGAAAACTCAATCTCATGGTAAAAGACCCAGAATATGGTACTTTGGGAGAATGCATCTCCCTGACAAAATATATTCTACAGTTATCCTTCCAGTTTGCAAAAGTTTTTGTTTTTTAACTGACTTTTGTTAATTCAGGTGGGTGAGGGAATATCTTTTATTGAACCAACTTCTGTTGGTGAGAGTGAAGGAGCTCTTCTCCAGGTCTGGGAAAGGTCACAGCAAAATACAAGGTGGAATTGATTGTAAGGCAGCTTTCTGGTTAAGTGCTTATAACCAACAGTCTCTATGCTGGAAAGATTGTATGAAGAATTAAATTTCATTGAGCAAATTTTCCACTTCCCCAAATGTAATTTTAAATATTTTTTTCAATAATACTCTGTTAAAATCATCTGGACAGATTCGAAGAGTTGTCATATTTTAGTTTTGACAGGAGGTACTACATCCTCTACTCTTGTTCCAACATCCATTTGAGATAAAATAGAAGAAAGGTATACAATTGCTAATTCTCTAGCTCCATAAGACTCCATGTGGCCAAACAACATTATACTATTAGACTTTTGGCTGCATGGGTCTTTGTTTTGCATTTCCCCTGTCACAGTGATTTGGCAGGCTTTGTTCGACATCTGGCAGAGCCGCTATGTCATACACCACTAGTCAAAGTGTTCTCTCAGATTATTTATTCTCTTCACAGTAGAAACCTTCTTACACTGGGTCTCCCTGACATCAATGAATTTGGAGAAATAATCATATTTGTACAATGTACTGAAGCTGGAGTTTCACATTCGTTCTCAGTCTAGATAGGCTATAGCTGACTATTTCTCTGCATGTAAACCTGGACAATGAAATACTAAAGTCAGCAAAATCAAAATAACCTCATAATCAGTGCTGTGCAAACCCTGCTTAGCAGAGGCCGGCAACAGACCCCTCCTTAGAGATTTGTTTAGGGTCTATGTTCTCTAAACTCAAACCACCAAGAAACCTACCCTACTATCCAGAAATGTATTAAGGTAACCTGGCACTTCAATCACAACTAAATCCCCTTACATTCCCTTAGCTAGGCACATAAGGAGCATTTCAGCACAGGGGGAACAAACCCAATCTTTCAAACTTGAGTGATTTAAAGCTAAAGCCACACTGAGATACCTAGAGAGACATTTGGCTTGATCTTCAGAGGTGCAAAAAGCCCATGATGCCACTAAGGTCAATGGAAGCTGCAGGTGCTCAGCACCTCTGAAATTCAGCCACTTTAACATGTGTCTGTGTGGGAGTCAAAATGGGAGGAGGGCCAAGTAGCCACAGCAGGACTCCCCAAAAAGCAAGTTTTGGGAGCGCGGGGAAAAATCTCTTTAATCAGAGTAATAATCCAACAACAGATCAAGGGCTTGTCTACACAGTGGGGCAATGCGGACTAGAGGGGGGTGATTTCTAAAGCGCACTGAAGTTCTGTGCATTAACTGGCCCAGTGGACCCGCTGGTGCTCAAAAAAGTTGCCTATTGCACTTTAAAGTGTAACTGTTTCAAGCAACACTATGCTAAAGCACACCAGCAGGGTCTACATGGACCACTTAACACATTGCACTAGTGTGCGTTAGGGCTACATCTACACTACAAGATAGAGGTGTGATTGTCCTGCTCATGTACACATACTCACGCTAGCTTTCATCGAGCTATTACCAGCATAAATAGAGCATAACCACAGTAGCACTGGTAGTGGCAGCAGAGTTGCAGTGACGGCTGAGCTGTGCCAAATAAATACCCCCACCAGCTTCAGGCAGGTTTGTACTTGGCATAGCTCCGTCACGTCTCCACTGCTGCTATCCATGCTACTGCGGCTACGCTGTAATTTATACTAGTGCTTGTTCCACAAGATCTAGTGTGAGTTTGTGTACATGAGCAAGGGAATCACAACCCCTGGCTCACAGCCTAGACTTAGCCTTAGAACTCACACCTCCACAGTCCACATGACCCCACCATGTAGACGAGCCCTTATATGGGCATGGAGTGAGGTCATTCCAGAGGGACCAAATGACACACCCTCTCTGGGCCATTCCTAGAGCTTCCCTTTCCTCCAGGGAGGCATGGAGAGCCTCTCCCATTCATAAGGCTTTCAAGCAGTTTGTGAACTCAAATCAGAAGGGATAAAGCAGAGAGTAGCAGGTGCCAAGGCTTTCTCTTACCTCAGGGAAACCTGAACCAGCCTTGACCAAGCAGAAGAACAGGCTGTAAAATCTGATTCTTTCAGGGAAGTCCCACTGCTCCTTCTTTCTCTTCTGGACACAGGCTCCTGAGTTCTTAACCCCCCCTGGATCCAGTTTTTTCCAGGCAGTTGAAAAACAAATAATCTTTTCTCTCCGGGAACCCAGCCTCTAAAGGCCACTTCTTCCCTTTCTGTCCTGTTCCCCTCTAGCTGGTGAGCCTCCCACTCAGGCTTGTCATTTCTGATAGGCGGGATGAATCAATGGGCCAACTATGAACCTCTTTTCTGCACTGGCCCACAGTGGCATTTGTACCCCTAATTACCTGGCCAGGTTGTCCCATCTGCCTGCTGAGAGTTCTCTGAGACAGGGACAGACTTTTTACTGTGTGATTGTACAGCACCGAGCACAATGGGGGCCTGGTCACCAATTGGGGACCCTAGGTGCTATTGCACTATTGTAATTTCAAAAACCTCTCTGTTATTGGCAATGCACTGAATGACCCTCTTAGCCCGACAAAAAGAATATTCAGCAGAGATTTCTGAAGTGGATGAAATTTTCATCATTTCATTTGCAGTTCATCATTTTAGTAATTACATGAGGCGTGAAGGTTACGGACAACTGCTGAATGGCAAAGAGATGGAAATGTTTAGTATCTGAAAGTTTATTTCAGTGTGAAAGGAGTTATAGTCCTCTATATTCCCACATCAGCAGGATTCTCCCACCCTCTGTCTCCCTGATGTACAGGGCTGTGGGATACCATGAAAATGCAATTAAATGCAGGGAAAATATACATCAACTATATTCCACTGACCACAACATTTATATTTTTCTTGCCTTTCTTTTCTTTTTCCATTCTACTCCTCTGGCCCTCTATTTTGTTTTGTATCAGGCAACCACCTACTGCATTTTGGGTACTAGTGCTATTTCAGCAATAAATAATGAATCAATACATTTAATTTTCTCTTCTCATCCTCTATCTAGATAGTCCCTTCTTTCCATCTACACATCTTTGTTTGCCTTTTACTTCCTCTGAAGAGGTACACTGTTCTTTCTTTTTATGAACTTCTCCTTCCCACTTTCTCCTGCTCCTGCCACATTTCCCCTCAACAAGCTCCACTTTCTTCCTCCCTTTGTTACCTCCCATATTAGGTCCCTCTATATTCCCCCCTCCCCCATTCAATCCCTGGCTCCATTCTCTTTTTCCCTTTATTCTCTGTTCTCCCTGCACTCTCACATCCTGCTTAGTAATGCCGTGTTCAATTCTTTGTTCCACTCCACCTCAGTCCCCCTCATTTCTCTCCTTTCCACAGCACCGGAGCCTACTGCACCCTTGTACCAAGCATGCTCCCTCTCCCTTTCTCATTCAGTTAGATAGGCCCTGTATTTCTCTCTTCTCCAGCCCACCAAGTCATCTGCCTTCCCATGGCCTTATTGGTTCCCTAGCAATATAGCTAGACCACCTTTGCCAGATGGACGCAGTCTCTCATTTCCGTCCTCCATAGTCATTTTACCTGCGTCATGCTGGTTTAGTGCATTATGGCACGTAATAGACACTGGTGCCACAGGTTCTCTCCCGCTTCTAAATTTCACATGTGAAAATGGCCATTTGACAGAAATTTCATAAAACAACATTTCTGCATCCACAAATGTTGATAAAAATGATATTTTTGCATGAAATTTTGTGAATATGTTTTTTTGCCTCTCTCTCAGCTCCAGGGCAGGCACCTGGCACAAACACACCAAAAGCCATGAATAAGGTGCTGAAAAACCCCTGGAAATGTGGGCTATTCAGGTCTAATATTTATAGACCTATGTCCTCATCACTTCCAATTAAATCTATTTTGCTCACAGCAGGACTCCAGCGTCAGATTACAGAATCATAGAAGATTAGAGTTGGAAGAGACCTCAGAAGATCATCTAGTCCAACCCCCTGCTCAAAGCAGGACCAACCGCAACTAAATCATCCCAGCCAGGGATTTGTCAAGCCGGACCTTAAAAACCTCTAAGGATTACGGTGACCAGGTGTCCCGATTTTAGAGGGACAATCCCGATTTTGGGGTCTTTTTCTTATATAGGCTCCTATTACCCCTCACCCCCGTCCTGATTTTTCACACTTGCTGTCTGGTCACCCTACTAAGGATGGAGATTCCACCACCTCCCTAGCTAACCCATTCCAGTCCTTCACCACCCTCCTAGTGAAATAGTTTTTCCTAATATCCAACCTAGATCACCACCCCCCATACTGCAACTTGAGACCATTTCTCCTTGTTCTGTCATCTGCTACCACTGAGAACAGCCGAGCTCCATCCTCTTTGGAACCCCCCTTCAGGTAGTTGAAGGCTGCTATCAAACCCCCCCCCCCTTCTCTTCTGCAGACTAAATAAGCCCAGCTCCCTCAGCCTCTTCTCATAAATCATGTGCCCCAGCCCCCTAATCATTTTCGTTGCCCTCCACTGGACTCTCTCCAATTTGTCCATATCCTTTTTGTAGTGGGGGGCCCAAAACTGGACACAGTACTCCAGATGTGGCCTCACCAGTGCCGAACAGAGGGGAATAATCACTTCCCCCAATCTGCTGGCAGTGCTCCTACAAATGCAGCCCAATATGCCATTAGCCTTCTTGGCAACAAGGGCACACTGTTGACTCATATCCAGCTTCTCGTGTACTGTAATCCCCAGGTCCTTATCTGCAGAACTGCCGCTTAGCCAGTCAGTCCCCAGCCTGTAGCAGTGCATGGGATTCTTCCATCCCAAGTGCAGCGCTCTCCCTCCCCTTCAAAAATCATAACTAACACTTGAAAGGGACCTGAGCTGCAAATGTCAGACCTACAGCCAAGCACCCCTAAAGTCCAGGCATATTTGTATCTAGTGTTGTAGTTTAGACCATCTTGTTTTAGAAAGAACAGAAAAGTGTGTGCATGTAACTGTATTCAGAATAGACAGGTTTTCTGAAGGTGACATGCGTCTACTCAAGAGTCCCATTAATAGCTAAAGTGCAGTTACTTATTAAATAAGAAATACCTTTCTACTGAATTTTTGATTCTGGTTACCTGAAAAATAATAGAGAAAAGGAGGTAGCCCTTTAGCACTGGCAGATCCAATGTTCCTGATGCTAAATGCTAATGTACATTGCTTTAGTGTATAGCGTTGGGAAATCACAGCACCAAAGCAGTCTCTTTCTATGAAAAGTGTGAATGATGAATGAGCCTGAGTGATGGTTGTGTCTGCACAATGAGCCTGAGAGAGCAGACTGCACACTTTCAAAACACCAGCATCAAAATTATGTGTTGGCAGCACTGAGACAAAGGCGAAGAACACAATTTACAGCAACAAAAGGTTCAAGGAGTGAGGTGCAGCACAGCAAACACTTTATTATGTGCCCTCTAACAGCAGTGCATAGTAAATGGTACAGTGAATGAAAGCATCTAAATGTCCTTCTCAGGGTGGTGACATTTCTTCAGATCAATCCCTTCTCTGAACTGTGCTTGAAGCCTGAAGCTATTCAAAACTAGAACCCTTTAGGAAGCTTTAATGCCCCTGGAATTGGAGATACCACCTCTTCGCTGTCCAACTTTTTGACTCTAATCATCAATTACTTGCTTAGATTATTGGCTCATTTTCCCAGTTTATGCATTGTCCAAATAGTTCAACGGTGCCTGCTACGTACCAGTATGAATACCATACAAGTGCTGTAGTCCCATTCCCGTCCCCCCGCCCGCCCCTCTGTGCCGCCAGCCCAGGAGGCTACAGTCTCTTCCCTCCAACATTGGGACACTGGCACCTTCAGCTCCAGGGTTCCAGTTCTGGGAGGTCACCCACACAGGACCCTGATGCTCACATCTGGGTCCACACCTTCCAGCACTGGCAGGGTCTGACCTGGTAAGAACCCCACACCCCAAAAGCATTGGCACCAGAGGCAGGAGACATGACAACATTGTTAGACGCTCAGCCCCAGAGCCCTAGTTTTTAAGTGGCTTGTGCTGGACACCGGAGGACTGATGCAGCACTGTGCTTCATCGACAGCATGTAGTTCAATAGGCAGTAACAAGGGGAGGAGGTAACTGCCACTCTCTTCATAGCTTTCCAGTTAGGGAGGGTCCCTCGTCTGAATTCCTCTTGTACGAGGAGCCTTCAGCCTCCACCCAAGAAGCTATATGGAGGGAGGAGATTCAAAGGAGCAAAAGGAAGGAGGTGGAAAGAAGTAGCTCAAAACAGACTGAGTGGGGCTAAAGATCTGGCCCCAAACTTTTTAATTAAGCTGGCATGACTCGAAATAATATTATACACTCCTTTTTTCCATCTGGGTATGAAAGTCATTAAGATGCCATTCTCCATGTTATTTATAGTCACTCTCCACATGAGATCCAGCCAAGACATGGGTAATATTTATGTTACTCAGCATGGCTGTGAAGGGAAAACATAAGAGTGCTGCACAACATTACTCATATCCTAGGAATATGGTGGTTTTCTATTGCTGGGTTGTCAGGTTTTTTTGGGGGGGGGTGGGAGGGGATTTGCACAGCTAATTTGCCTGTACTATATGATAATTAAAGAGAACATTTTAGGGCTCTGGTATAATTCAAAAGATGGTTAGTGTTCTTACCTGGCCAGCTGGGGGTCAGTCTTTGCTAGACACTTCTAATTCACAGAAGCATTAAAGTATTTTATGTCAAGTTTAGCTAGTTAATGCCTAACAGAGATGTGCAGAAAGGCAATGCTAGCCTTTAATGGTATGTTTAACAAAGCAGGTAATGGATTCAATAGGATTTCACTGCATTTCATTTTAAACAAGCTAAGAGCGCTGATGAAAAAAACCCACAATGAGGAGCTTTTACATAATCTAGTTCTCCAAATATATTGGAATTTTTTATACAAATCTAGATTGCCATCTGACATCCCTTCATTTAGTGCTTTACTTTTTGTTGGTCACTGATACCGTTCTCTCATGAAACCAAGAAGTCATACTGATAATTTCCATGTGGTTTAAGCATGCATGTTTCAAGTGCTACAAGTTTAGTCATAATTCTGAACATCTGGCTAGCTGCACATTTGGATTATTCTTTGAAACTGTTTATTTTATGGAGTGCTCCTTCTTCACAGCATATGCTTTATGGCTGCTACCTCTTCTGGTTGTTTTTATCCGCTTACTGTTCCTATGTATCAGTAAACCAGATTTACTGGTCAGGACTTCACAGACACACACAGACATCTCATTCAGAAATCCCTTAAGTAGATCTGAGTAAAAGTATAGAAATGTATTATATGACTGACTTTGACATATGAAAGAGTTAACTTTTGGATCTTGAAGGACTCTTCCAAGTATTCACATCAGGTATATTGCTGTAAGGTGTATACAAAATGTGACACATTTTTCTAGATGTTATTTTCCTGGGCAATATTACTATATCTGGTGGTGTCATTCAGGCTGATAAATGGACTAAAGCTACAGAAGAGGAAGCCACAGAACAGGATTATATTCCAAATGATTTGTAATTCAGTAAGCAATACACCCAAACAGCTACAGGTCTTGGAGTGATCTACTAGAACAATCATTTACTGACTGGTGCTGTGGGGGTTTTCTTTATCTCATCTGAAGCCCCAGCCCCCATGTAGGAAACAAGGACTGAGACCAAAGAGTAAGCCACCATTCCTCAGCTTCCTTCAGTGGGAGCTGCTTTGGTAACTAGGCCAATGACCTCTCATCATCCCAACACGGCTGCCTGTGAATAGGACCAAGACTCCTGGACCTGGTGCCCAGTCAGCCCTCAGAACTCTAGCTCATTCTGGAATGAAGATTGGGCACATTGAGGATGTCACCCTCATCCCCTCTGACAGCACTCGCAGAAAAGGTGGTAGCCCGGGTCATTGTCTGTAAACAGTGGCTGGCTTTTGTTTCATCATTAAACCTCTCAAAGAAATAAAGATATAAGGGATACCATTCCTTTGTGTTAGTATCTGTTAGTAAACATTAACCCTTTTAGTCCTTTTCTTTCTGTATATTTGATTCATTGATATATCAACTATTCTTTAGAATCTTATCATATTAACAAAGAGTATGTTGAATTCTAAGACCCAGAATACTGGTTCTTGACCTGTACATAAGTAACCCTATTCAGGAATTCTATACATTAGACCATCTAGTAATCCGTGGCATCTTCATATCTATAAAAAACTCCAGATATTGTTGGAAACCATCTCCTTAATATATATTGCTTATGTAAGCGTATATAAACCTGGGAACCTGATTTTTAAAGAAGATGTTTCCTGTCAGGGAATCAGCAGGGAAGAATGATTATGGGGGAAGAAAGACTCAATATTATCTTGAAGATATTGTTAGGTCTTTCAGCTGGAAAATGTATAAGAAAAATTGGGGCCAGAGGCCTGCAGCTGTCTGATTGATTAGCCCCACCTGCTACACCTGAGAAAAGAGCAGGAACTTAATTAATTGATCCTTTATAAAAGAGGGCAGCAGGAAATGGAATAGAGGTAGAGTTGCCAACTTTCAAACTCCTTAAAACCCAACACTATAGGCCTCCCCCCCCGCTCGCTTCCCGCTACTCCTCCACTCTGTTGCTTGCTCACTCCCCCTTGTCTCTGGCTCACTCACTCACTGTCCCCTCTGGCCCTGCTCCCCCATACCCCAGGACTCACATGCCACCTGCAGAGCCAGGCTAGGAGCTGACTCGGACCCTGCTTGCCTGCCCACGAGATGCAGGTAGGAGGCGACCCCAACTGAGAAGTGGCTGGTGTGAGTTGATGACTCAGCGTCCCCACACACAATGGTCCCTCCCAGTCCCCATGCCCTGAGTCAGTCTGGCAGGGGGCAGGCTGGCAGTAGCATTTGCAGGCAGTGACCTCCTTCTTCCGGCACCCCAGCAAGCAGTAACCGGACTTTTGGTGTCTAGTCAGTACTTCTGACTGGACACCCTACAGGTCCCCTTTCAATCAGGCTTTCCAGTCAAAATCCAGGCACCTGGCAACCTTAACCCGGGGAGAAGGAAATACCCTCTAGAAAGCTGAGGGGCTGTGGTCCCAATGAACTGCACCTGGAGCTATTGCAGAGAGGAATTGCTCCAGGAACCAAATGGACAGAAGGGAGACTGTGTGAAGTCCTTTATTACTGAGACTCTGAGGTAAAAGCCAGGAAAGTTTGGATTGCTGAAGTTTCTAGCATGAAGGACGAACCTGAGGAAGGGACTACTTGACCTGCACAGACTTTTTAAGGGAAGAATCTGAAGTGTTTTTTATTTGTTTTGTAAAGGAAGCTTAAAATAAAACAGTTAACCCTGCTGGAAAATGCCCTGGACTCAGAGCTCAGACAGAATTACCCCAGGGAGTGAGCTGGTTCAGCAAGAGCAAAACTTGGTCCAGTAGAAGGTGGGCACTATAAGATAGGCCCTAATCCTTTACACTGCTGCATAGGAAAGAGCTTGGAGCAGTCTCCATTTGTTAGCCCCAGTTTCCTATTCACAGCAGCAAGACTGGACTTTCACCACTAAATGTGCCACTCCAAATATTTACATGTACAATACAACTGGAAGTGCAAAATAAAAACTAGCAATGTGTATTGGATGGGGCACTGGACTGCAAGTCAGGAAACCTGGGTATGATTCTTGGATCTGCCACTTGCCTGCTGTTTGCAGTTCTCATACCTATGTAGGTCCCAGGATAGGAGAGAGACAAGGCGAGTGGGGTAACATCTCTTATTGGCCCAACTTCTGTTTGTGAAAGAGATGAGCTTTTAAGCTCCACGTCACTAACTTTCTGGGCTTCATTTTTTAAATCTGTAAAATGTGAGATATTACTGCCCTCTTTTCTAAAATGCTTTCAAATCTTTGCCTGAAAAATGCTATACAACAGCTAAGTATTATCATTCTATGCATTCAATTGAATGCCTAATTTGCAAACACAATTGTCACACTTGTTTGCACATTGGGCAATCATATGTGCATAAATTCATTTTTCCGATCCGAGAGACCGAATGAAAAAATATCCCAAGCAAGGATATGGAATACTTTTGTTCTGAATTAGATATCAAATTAAAAAGAGGGCGGAATATATATAATGTTATTTTGATGTTAAATGGCCAGTACCAAGTGTTCCAACTAATTATACATGGGCCAATCCACCTAATCTATCTGTAAGTGTTTATCACCACCGAAGACATCATGTACCGAAGACATCATAGGAAAAGCTTAAATATAGTAAGAACTCATATACCAGTGGAGGAGATCTAGTTCTCCCTCTTTAAAAAGGTATTTCACAGGGTAACATATAACCAAGCATTGATATGAACCTTTCGATGTATTTAAACAAGTTGGATAGATTGCTATATGAAAAAGACATAGTCCACAGGCACAGACATTAGTCATGTAATAATTATGAAAAAAAAAAATATTTTATGCAACAAAACATCCAGTCCAAAGAACAATGCTGCCTCCATGCCACTAACCTTCCAATGTGTTTCTGTGTGCTCTCTTATAAGATGTACATCATTCATATTACTGGCAAATCCACTCATGCTAATTCACATCAATTATACACCAGCGCTTGTGTCTGATTGGTATTAATAGAATCATAGAAATGTAGGGCTGGAAGGGACTTTGAGAAGTTATCTAGCCCAGCCCCCTGTGCTAAAGCAGGACTAAAGATACCGTGACCATCCCTGACAGGTGTTTGTCTAACCTGTTCTTAAAAAAACCTCCAATGATGGGGATTCCACAGCCTCCCTTGGAAGCTTGTTCCAGAGCTTAACTATCCTTATAGTTGGAAAATTTGCCCTAATATCTAACCTACATCTCCCTTGCTGCAGAGTAAGCCCATTACTGCTTGTCATAGCTTCAGTGGATATGGAGAACAATTGATCACCATTCTCTTTATAACAGCCCTTAGCATATTTGAAGACTATTTATCAGGTCCCTTCCCTCACTCTTCTTTTCTCAAGACTGAACATGCCCAGTTTTTTTAAACCTTTCCTCATATGTCAGGTTTTGTAAACATTTTATTATTTGTGTTATTCTCTCTGGGTCTCTCCAATTTGTCCATGTCTTTCTTAAAGTGTGGCACCAGAACTGATCAGAGCCCTCACCCAAGTAGAGTGGGACAATTACGTCTCATGCCTTACATAGGACACTCCCGTTAATGCATCCCAGAATGATATTAATCCTTTTTGCAACTGCATCACATTGTTGGCTCATATTCAAGTTGTGATCCACTTGACTATAATCTCCAGATACTTTTCATTAGTACTATTGCCTAGCCAATTAGTCCCCATTTTGTAGTTGTGCATTCGATTTTTCCTTCAAGTGTAGTACTTTGCACTTGTCTTTATGGAATTTCATCTTGTTCATTTCAGACCAATTGTCAAGGTGATATTGAATTCAATCCTGTCCTCAAAAGTGACAGCAATGCCTCCCAGCTTGGTGTCATCTGCAGATTCTATAAGCATACTCTCCAGTCATTATCTGAGTCATTAATGAAAATATAGATTACGATTGGACCCAGGACAGACCCCTGCTGGACCCAAGTAGATACTTCCCCCTAGTTTGTCAGCAAACTATTGATAACTATTTTTTGAGCATGGTCTTTCAACCTGTTTTAAACCCACTTGATAGACATTTCATCTAGACCAGTGCTTCTCAAAGTCAGGCCGCCGCTTGTTCAGGGAAAGCCCCTGGCGGTCCGGGCCAGTTTGTTTACCTGCCACATCTGCAGGTTCGGCCGATCGCGGCTCCCAATGGCCGCGGTTCGCCGCTCCAGGCCAATGGGGGCTGCGGAAAGTGGC
>NW_020664481.1:33507874-33544246 GCF_002925995.2 Terrapene triunguis | reverse complement strand
CCTCAGTCTGTGTGTTTTTCCTATATCAATGCTCAGCTCAGCAAGAATCTCATTTGAATAGGTCATTGTGCCTCTGTCACATTATCTTGTAGCATCTCAGCCTAGAACCATCCATAATTGTTCAGTTGGTGCATTATTCATTTTCCAGAAAGGGGTGAAAACCCCAAAAGCTTTGCCGGTGTTGCATAGATGATAAAGACATTTCAACTGGAATAGAATTCATAAAAGCTTTATGTTTGATTCTGCTAATGGAGTGAGAGTGCCATCACTCCCGTCTACTGGTAGAATAAGGAAAAGCTGCCACAATCATTTAGTTGAAGTTAAAGTAGTGCCACAGTGATCCCCTAAGGCTGCTTTCTGAAGCTGGAAATAAATGATTTTTTCCCCTTTATTTGCTATGCCAAGAAAAGATAATGCAGCACATTCCGTTAACATTTGTCACTGAAGCACATTATCCCTCCAGGAGTAATATGGGGGAGTAGCACAGACCTAGTGTTTCAAATTAATCAGGGATAGGATTAATCATGCAAGAAATGGAAGCTGAAATTTAATATTGAAAAATAAAGTTAAAGCAGTAGCCAAGTATAATTAAAATATACTTCCTAGCTTTCATTTGTTACCATTTTTAGATCTGCTTTAGTTACCCTGCTCCATGAAATTTCTCAGTCATACACTGTGTTAAAATAACCTCGTTTATTAAATCCTATTTAGAAATATAGGATGTTTTTCCATATCACCACATTTTCAGCAAAAACTTCTGTTTTTAAAATTTTTTCCCCTATTTGCCATTATTTGTTATAATGATTACTTAGGCTCTGTGCATAGATAAAACAAATAATAATAAATCATAAAACAAAGGAAAACGTGGCCCTGCCTCTAGGAGCCTACAATCCAAACAAACTAAGGGCTTGTCTACACTACCGCACTGGGTCGATCTAAGATACGCAACTTCAGCTACGTGAATAGCGTAGCTGAAGTAGACGTACTTAGATCTACTTACCGCGGTGTCTTCACTGCGGTAAATCGACAGCTGACACTCTCCCGTTGACTCCGCTTGCATTCCTCGTTCTGGTGAAGTACCGGAGTCGACAGAAGAGCGCTCAGTGGTCGATTTATCATGTCTAGATGCAATAAATCAACCCCCGCTGGATCAATCACTGCCCGCCAATCCGGCAGGTAGCATAGACAAGCCCTAAAATAGATAAGGCACAATCACCTACTGAAACACGGGATGACACTAGCTTGGCCCAATCAGCTCTGTTGCTCTGGGGGTCTGTGTGGAACTTGGGCAAGATCAGTGCCTTAGGGCCTGATTTTACTCCTATTGAAGTCAATGGCAGTTTTCCATTGATTAAATGGGTACAGAATTCTGCCTTTAGAACTTCACTTGTTTTGTTTGATTTGGGGAAATTTGATTGAGGACATATTGGTCTGTAAGTCTGGGAGTGTTGACTTTCAGGGCATGCTGCAAGGTGCAGTGCTTCTCCCTTGCCTGCAGGGCACTGGAAGAAAGGTGATACTGGGAACTACATGGTTTCATTGGTAGGGTTTATTGTACTCATCTTGGGATAATGCTGTCAGTGGGCAATTGCCAAAGTCTGTATCAAGGACAACTACAGCCTGGGACTGGAACTATGTGGACAGAGGGCACAAAGATAAGAGTTGGAAATGAAGGGGAGAAAGGGCACCAAAAAATGAAAGCAGAGCATTAGGCAAGGGCAGAACCATGCAGAGCCCTAGAGACAAGGACAAGAAGCCTGCACCTGATGTGTTGGGCAAGAAGCCAAAAGAGGGATCTAAAGGAGGGAGTTTTCAATAAAATAGTTATACTACACAGTGACCAATAAAATAATCACCAGTCTGACTTTCAAATCTGGTACCTGTGAGTTTCTTTTTAGTATCAGAAAACATAATGAAGGTTCCAAATACCTTTTTTTTTTTTTTTTTTTTTTTTGGCAAATTCCTTTTTTTTTTTTTGAAATTGGAGCCCAGTGTTTTACTAGTGCAAGGCATTGGAATCCACTGTAAGGCTCTCTTTTCATTTTACTCCCCCATCTCTCTCCATCCATGAACAGATCAGCACTACTGCAGGGTCAGCGGTAATCAACTATGTTTACTCCCACACTCCTAAAGTATTAATCTATTTAGTAAACCCATGCAAGCCAGTTCTACTCTCAGGCCAAGACTCCAGAAGTCTGTTTTTATGCATTCTGATGAGAGTCCTCCTTTAAGCCATGGGTCCCCCCAGGCCTTGCTTTGCAGAGGTGGAGTGTTTCCTTGTCTACTCCAGCATTCAGTATGATCGATTGATGTAAATATCAATTAATTACGTTGGCACCTGGATAATTCATACAGGTGCCATTTCTGTTGACCTAATTTTAAATCACCACCACAAAAATAAAATCAAAATAATTTGGAGATGTGTGTAAACAATGCTTGAAGAGGCATATTAAAGAACTAATCTTTCATTCATGCATATCTGTGCTGTGAATCCTTCTATGTTTAGTTCTCAAGTTGTGTGTGAACAGTGTTTCCTCACATCATTCCCTTCTAATTTTCATTTGACTGGAAATTTGACACTTTCTTCATGGAATTAGAGTTTCATTATTTCACATTCTTTAAGTCAGCTTTGCCATATATTTAAAGGTGGGTCTGCATGTTCATTTCCTAAATTTAAATTAACTGACAGTAATCCCATGTCCTAGTTTTGACAACAGTTCATCTCTAATTTTCGTGAAAATTGTCTAACCATCTTGGTTTTTATGCCATCATGACGAAAGTATCTAAAGGAACCAACTATGTAATAATGCAGTGTATTTTATCTGGTAACATTAGCAATTGTAGCATAGACTCGTAGATTCAGATTTTAAGGTCAGAAGGGACCATCATGATCATCTAATCTGACCTGCATGTTGAAGGCCACAAAACCTCACCCACCACTCCTATAATATACCCCTATCGTATATGAAATTTCAGATAGAGCAGCGATTCTCAAACTGTGGGTCGGGACCCCAAAGTGGGTCACAACCCTGTTTTAATGGGGTTGCCAGGGCTGGCGTTAGACTTGCTGGAGCCCGGGGCCAAAGCACAAGCCCCACTGCCTGGGGCTGAAGCCTTTGGGCTTTGGTCCCCCTCCTGGGACGCCGGGGCTCGGGCGGCCTCAGGCTTCAGTCCCCCCTTCCTGGGGTTGTGTAGGAATTTTTGTTACCAGAAGGGGGTCATGGTGTACTGAAGTTTGAGAACTCCTGAGATAGCGCATTATAATTAGGATTTTTGTGATTATTTTCTGGAAATTCAGTTTAAAATATACATATGAATATTTATTTGTAAAATAATCAGTTTGGCTGCTTCCGTGATATCATTTTCTGCCTTCCTATCTATTCAGCCTTCAAAAACATGCTGTCTTCCCATTTTGTCCACCAGGCACTCAATATCATCTGCTGCTCCCCTCAAATGCAAACACCCTTGTTTTCTTGAGTTTACAGTATCCCTTTAGTGGTTCTGTGCTATCTCTCTGCTGTCAAATGTGCCATTGGAAGGCCAGAAGTGTTCGAGTAACAGCTGACTTATCAAGGTAATAAAAGGAAGACAATTTTTAAGGTGACTTTGTTCATAGTTCAAATTTCTATTGGATAACTTAGTCCACTTTACAGCATACAAAAAAAAGAGTGCAGATATTGGGATTTTTCAACATTAAAGCACTACTTTAGCTACATCATTGACATTCTATAAGATGGAGAATTGTAGCTATACGAATGAAGGAAATAAAAAGCTTCATGGTAACTCATGACAGGTGAATCTCAAGAGGTTTGGCGGTATGGTTATGTTCAAACAAGCACCCAGAAATTTAGGTGCTTATTATCAGAGGTCTGCAAATTTGGGCTAAATCTCATGAGAACCCTCTTTGCTGTAACATTTCCAGCCATTACTCTTCTGATCAGTCTGGAAATACCAAGGGAACAATTCTGACTCCATCCCCAGACAGAATAAAGAATTAAAAGGGATGAGAAAATGCAATATACATATTTTAAAACAAATTTGTTGGAACTCAACAATAAATGTGTTCCAATTTCAAGTGTGGATTCAGATTTGTTCCTATTTTCCCTGACTGATTTTTCACATCCATTTTGTTAAGTGCTGGTACATGCTTCTAGGAGTTCACTAGCAGCTACTAGCAGAGTTAAAATGGGTTTGAAACATTTTACACTTTAACAGCGACATGAACATTGTGAGTGCACCCTGCAGCTAATCTCTTTCTTTTTTTAACATGCATCATTCCTTCAAAATGAAGCAAAAGATGAACTCTCACCTACACAATATACACAGAACTACTCACTGTATTACTCACTGTATTACTCAATATATTAAGATTCAAGCGTGAAGTTAGAAATGCTAAATAAACCTTGAGTTATGTTAAGTATCCAAAGGTTTTGGTGGATCAGTAAGTTTTTCCTCACGCATCCTGTAAGATTTAGGGCAATATAAATCCTACTAAAAACCTGGACATCTAGTTATTCAAATAAATCCTTACACTGGCAGGTGGTAAAAGAATCCAAAGCTTGCTTTATTTTCAAGGAGGCACAGCTTAGTGTCAGGAATTTCTAAGTACAGGCTAAATGAACCCCTTTGTATAAGCATTCCAATTAGTTAGGGCTGTTAGCATGTAAAGCAAGGAAGAGCGCTCCAAAAAGTTTCTAAAGCACTATTAATGCCAGTCTTGCAAACATTCAGCGAGACAAACTCCAGAAGCAATTTTAGTTGCTACAGAAAGGAGGCCGCCACAAGAGACTCTGCAGCAACCCATGAGTTACTGTGCTGTATTATTTTGATAATTAAGTAATAAAATTTAAATAAGTGCTGTACTAGGAACCTACTGAAATGAGTCAGGTACAGTATATGACAGGTCTCTGTCCCTGAGGGCACCTATATTTCTGGGCAGTAGACCCACCTTTAAAAACAACATTTCAACTAGGCACAAATGGTAAGGAACAGTACATGGACAAAACCAAATAAAAATATTAATCTTTTAATAATGACAAGACTAGGTGCCTATCTGATGAAAGCAATTCAGATTGGGGAAAAGGAGATATGGGAATTTCCAGTATTTAATGAGGTTGTTCTTAGAGGTGGCCTGATAATTCTTTTCTCATTCCTGGAAAAATTCCAAGATTTCAGAATTTTTCCCTATAGTGAATTGGGACAAAAGTCAAAATCACAAAGATTTTTGTGAACAGATCACCCAAATAAATTTTGGTTTGGGGCAATCAAAGCATTTCATTTTTATTTGTTTTAACATTGTTTTACCATAATTGGCTTAAATTTGAAACAAAAAGTCACTTCAAACTGAAATAAAATCCCCTATTTGTTTAGAAAAATGTCAAAATGGAACCCTTCAACAATTAAAAAAAGAAAATCTCAATTTCTGAACCAAGAAATTTGTCAAAACTGACCTTTTCCAGCAGACAGTTTTAGTTTTAACAAAATCAGCATTTTCTGATCATTTAAAAATCCATTGCCAGAGTCTTCTGGGAGAGCTGCATTTCTTTCTCCCTCTGTTCTGGCTGTTGCAGGGGTTGTGGCTGGGGGGCAAGGGTGGAGGACAGTTGCTTATTGTTCATATCCCAGACAAGTCATGATGGCTTTTTTTAGTATCTAGTGACCTTACCTCCCTGAGACTCTTCCCATTTTGGGGGGAACCTTAGAGATAGGTGGTCTGCATATGCAGAAGGTGCTGGGTGCATTTGGATTTCAGTCTATGGATTTCAGACCCCAATGCTAACAGCATGAAAGCAGATACAGCAGTTAAGCTATGTTCCAGGTTTGTTCTTGCAGTTTTGTTTGTGTGCTGGATGAATTACTATGGTGTTGGAGTGTAAATCTTCTCGACATCCCCTTTAAGCTGTCCTCAGTCTTGATGATGTTATGCTGAGGCGGATGACTAGGAGGCAGAGAATGGCCTTATTCAAAAATGCAAAGGGCAGACCAGTGAGAGATACTGTGAAGTTATTCACCAGGATGTCCCCTCAGAAGCACTGCGGGAGTAGAAGGGCTTTCAGACTATACCAGGGGACACAGGTGTACAGCTATTCCCTCTGATGTGCAAAACAAAATCCAGCTATTTCTCAGTCCTAAATTCTGCTGTAACTACCCTGAAGACATGGAGGAAGCGCAGAGAAACAAATAGGGTCCTACAATGGTTGTCAGCTACAACGCATGTTACAGAGCATTTGTAACAGTGGGCAGCAGAACTGTTTGTGCCTTGACCAGATGTGCAGTGTGCATTTATACCTCATGGAAACTACGAAAGTTCTGTTCCTGTGAGCAACTGTCTCAAACTGTTACATTTTACACAAATGAATGCTTTTGTTATTTAAATCCACCATAGAGGGTTGGGGGTACAGACTGTCACTGCCCCGTGTTAGAGGGTGCCCTTTTGAAGCAACACAAGGGGAAGGGGGAGGGTCCTAGATCACAGCGACCAACAATAATAAAAATTGTAAACATAGGTTCTTACATTCCAAAATTCCCTCCAGGGGATCTGACTCTTTGGTCCCAGACTGGGTTTCTGGCTGGGGCTTAGGCTCGGCCAATGCAGGGCAGGAATCAGGGTCCATTGCAGAAGGGCAAGATGAGGCTGGCTTTCCAGCTGGCCATTGCCAGGGTCCTACATCACAGAAAGATCCTGGCTCTCAGGGGGAAGCTCCTCTCCATCATGCTCCTGCTCATCCTCCAATGGGTTTAGCTGGTCATCCTGGGTGGGAGGGAGAACGCGGCAGCTGGCTCCAAAACAGCGTCTCCGATGAGATGTAATATAACTGTACAATTCTATCCAGTTAAACAGTGGACATGCGTGAGGCATGTTGTGGGGCTTCTGGAGTGCTGTCGCAATTGTATCACCATAGTAATGATACAGTGGGATCCAGGAGCAAATGGGCAAAATCTGGCTCTGTGCCACCTTTTAAAGCGGTGAAGGGTCATCTTGGAAACTTGACAGCAGGACAGAGAGGGAACACAAGTAAACGGATAGGTCAGTAATGGTTGACCTGCAATGCACAGTGGGATAGCATGCAAAAAGTGGTGCGCAGCAATTGCGTGAACACAAATAAAAGACTGAACTAAGGTAATTAGAAGCAAACCTAATCCACTTTGCAAGAGGATTCCAGAGTTCTCAATAAATGCAGTTAATGTGCAGTGACAGGTTGTGTCATGTGTTTGCAAGTGTTTTAGAAACCAAATCAACTCAACTTGATGCGGTTTAAAATACCTGTGTAGACAAGCCGTAATTCTATTCTAAATGTGTACTTGTTACAAAACCTATACATCCCACCTTTAAGAACTGAATTCATTTCAGTGGCTCTCACTGTACCATACAGACTTCATAAATTTTTTCATGTTTTTGTTTCAAATACTTTTTGGAAATCTAAATTATGCATACTATTTCTGCTTCAAGTGCATCATCAATTGTATAAACAGTTACTTTCCCTTGTTAAGAGAGACACTGCCCACCTTTCTTGTTCTGCAGTATTTCCGTCCCAGTCCAACCCTCTGTAGACTCATGCTTTTGGGTAATCTATACCAATTGCTCTCCTGTTTCTTTTGGGAGAATGGCAGGATGCAATTCATTTGGCCTAATACTGGGCAACATTTTTTGGACAAAAAACTTTTTGGCGAAAAATGCAGATTTTTTTGGCAACACTGAAATGTCAAGGTATGTTGGTTTTGCCTGTTCATACTGTTCATGTTAAACAAACAAAACAGGAAAAAAAAGAAACATTTCATTTTGACACTTTCAAAATGAATCATTTACATTTTTGTTACACATTTTTGTCTCAAAATTTCCTTCAATTTTAAAGTCAAACACATTTTTAAATGATTATAATAGAAACAAAATGTTCCATTACATTTTGTTCAACCTGAAACACTATATATATTATTTATTTATATATTTAGCATTTCCAGCAAACTGGAAAATCCATTATTCACACAGCTTTACATCGGACCACCATTCTTTTCACAGGGGGCAACATTTCAGGTTTATAAGCCAAGTCATTTTTAGGCCACACAGAAACAGTGTCTGATTTTGTCCCGTGTCATTTATAAGCCCAAAAAACTTTAGGATGATGAAGGCCAAAATTATAGCAAATCTCATGTGTGAATATGAAGCTATTTACAAACCATTTGCAGTTTTCTACGGGGCTGGGTTTTACTTTATTTCTCATTTGGGGCATTTGTTCACATTTAGGCTCCAATAATTTAAGAGGTACAAATGTGTCAGCCTTCTGTCTCACCAGTTCTAACTTTTCAAACTGCTTAACTATCTGCCCTGGATAGCAATGAAAATTCTATCATTTTATACCTGTCCCAAAAGAAAACTTACCCCATCTCTAGCATATGACCTATTTTCATGAATAAAGTAAAGAATTAATTTAGGCTCTTAGCAATATCAGCCACATCTGTCATCAACTTTCAAAACAGATCCCTTAATGGCTCCATGGACTCCTTGTCTGGTTCTTTGTTTCCTGTATTTAAAGAACATCTTACTATTTATCCTGAATTCTTTTTAATCATGTATTTTTCTTCCAGTCACTGCAAAATATATAGTCTTTAAAAGCTAAAATGAGAATACTGCTGCCTGTCTGAAAAGGCCAAATTCCCCAAAAATCTACTCTTCCATGTTCCTCTCATTATGGAGAGGAGTGAGGCAGGGAACAAGCTGGCCTTTGTTGAATAGTTTTGAAGCTTGACTATTGTAAAGGGCATGAGGTTCCTGCAACCATGGAACTGCAATTGCAATGGTTGTCTATTTCATAAAACTCACACCATGCCCAAAGCACAGCACACAGTGAGACTAGCAAGAAGAAAAGTAACAAAAGTTCTACATCTTTGCAATGAAGTCATGCAAACATTCACTGTCAATACGTTAAGTTTATATTGAGGAAAATGGCTCCTGCTAGAGCAGAGTTCCTTATACAGAGACATCTGTACCAACAAGCAGTTTGTTGTTCAAATCACCTTTTTTCAGACTATTATCAAAAGCGGTGGTGTCTTGGGGCAGTGGGCTATGCCAGGACAAACTTCAGCATGGAGTTGGAAAACCTTTCATATGAGTGTAGAATTTTATGTTAAATGCTCAGAGCTGGGTTGTGTCTTGTATGCACAACCACGTGTTGGAGGTGATGTGGAGCTGAGAAGGACAAATAGGAGGAGCACAGTTATTGTGCTAACTCTTGAAAGGCTGCCAAGATAAATCTCCTCCACAGCTGGCCACTGTATAAAGCGGGGAGAGCACCTTGGCCTTGCCTCCACCTTCTGGAACTATTGCAACAGTACCTGGGTAGCGTCACGTCCATAAGCATAACTGTTGTCAGACGATTTAGTAGCAATGTCCTGTAATATGTGATAACAACACCCCCCTCCAAATACCTCGACTTCGCTACTAATAAATTTGATAAATGCTAAAGGATTAGGCTGTATTACAGGATTCACAGACATATAGACCAAGATATTGAAAAGTGACTAGTCATTTCGGATGCTTCTGTTTTGGGCTGTCCAACGTGAGACCTCAAGAGGCCTGATTTTAATAAGTACTGAGCACCCACTCTTGGAAAACCAGGCCTCTTAAAAAGGAGTCTAAAATTGGATACCCAAAATAATTAATCATTTCTGAAAATCATGTCCCGCCATGTTACATGGTAGTTTTTCCCCCCAAGAAAAAGTATATTTTCAATAAAGCAAAGGCTTAAAAAGTCAGTCATGCTAAGTAGTTAGGACAAAGATCCTATAATACAAAGCCCCGGAGAAAGTGAAACAGATCAAAGTTCCAAAACATCTGTCATCATCTGTGGCCTCAGTCCATCTATGGTCACTAATTCTTTGCTGCTGCTCTTGCTAATATCTAACAGTCGATGCAGAGGAAGCATCATATTAATCTAGCAATTAAGCCACTTAACATGTATTCTCCTGGTTACCCTGGCTTGATCAAAGGGATCAACAGGAAGCAATCAAAGTAGCGCTGGAACACTTTCAGTAAAAATTGGAAGTGAAAAGCATATGGAAGAAAAAGCAAGTGAAATCTGCAATAGCAAGCAAACCAAATTGCATGATCCTGAACTCAGACTTGTACAACAGCCTAACTGGCATTATTCTTTACAGACTTACATTCAGAGAATTTCATTTTTAAGTGGCTCATATGTTTTAGATTTAAGTTGCATAATTTATTGAACATAGCAGGATAATGCTGACCTCAGTAACAAACTTATAAGCAGAATGGACACAGAATAAATGGAAACATGAGTGGAGTGATCTGCGTTAGGAGGATGCTTATGAAATTGAAAAGTAAGAGCTAAAAGACAGTAATTAGGCTGTACTTTAGCATGGCTCTGAATGCTGGGCACTGAGGAAGACACAAGAGCAGACCTTGAATTCAGGGGAAATGAAGATATAAACCTTATTATGTCCTAGTTTAATACTACACAAAGTTCCTTCCCCCCCCCCCCATCTTCCACTTCCATCTTATTTCTATTACGGGCATGACCCAAAGCCCACTAGAGTCAAGGAAAAGAATCCCTTAGTGGATTCTAACTGAATAATTAGTGGAATATAGTAAATAACACAATTTATGTACTTAATTATCATGAAGCAGCCGAAGTATTTGCAATAACTACATGTAAGCAGTAGTAATTGAAAGCAATTAACTGCAGTAACTTGAAGTGGTCATCCTGTCAGCATCTCATGCACTATTTCAGCTTAACAACTTAAAGAATAGTGTCACCACTTAAATTAATTCTTAATTTCTCTTTTCCAATAATGTAACACTTGGTATAATAGTTCACTGAAACCAAAACATCTAGTGATGCGGATTCCCAATAGCTAGGGCCCTACCAAATTCACGGCCATGAAAAACACTTCACAGACCGTAAAAATCTGGTCTCCCACCGTGAAATCTGGTCTTTTGTGTGCTTTCACCCTACACTATACAGATTTCACAGGGAGACCAGCGTTTCTCAAATTGGGGGTCCTGACCCAAAAGGGAGTTGTGGGGGGTCGCAAGGTTATTTTAGGGGGTTGCAATATTGCCACACTTACTTCTGTGCTGCCTTCAGAACTAAGTGGCTGGAGAGCAGCAGCTGGTGGCCAGGCGCCTAGCTCTGAAGGCAGCACCCCGCCAGCAACACTGCAGAAGTTAGGGTGGCAATACCATACCATGCCATCCTTACTTCTGCACTGCTACTGCCCAGCTTTGAAGGAGCAGTACTGCAACCCCCCTGACAATAACCTTGACCCCCCCCAAACTCCTTTTTGCGTCAGGACCCCTAAAATTAGAACACCCTGAAATTTCAGATTTAAATTGATGAAATCATGAAATTAACAATTTTTAAAATCCTATGACCATGAAATTGACCAAAATGGACCATGAATTTGGTAGGGCCCTACCAATAGTCTAACAACTGAGCTACTGGATATAAAGGGAGTGTTGTTACCACCACCACCTTTTGTTTTTGTGAATCTAGCTAAAAAATGCCAGAAACAAGATGTTTTGTTCAACCTCAAATGTATGTATGTAGATTAACTGATTCATCAAAAATGTGGAAAGTCTTGGTCCAGGTTCAACCAATTTTTTTTTTCTGATTTTTCAGATCTGACAACAGGTGAAAAAAAAAAAAAACCACCAGAACAGTTATTTACTCAGCTCCAATCAGAACTCCCTATGGAGCACTCCAGACAGAACCCCAAGTCCTCATACACAAAATCCCTGCATCCGCTATATTCAGCGTGTGAAGAGGGAAATGTTAATGGAGGATCAAAGATAAGGCACCCTGTGAGAATGGGAGGTGGAGAGGCAGCTGTGCGGGAAGAAATGACAGCCTGAAGAAGAAAAGGGGACAATGTAAACGGTCTCCTCGCTCAAATGACAAAGCTGTCCTTTCATCAGTAGTTACCAGTACTTTGGGCATATGTGGTTTCAGCAGAGGTAAGTGTTTTATTAAACATAGCACAGCAGTGATACAGATAGTCAGCACTCTTTCAGAGTTTATGAGCCACCTGGCCTGTGTTTTCTAAAAGGACAAGTGATTGGGGGTGGCCAGCACCTTAAAGGGACCTGTTTTTTAGAAAGTACTAAGCAGCCAACTGTTGAAAATCAGGCCCCTTTAACATGTCTCAATTTGGGCACCCAACAACTGTGACATCCAAGATTTCTAGTACTGCTAAAAGTTTAGACCTATAGTCTTAACCCAACCCGCCCACTGGTGAATGTGTGATACAGGTCCCCGGCTGTGCTGATCTGCAGAGAATATGAGTTGTTACAGTCCCCCCGATGCAAACCATTGGCTCTTCAGCTCAAACTATAGCAGCTCATGCTTTTAGCTCTGGAGGTCCCTGGCTCAATCACTGGTGTGTTGGCTCAGATGGTGGCTAGCATGCCTATAGTACACTTTTAACCCACTTTCTGATACAAAATCTACACCAGGAACTATTCAAGACACCAAATGATTTTTAACAGAAAAAAATAAGTTGAAACAAGTTCACATTCTTCTGAAATAAAAGTCCCAACCTGTTCACACTTTAATTTTATAAAGCTTAAAACACAGATCACAGGAATATTACTTCAACCTTCACTTTAGTCAACAGTTGCTTAAATAAAAGCAAAGCTATCACACACAGTATTACTGGAACTGTCTCCCTTGCATCAGAAGAGAGAATTTTCAATTACATCCCCAATTAACATATAGTCTTGGCAGCTGATTTCAGAGGTGACATTCCCAAAAGAACTGCACCATGCTTCTCATATACTGCAAGTACAATCAAAGCCATGATATCACTATAGCAATAGTGTAAAAAAAACTGAAATAGCTTTGGTTTCAATTAGTTGTCCCTCTGTTGAGCATCTACATCAGAATGAGTCCACTCCACCCTGCAGATACTAAGAAGAGTATGTTTTATGCACAATAGGGAATGGCAATGAAGAAAGGACAAAAGCAATTCCCATCAGTATTCTCCTGCATTTCAAAAGTAAACAAACTCAAACAGAAGGCTCAATTAAAAACTGTTAACAATTAGAACGTCCATTAAAATTCGTTGTCAAGCCCTAATCTCACAATATTTTCATTTTCTTGGGGTTTCCAATGTACACATTTATACACACAAATAAGCAATGTGCAACACTGGAGATAGAATTAAATGGAGAGAAGTCACATATTATTTACTTTCAAACTAAGGCAAATAATTTATACATAAATTCAATTTTCACAAGATAATTTTGTACCTTCTTTGACAACTGTTAGAATATATTAAAGATGTGTCAAACTGCTTGAACAAAATCAAATGGAAGCATGCTTGCTTCTGCATACAGCCACAGATTTGATACTTGATAATTTTACTGTCACTAAGACTAAAAACTAGGCACAAAATACAACCAACCCTACATGCACCTATACACCCCATAGCCCCAGTTCAGCAAATCATTCCTATTCCTATCCTGTAAGCTCTTCCGTATAAACTGTTCAAGTGATAAGTTCAGTGTTTTAATACTCAAGAAATTAAAATGTATAGATTTTCAGGGTTTTTTTTTTATCTTGGTCTCTTATAACAATGAGAGTTTGTGAAGTATGTACGATGACGTATTTTCAAAACATTTTGTAAACTTATTTTTCTCTAGATTATCTTTCTAAAAGGTCCTTCTACTTTAAGTCTTCATTCATTTCTAACACTCTTCACAAGCCTGGAAAGGGCACTTTTAAGCTTTTAATGTTATGTCTACAGAGGCAATTAAACACCAGCAACTGGCCTGGGGCAGCTGACTTGGGCTCATGGGGCTGAGGCTGCAGGGCTGTAAAATTGCTATGTAGACATTCGGACTCAGGCTGTAGCCTGGGCTCTGGGACCCTCTCACCTCATGGGATCCCAGAGCTTGGGCTTCAGCCTGAGCATCTAAGCAGCAATTTTATAGCCCCACAAGCTTGAGTCAACTGACCTGGGCCAACTGCGGCCGTGTCGCAGGTCTTTCATTCCAGCATAGACGTACCCTTAAGGTCAAGATGGACACCTCAGATATCTCATACTGAGAACAACAGAATTTTTTTAAATGGTGCTGTGGCAAATTGGTTGAAATCAATACCCATAGCTGAAGCGCACTGATAGCAAGGTTTCTTCAATATCATGCTGCTCTTATAATGGCATGTGTTCAGTAATACTTAATTCACAGCTTTCATAAACTCTCTGGGATAACGAGAGGATTAGCAGAAGATTAGTTTAGACATCTTGAATCTCTTTAGGAGAAAAATAGCCATTCTTTAAGCCCCTAAGATTTAACATCTGGTTAAGAAGAGAAAAGTTATAGACATGGTTATAAAAATTGCCCCTGCCCTTCTTTGCTTGGAGAAGTCTAGAAGTGAAAAATCACACTAAACATACGTAATTACTGACCATATTTTGTATCATGCTCTTTGAAATCAGTGCTGAGGAAAATACTTTACATTCAACAATCAAAATCACAATCTGTGGGACCCCAAGTAAGAACACAAGCTTACTATTGTATGTGCAATCCCTACTTATTGGCATATGACAGAAGCTATTGAAGACAACTATTTAAACCTTTTGACAAATGAATGTTGGCTCATGTCTTGACCAGCTCAGAACCAAACAGCTACTTCCAATATAGGGTTAAATGCCTTTTAATTACAACAATGTAAATCTAGAGAACTATTGGCTGCATGGACTTAATCTGGAGTTACACCAATTTTAACAAATCACAATTTGACCCAGCTTTGAACAAAAATGCCTTTATAATTCAGGCTTTAGGTACACCCAGACTTACTATAAAGGATTGTTTTCTCTCTCATGTACTTCCTTGGACAAAAGTGACTGTCCAGATTCTGGCAGAGCCAGGCGTTTCTCTCCACCTCTCAGTTTACTTGTTTTCTCAAACAAAATAAATTTGAAAATGCTGTAGCCGGGGGAAATGAATAAACGCCAAGGATTAAAGCAAGACAGAAATGGAAAATGGATAAAGGTAGGGTAAGAGTTAAACAAATAAAGGCATATGAAGAGCAGTGAGAGACACTCTGACACTCCTTCACTTTGACTAGCACCATGCTGCACAGTTAATCTCACTGAAATCCATAGACTACACGTAGAATAGGGCACTAATCAACATGAGTAATCAGCCTCTGTCACAGTGGTAAAAAATAATTAATTAGGCAATGGTAAAAACAAACAAAATGTTTAAAATTGTAAACAAGAAGAACTAAGTACTGGCTAGGTGGAGAGCCAGTTTTAGGTTAGTCTGCACACACCCTTTAAAAATAAACAAGGAGCTCACGTAAGATATGACTACTCTCCTAGTTTGTTTTATCATCTTGTCTTGGGGGGGGGGGCTTTTAGGCTCTGATCTTGCAATGGGTAGAGTGCAGGCAGGTCACCCAGGCACCCTAACTTCAATGGAGCTCCCTTTGGGCACAGCAGTCTGTCAGCATACTATCAATTGCAGGATTGGGGCCTTAGACTTTTCGGGTGAGAACTGTCCACTACCTCTGTGCTCAAAAACCATCTGTCATGTTCTGGGAGCTACTGCAATGGACAATGTAACTAATTCTCTCCAGGCTAAAGGGATTACGGCATATTTCTTCTCAAATGTACTGAAGACTGTGTGGTTTTCAGGAGCTATGCTGAGGCTGTTGGGCAAACTAAGCCATGTGCTGAATCTTGTAGCCACTAGGGTTGGCTTGTAATTCAAAAAGATAAATTATCATTGATGTGTCTCCCTTATTTTCCACCTGTTTGTTCTGAAACTGACCCAGTGGATCCGATGTCAGTAGGAATTGCCCATGCATATCTGGCAGTAGAATTTAGCCCTATGTTCTTAAACATTTGCCAGTATATCGAGTTTAAGGTGAGCTTGTTTCTAAATGGCTTTGTAATATCAATGGCTTTCAGGCCTTTCTAAAGGTTACCTCACCCTCTGTTACAAAAAACTCATCCTTCTCAACATGTACCATAAATTGGCACTTTCCATTGCCACAATATGAAAGGAGGGACAAGATTATAAGTTTAAACAAAAGACAGTATGGTGATGACTGAAATACTGTATGTCTTAAAAGTACACTGTCTAAGAAGATTGAAGATTTTGGAGCCTTCAAGCCTGAAACAGCCTAGATTTTGCCTCAAATCTAATTCCTCCTCACTTCATTACAGAAGCTTACATAGACAGCAGGATGTGTGCTGGAAACATTATGCAATCATGTTGAAAGTATTGTTGGACAACCTAAATGGTCCAGGTCTTTTTTTAAGTGTTGGGTATAAACACTGCAGTGTGAATTAATCAGAATAACCTTCCCTGGTAAACTTGTTGGACAACCCAACTGGTAAGAGTTAAAATGGTTCCAAGATACAGAGCAAGTGAGCCAACATCACACCAGACGGTAACCTGCAGCCAAACATGAACAGAGGAGCTTGTGTTCTCTGAGATCTTCACCCAGTATGCAAGAACACAACTGCATAATGCAGGGAAAGAAAGATTAGAATAGACAAGCCTTGCCTGTTAGATTATTGACTGTACAGCGGGGTGGCGGGGGGGGAGAGAAATCAGACATTTAACATTGTGCAGGTAAGGAAACAAGAAATCTCTCTAATGTCACTATTTTTACTAATGTTTCTCCAGGAATATATGATTAACCTTTAAAAGTAAAAAACTTCCGGACAATACTGAAAACGGGAGAAATATGAAAAAGAAAATTATATTTATATGTGTATATATATATATATATATATATATATATATACACACACACACACACACACACACACACACACACAACTTGATCTTAGACCTCTTTAATCTGATAGAGCTTCTCAACAGAAATCACTACTGCATCTTTTTAAGAGTGAAGTCTTCCTTTATACAATATAGAAACAACATCATAGGTGATGGAGCCAAATTTCTGAAAATATCTTTCAGATTCCCAGGATAGCAGCCATTCATGCTGAGAAAGTGAAAGAGGATATGGAATTTTTAGCAAATAACCTACACTATTTTTGAAAACTCTTTCAGGCTTATACGTCCTCAGACTTGTCTCAAGCTCACCTCTGCTCAGTATTGGTTTTATGGTTTAGAGTAAAAATGAAATTGTAAAAAGAATAATTTCACCCACTTCTATGTTTTATGCACAATAGGGAATGGCATAAAGATACAGTAATGCCCTTTTTATGTATGACTAATACAAGAGATTTCTTTTTTTTTTAAAATCAAATATAGGAGTTATTTCACTCTCTGATTTTAACATCTATGAAGGTTAGTAAGGGAGGCAACATTTGCATCAAGAACATTACAATCATGTTAGCTGCATGGCACCACTTTGGATTCTAACATAAATCTTTCAGTTAGACTGGCAAACATGTTTAGAGCTTGTATAAAATACTAGAAATGGGAATTCAGCGTAACTGTAAAGGGACCTGGTTAGTATTTACTCGAGCTCACGAGTAATGTAACTAACATGAATAGTCCCTTGATTTGAGGAAAACACATTGTGGAGTAAACATATTTGTTTCACAGAAAAACTTCATAGTTTTCTGTCCTTTTTAAAAAAATAAGATGTGTGTGTTTAAAGCATGCTTGTACTTTGAATAGCGATTATGTCAAAAATAGCACCTTGCTCAACAAATCTGCTCCCTGTGCATATTCAGAATCACACCTGCTTAATTTAAGGACAAAGTGTTTTTATTACCTTTTGTTCCTATTGGCACTGCAAACCCAACACGGTTATAGGACAGTGACCTGGATTCTATTCTGGCTCACACAAGATGACATGATCAACAGGACTGTTATGTAAGATGTAATTGGGGGGTCAAACCATATCAGCAATTACACCTGTTAAAGACAACAGAGGGCTCAAGACTTAACTGTGACCAGCTCATGTTCAGGGGAGCTGGGGATGGAGGGAGGCAAATGTGTTTCTAAGCGACCTTTCTGCCTTGCTCAAGGTGAGGACCAACCCCTCACACCAATTAGAGTAGTTTCAGGGCTGCTCTAATTTATGCCAGCTGGAATAGTCCCTGACAGACCATTCCATCAAAAGCACAGCACACTTCAAGAAGCAGGGCCGGCTCTACCATTTTTGCTGCCCCAAGCCAAAAAAAAAAAAAAAAAAAAAAAAAAGCCGCTCGGACTGTGCCGCCCCAAGAATGGACGGAATGCCGCCCTTTAGCATGTGCCGCCCCAGGCATGTGCTTCCTCCACTGGTGCCTGGAGCCGGCCCTGTCAAGAAGGCTTCTGGGACAACTGGGACTTCCCCAAATATGGGTGGATGAGGGGGTTGTTACAGAATAGGTAGCATAGATCAGGCTCTCCTGACTTTATGTGACAGGAGAATTCCAGTTAACCTTTTAGGGAAGCTATAAACTTTTCACTTGTCCAGCAGCAAAAAGGGGTCTTCTTCTGGACCACAGCTCCGGTTCTAGAACTCTACAATGCCTTGGACTGACCTATAAAGGAATTTTGCAGGTGACAATGGAACTTGGATGCCCCCCATAGCACATCAAAGCAGTGGCAGATTAAGCATAGCTCATGTCGCTCTTAGATCTCACTCCTACCTGACAGGAGCCCCGGATACCATAGAACATGGGTCCAAAGATACACTGTGCATGTGTGAGTGTGTGAGAGAGAATGGGGGAAATGCTGTGCAATCAGACTGGTACTGAAAAAAAAAGCAAAGCATGGAATGAAATACCTGTGAGCATTTTGCCCATTTTATCAAGATCAGCAAATCCAGAAAAACAAAGTATTACAGAAAAGAAAAAACAAAAATCAAGTTGTTTTAGCAGAAGGTTCCAACTCATCTCTGAAGCTTGTCAAGCCTGTGCTGCGTGCCTTCCAATCCTGCATTATTATTTTTTTTTGCTAGTTTAGTTTACATCCTAACATCCTGTCTCTGAAATGGTCCACCCAGGAAGTTCGCAGTGATGAGGGGGAGTGGAAAGACAGCAGTTGGGAAAATTTGTGTGCTCCATATTTCTTGCTATTTTTTCAAATGCCACACACCCAACCTGGTTTCTTTTTGGATACTACTGGTCTGATTATTTGATTGTTCACAATTAATTTTAATGTCACCCAAGGCAATAAAATAATTAATTCCTTGCACTAGAATCATCATAATCATTTAACCCTTTTATCAGTATCAGTTGGGTGGGGTAAAGGGATACTAATGGCCATAACAAGAAAATCTTTCTAAATCTGAGGTTCTCAAGTCTAGTGTCCTCAAAAGATAATCATTCCCTTCCTCACTACATTCCTGCACTCAGTTGCTAGGATTTCCAAGTCACAGGTACAGTATAAATATCTTTTAAGGAATACTTTAAAGTAAGAAATACTTCAAAGGTGTCCCTAGACTCTGTTTGCCAGAAGCTGGCAATGGGCAACAGGGGATGGATCACTTGATGATTACCTGTTCTGTTCATTCCCTCTAGGGCACCTGGTATTGGCCACTGTCAGAAAACAAGATATTGGGCTAACCCAGTATGGCCATTCTTACGTTCTTACTTTAGGCTGCCTTTAGAATGGGTACACAGGCTCCAGCACTGATGTGAAACTCTTCACATAACACTTGGAACACTTTCAGAGGGACTCCAAATAGTTCATTGCAAAAAAATCAGCAGTAACAAATTACAAGTCTCTTGAAAATTACAAACAATGAACATACAGCGGGACTGTGACCAGGTGAGAACTTCATCACACCTGAAGTCTTGGGGGAAATGCCCTTCTGCAGGGCTGAATTGAAGAAACACTTAGGGAAGAACAAAGAATCAAATTCCCATAGGGCTCAGTTTGAGGCAGAGTACATGGGATCTACTGCCTTAGTGTCCCACTTTAACCTTCTCTGAAAACAGGAATTCTGTGACTGGGTGGGCAGATGCTCCTCTTCCTTATTTCTCTCCAGTATATGCAAAATCTGGGCACAACCTCATTTTATTAGTTACTTGATGGTACTGCAAGTGAGGAAAACTTATCCCCAGGAGGGAGGGTGGCCAGGTGCACAGACTTAGGCTTATGTAGCCTTCACTCGCCAATCTACAGTCAGATGGAAAATTTGGAGGGGGAAAAGGCAGGGCAATCAGCTGGCCTCATCTCAGAATGAAGCAGAGGTATTGTTCCCAGAAGGCAATGACATGTCTGACACACCAGTGATTGCTGAATTTCATTTGTGGACTAGATTTAGATTATTAGAATGGTTTGTTTTCTACCAATGAAAGGCCTCTTTTGCAATATCCTAGACTTCAGATTTATTTAACGAACAGCAAGACTCATCAGCTATCTCACTAAATTAGCATTATGAAAGCAACAGAGGAGATTCTCCAAACAAGCAACATTATAATTCACATTACATTAAATATTCATTTGACATTTCCTTTTGTAGGCGGCATATTGATGAAAGGGATAGTGTACATTTTTATAGTACAGTTGATGAAGCAGTTGAAGCCAGTATAATGGCTGAAAGAGAGATGATCACTGTTCAAGTGCTAGTAAATAAGGTTAGAGTATAAAAAGAGAACTGTTGCCATATAACTGATAACATACTTGTCAGCCTTGCTCCCAGAAAGTTGTAGCATGTTTGCAGCCTGATCATCCAAGAGAAGAGAATGAAGATGATTTTCTTGAACATTAATGATGTCAAGGAAATTTTTGCTTATGCTAATGTATCTGGTTTCTCCCAGTGGTACACAAAACAATGCAATGAATTTTCCTGGGCTGTGTAAACTTAAGGGATAAGAGAGAAAATGCCACAGAGACAGCAGGGTAAGGAGAACCCTGTTTCAAAGAAAATCACAGCTAACTTACAAAGAGCCCCAAGGTCAAAGAGGTTTGTTTTCATCCTATTCAAAACAACAAGGTAGAACTTTGCAATTCTGGATCAAAACCTAATATAATTCTGAAGCCAGATAGCTTAAAAGAGAGGATCTGAGTTTTCAGAACTTCCAAAGTTATTTTTCCCTAATATCGCATTCTGAGAGAGCTCACTCCTGCCCTCAAGTGGAGTTGAGTAATTTCCTCCACATCCCTAAAATTCCCTGAATGTTCAAGGTGCTAGTTACTTTGCATTAAGAAAAACATTGATCAAGACCCAAGTTCCAGAGGTCTTACTGCACCTGAACGGGCTCCTTGCTGGCTTCTAGCACCAATTCTCAAATTCCACCCTCTCACACTCCTAGCAACATGAAGAACTGGCAGTTACCAATGTGACCATTGCCTGTATTTTACTTCAGAATCACCTCTTTTACTCCTGACTTCATCCCTGGAAGCAATCCTGGCCACCCAGCCTAGGCAGAGCTCCCCTAGAGTCATATCTTTTACTATCCACTCCCAGAGCCACTCACCGCTGCATGCCCTGGTGAAAATCCCAGACCCGTTGCCTCCCAGTGCATTCAAATTAACATTTAGGTCCAACTCTGGCTTCTAATCCTCCTTTCAAAAGAAACCCTATTGAACCGATTCAGGATTGTCCAGCACTCAGTAAAACCTCCCTCTCTTAATTTATCCTTAATAATAAATTGGGTCTGGCCACAACTGAGGTGGGAGAGCTCAAAAGCTTCTCTCTCTCACCAACAGAAGTCCATCCAGTAAAAGAAATTATCTCACCCAACTCGTCTCTCTAATATCCTGGGACCGACATGGCTACAATGACACTGCCTACAAGTGCAGAACACTCATCCTGGGATGTGAAATGGAAGATGGCCAAGGCTATAGTTCATACAAAGTAGTCTTCTTGGATGACCCAGCCCTCCCAGCCAACTCTCACAAGATGCCCGTTTATTAACAATAAGTAGATACACCCACCTCTGTATCTAACTCAGTCTCCAGCCAAGTCAACTTAGTGAAGAAGGGCAGGGCTCTCTTGCTGGCAGCATTCCTAACCTACCAGTCAGTCTGCAACAAAGTTATCAGACTTGTATCCTCTTTCAAACCCACCCTCACTGCAAATTAAAGTGGATCCAGGTGGCCCCCCACATGCAGAGCTTGGTCTTAGCCAAGCAGTCACTCCTAGGCTCCAGGTAGCCAGCATCGGATGGGGAAGGGATTCAGTCCCCCCCCACCACACACACACACACACACACACACACACACACACACACACACACACAGCTATGTTATGTCCTCTCTGGGTGGCATGTCTATACCTCGGGCCGTGTGTATATATGAAGAAACCTTCTCCCTGTTTTGGGATATCTGTATTCCTTCCCCAGGGACAGATTCCTCCCTGCTCACCTCCATGAGGTCCCTTGACTGAGGTATCCCCCCCCCCCATTTCCATGGCCACCATCTAAAAAGGGTCTTCTATTATAGGTAGCTGTGCATGTACCTTAACCTCCCACCACCCCTTGGGCTCAGGTTGGAGAGACAGGCTTATATACCTTCCTTCAGGTGCCAATGGCTCACATGAGCCCCACTACTCCAGGTCATCAGCTCAGGTGATGCCTTCCCGCCACTCTTAACCACCTCCCCGCCCAACTCCCAAGGGAGGGGGGGATCCTTAAACAAGACCCACTTTTTTCCATGCTGGTCCAGACAAAGACTTAGAGGACGTGGGGTAAGGGGTGCATTTTGTTTCCCCCCCACTCTTGGTGCCTGATACATTCTTCAGTGGATGGTTATCAGACTTCACATGTTAATTATGGGCTTCTCATAAGAAAGTCTTCTTTAAAAAATCCAGGTATAAGTCACTGCTCAGCAAGCTGACAATGTTTTAAATAACTTATTTTATAGTGATATTGGAGGTCAAGTGTCCCGGAATGGTTATGACATAAGTTAGGGCTTGTGAATAGGTACTCTGAACTTTCAGAAGATTTTCTAATATAAATATCTCTTGACTTTTTCATTGTTTGAATAAATGACTACAAGGCAAAGGCTTCTGAGAGGTTGCTGATTAAAGTGCCCTTTATTGTTAAAAGCATAATTAAATAATACTTGGATTTATCACTCTCTTCAGGGAACCCATGCTCCTAAAGAAATTAGAATCTCAAATGACACAGCCAGAAAGTCATCCAGTTAATAATACTTTTTAATTATCACAGCTAGCCTGTGCAGCATTCACATTTGCAAGGTTTCATTTTATTTAAAGAAATTAAACTGCAAATCAAGTTGTGAAGCTTTCCTATTATGAGTTGTCCAAAGTCTATTAAACAAAATATAATTTAAAAACAGCATGAAGTTATAAATATCTTGCTGTTTGGAATAGCCTGTCAATCTGTTCCCAATTATATATGTTGGCTAACAGCTCTCTAATTAGCACTCACTCTTGATACTACAGCTCCTAAAATGTTTACATTGGAAGTTACAAATTACTGTCTAATTATGGTGGCTACTTTGTTTTGCATAAAATATAAATAAAATCTCTGCCCATGCTGTAAAAGTAAAACATGTGCTGTCATCCCAGGATGACTATAAAATGTATCAGTATTATTCTGGGTCTTGAAAAGGAACGTCCTCAATTAAAAGGAGTAGAGTAGCATAATGAAGCACAGTGACATCTTTACTTCCTCAAGTAAGTTCCTTAAGAGAGTGCATAACTGTGTCTGAAACATATATTACATGGAAAGCGGAAATGCCCCCAACACCAGTCTTTTAAATTCTGCTGAGCATCTTCCTTCAAATGTACACGCTGTCATATCTTGGAGTTACAGTCCACTGGCCATTGGGGATTTGGCATGAGAAAATGCTTATCAACCGGGGAGGGAGTATAGAGAGAGGTAAGACTCGAGTACAGATGACAGACAGCCATGCACAATATTCATTGTTACACTACAACCCCTTTGCACCAGCCACCATGGCCTCCTGTGGCATCTGCTTGATGCAGAACGTCCTGACACCAGAAGCAGCAGTCATGACTTCAGGAGACCTACTGGGGTTGGCTGGGGTCAGAATGGGGTGTGACTGGAAAGGACTTGCATTCCAGAGATCCTGCCGCCCCCCCCCGACCACGGCATTGTGGCCATGAAGCTGGTACCCAAATTAGGGGCAGCCATCAAGGGCTGAATCAGCTATGGTAGCCTGTGACTAGCAGGGATGAATTTGCCTCACACAATCTAGGTGCATCAAAATAGAATTTGTTGCAGGAGACAATTACTTGTTTAACTGCTAATCTTAAACCCTTTTTTCCAATGAGTTTAGAAAGAACTTTGTTAGATAAAAAAATAACTTGCTGATGAGGTGGGATCTCCCAGTTTAAAAGATCCTGTTCATCAGAAATTATCCATGCACTTCCAAACGACAAGGATATTTAGAAGAAATCAAATGTAATCTATTTTTTTCTTTTTCATGTCCAAGCTAATATAATCTATAAGTGGAGTTCTCATTCTTTCGAAATCCTTTTTCCATAAGTGTCTGGATTTTCAAATTAGGGGTGTATGATTTTTGGTAGTATTTTTTAAGCAGTGTGTTTGTTTCTCCATCAAATGATATTGAACTAGTTCCCCCCAGCACTCATGGATGATCAGCCATATTGGTGGCCTGTCTTGGCCAGACATTGTTACAGAAGATCTTATTCTCATTTTGATCAACTACAATATGCCCATAATTATCCATCCTGAAAAGAAATCACAATAGCTATTGGGTTATAAGACAATATCCTTTGTAAATACTCAGCCAGGGTAGACACTTCCCCTATAAGTGATGTCACCAGGTGTTTCCATGAGGAGGCTCAGTGAATTCACATGTATGTAATTCTCATTACTAAAAGCTGTGTGTCATATAAAGATAGGGGTTATGGATAGATCTAAAGATCTGGCTCAAGGAGGAGAAGGGTAAGGACGGCAGCCTAAGTGAAGTCCTCCATGACTATCACCCCCACACTTAAAAAAAAAAAAAAAAAAAAAAAGAAAAAAAAAAAAAAAACTAAACTGATGTTGCCACAGGGAGGGTCATCGACAGCTTCATGGTTTATTATGCAAAGAACAATTTTTTTAAACTGGATCATGCCCCAAATATTCTGATGGTCTCAAAAACACAGTTATGTAAAACAGTAGCATCCATGAGAAGAGTTCAGATTCTCAAGGGCCAGGGACCACAATTTACTGCACAAACATCTGTTGCCAGATATACCCTGACACTAAAAGATTCTCTCTATGAATGTATGTACTCCAATCCAAAAGTCATTTACTAAGACAGAAATGTAAACAGAATGGTTTCACATTGTTTGCTTTCATTTACCATTAATTCCAGAACAAATTCTTTTGAAAGGTGTCTGTCATCTATATTCAGCAAACCTATTTTAATGTACTGTGTGTGGTTCTAAAAGCGGATTTAAAATATCCAAAAATAGTCACCTCTGTTTTTCATGCAGACGAATTGGTTTTAATTTCTAAAATATCACTTGTTTTTACATTCAGCACATCATTACTTTTAGATACTGATATATCTACTTTTTGTTCATTTTGTAAATTATTCCATACTGTAATACATGCTGACTGATAGTCACACTATTCTAACAATGGCCAATTTAGCTTTGTTAAGAAAAGAGGGTTATAATATAAAGTCCAGTCCTTGTGGTATTGAACAGTGAATAATTATTTAAAATAATCCCTTCAAGAAGCTACTAGCAAGTGACTATGCAAGACCCTGAACAACTTGCCTCATACAGAAATTCACTGTCAGATTGTAACACCCTTGTGGCATGTACTAATTAAAAATACCTTGTAGCAGACTGCATAGCAAAAGGTTTTATTTTTCACATACATCATCATTCTGAAATTTGGATAATGTACCTTTTTGGGAAATAATAATAAAATGAAACCTATCATATCTATGAATCCACACAGACACACTGTAGTCACCCTTAAAAACTTGCTTAGTGCCTCTGATAACTACATGATGTACCTCTGTATGTGTTCCAGTATTTGGTAAGGCAATTATAGGAAATGCAGGCAAACACTGAGTGTGAGCACCTCTGGGCAGGAACTGTGCCTACTTTTGTAATTCTTCAGCACATTGAGGGCTCTGTTGCATATAACAGCAGCTACCACCTTATATATCCAAGGTTTAACTAGCAAGATGATGATGATCATTGTAGGTATATACATAGGCCTTAAAAATCCACAAAGACATACAGGCCTGTTTCTCATTTATACTAAGGGCCCTTTATACTGCTCTGGTACAAATTACATTTACATTCACTTTTTGGGCCCTTTAAAGGGGCTTTAATGTGAATGAGAATCACACACGTCCAAAGAGAAAGCAAATGAGAAAATGATCACATAGTTCTAAACAAGATTTTTTTTTATTAGATGTTCTGCTGTGTGATAAAAGTTCTTTATTATGGACCTGCTTCACCTGTATTCTGCCCACTGATCACACATTTTGGTTTTAAACAACCTGCCAGAGAAATATTTCCTTCTTTCTCCCTCTCCAAAAATGTGGCCTTTTGCCCCCAAAATTTTACTTGAATCCAGTGATTTTAAAAGTCCTATAGAATGTAAAAAAAGTAAACAAGAATTTTTGAAACAACACTGCAGGATGTCACTCTCTCAATTAAATACTATTGGTTGGTTTAAAATTATATGGAATTTTATTATTATTAAATTCCACTCATTTTAGAGTAATTTGTCTGTAAAATCTTATATTAAGAGACATTGAAATGACTGGGTCTGTTCACCTTGGCAAATTTATCTATCAAAGATTATTTCATATTTTTTATATATATACACACACACACACACACACACACACACACACATATATACATACACACACACACATATATACATACACACACACACACATATATATTGTACTGTCTGACTACCTCACAAGCTTCCATGGATTTATGCTCACACCACCTCAGGTCTTTCAAGTCTTAGGCTAGTGCCCTGATCACTGGACCTTCCTGCCTCTGTAAGAGAGGAGACAAATAAAAAGCACCATGATGAAATAATTCAAAACAAGGAATAGTGTAGAGTGTGAAGATCAGATAGTTCCCTTCACCCTCTCTCAGATACAAGAACAAGAGGATATTCAGTTAAAATTAAATGTGGTAATATCAAAACTGAAAAAAGGAAACACTTCTTCACACAATGCACAATTGGACAGATAATTTCATTACTACATGGTATCACTGAGACCAAGAACATAGCAGGATTCCAAAAAAATATTAGGCAAGAACATCCAGTTACAATAATACTTAAAATAATAGTTTAAAAAAAAATCTATGGAAGGGATATAAATTCAAGCAACAAGACATAAACCAGCTTCTAACCACTGAAGACTGGCAGACAACTTTCCCTGGGACAGGTTCTCTCTACTGAAAGGTTTATTCCTCTGCAGCAGGACACTAGACTAGATGGATCACTAATCTGATTCCATATAGTGATGCCTAAGGGAATATTGTGTCTTTTTCCCCTTTTGTTTTTGAGAAAGGATCTCTGGGAACTTATAGGCGAAAAAAAGCAGGGTTTCGAGCCATCTGATTGGGTTTCATTGCTTGCCTGTTTCAAAGTATCTCAGAGTGGACTGGTGTTCCTGAAAGAGGAAAATAGGAGCTACATTTGCTCCTCTCTACAAACCCCATCCTGTTTAATTTTAACTTTCTTCTGCTCTGGCAATCTTCCATGGCATGATTACAGGTGTGATACAGGTGAAGATAAGCTCGCCAACTAGTCATCACGCCCTTAAAAAATTTGGCCCCCTTTTCCCCTTTGCTAAATCATTCTCTTTCAGGCTTTAAGCTTCTGGGTAGGTGAGTGGACAGATTGTCAAAAAGGCTCCTTAGCTGGTTTTCAGGAAATTTCTACATATGGAATTTATTTGTGCTTTTTCCAGTCTGGCTTTAAGTGACTAAAGCCCCAGGATTTTGTCCATGTCCCTTAAATGTACAGGGTAAGGTAACTCTATTATCTAAGAGAGACAACCTATCATCAAAATCTAAGTGCAGACATTTTATATTACCATCTTTAACACTTAACTACATTAACTGATCTGTATTTGTAAAGCAATTTAGTTTAAAACTCTGACATTCTGTATTCTTAAAGGACAAACACAGTTCCTGCCAATCAGTAACGGGCCTATGAGAAAATGGGAGTTAAATAAATCATTGCTATTGTACAAGCCCATCTGCTTTTTCCATTAACATTGAAGGTATTTTTATCTTGCTAGAACAGCCTTTTGCTGTGAAAGTGAGACTACAGACCATGTGCAGTAGAACTTTGCAAATAAGAATAAAAACAGCACAAGAAATTTTTGTGCTGGATATTTAGTCTTAAATCCCTCTGTGCATGACTTTCATTACCACTAATGGGAGTTGCACACACTTATGAACAGCAGAATGTAACCTTAATTAATAGGGATTCACTTAAGGAGCTTTACTCTCCTTGCTGGTCATTGCCTCGCTAGTAAACAGCAAGAGACGCTTCATTTATATTTAAATGAAACCATGTGGCTGTGTAAGCATCTGTAATCCGGAACATATCAATGTCTGACAAAGTTGAAAGTTCCATATTGTAATTTTATTTTATTAAAGGATAAGGGTTTTTACTTAACATTCCACTTGCTTCTGATCCATTTGCTACAATAGCTGTTCTATAATTAAAGTCTGGGAATGTTATAATTGTCAATGGTTATATAACAGAAAATAGCTGTCAAGTTTAAAGTGCCATGAAAAGGTCTGTCCAAATATACAAACAAGGAATTAATTTAGCTTCACAGTTTCTATAATTTTTACTTGCTTAACAGACATTGGTGGCCAAATTTTTAAAAAGTTGCATCAACTCAGTATTTAAATCTGCATGGGCAATTTTGCAGACATGGTTAGGTGTGGGTACAGATGACAGAATTTAGACATCTGACTACCTGCTTTGTTCACAAATTATATCTAAATTCCATCACGTGAACCAGAAAAGCTGTGAATTTAAACTCAGTGGTGGATGCTGAAAGCTTGTCCCCAAAGCCTCAGTGAACATTTCAGTTTACACAAAGCAAAGAACTCCTAAATCAGTCCTAATGATGGCATAACTTACAATGCCCTTAACTTTTATCCAGATCTCCATTCAGAGATCTGGATAAAATCTCTGAGATTGTGGCTCCACATTTCTGCCCAAATATGGTTTGACTTGGTTTATAATTCCCACTGTATGTATGTCATGCTTCATACCATGCCAGCTAACATCTCACCAGTGCAGATATCCCAACAAACAATGAGAGCTATACAAGCTGCAACATGTGTGTGATTGTGATGAGCACCTTTTAATGACCATATGGAAGTGCAGTGATACACTTCATAACCATACAGGCAACAACTTTGTAAAGAATTAGGAAAAGAGTGTCAGAGAAACAGTCATGTTATCATGCAAGACACTTAAAGGGCTATGCACATGGCTTAGGAACATCCTTCCAAATATACTTTATTTTTAAAAAATATTCAGCTCAGTTCTAATCTTTGCTATCATAAAAAAATTCAACCCTAAATAAAAGACTACCTTTGTCAGAGATATTTATTAAGGGGGAAAAGTAAAAAATAGATTTAAATAAAAATAAATATAGAATCAAAAGACACCTAATCAAGGCTCTAGGAGCCGAATACACTGTTAATAATACAATTAAATCTCAGCGGCATTAAAATAATCAATCCAATAGAAACTCAACCAGCCACCTACAGAAACGCCTTTCCACCTCTTCATCACTCTCAACTCGCTCCAAAAACCTTAACAGGTGTCTTGTGTTCTGTCCAGTGTTTCATACCCAATTTAGACTTTTTTGGACCAAAGCGGGGAACAAGTTCAAGAATCTTGGAGCCCTCACAGAGTATGCCTTGCCAGCTGCCCACTCTCTCTTATAACCAGGGGCATCTAGCTGGCCTCAGCAGTACCAGTATGGTAGCGTCAAAGAGGCAGTCCTTCAGGTAGGCCAGTCTATTGGCATAAAATCTAATTTACTAAGTTAACAGAATTTTGGCTGGGATTTTCTAAGGATCCTAAATGTGTTAGGTGCCAAACTAATTAAATTTTATTGGGATTCAGGTGCCTAAATCCCTTTGTTCCTTAGGAAAAAATTACTTTAATAAAAATGGATTGAATTTTATTGATGGACACAATTAAATGTCTATATAATGTAGCGAGACCAGGTGGGTGAGTAATATCTTTTTTGGACCAATTTCTGTTGATGAAAGAGACGAGCTTACACAGAGCTCTTCTTTAAGTCTGGGAAAGGTACTCAGTATCTCAGCGAAATACAATACAGATCTGAAGAAGAGCTCTGTGTAAGCTTGAAAGCTTGTCTTCTTCACCGGCAGAAGTTGTTCCAATAAAAGATATTACCTTATCCACCTTGTCTCTCTAATATCCTAGGACCAACCAGGCTAAACATTGCAGCATGTGTACTCCAAAAACATTGGTTTTCCCTATTAAATTAAAAAGTGGAATCAAAACTGACAATACTACAGTAAATAAATGTTCAAGAATACAGAAAACAGAACTGAGCATGGCTTGTTTGCCATCAGAAGGAGAAAAATACAATACTATAACTATATTTCTTCCTTTCGTGCTTGAAATGTAAAGCTTATATTCATCTACCTGTCTTGTTTCTGTATGTTCAGTCTTTGAGAGGACTGAAAATACTCCTATAATTTCTACAACATAGAGAGTACTCTTTGGACTACTTTCAGGATAACAGACTTCAATACAAGATTCCAGTATTTAACGTCAGCAAGGTAAGGTGTTTGATATACAGTGGTTAGACATCCTGTCCTACAAATTCAGCCTTTGGAAATTTTTCTAATATTTAAGTGTGAAACTCAGTACATATTAACTTTTTTCTTAGAGCTTATAATGAAGTCACCTTCACTGACTAATTTATGTAGTCTTTATAAATTCTAAATGGAACAACTCATTTCATGCCAAAATATTAACTGACTTATCATAAATAAGCCCAGATCATCCTCTCCCATGGAAAAGCCTGTAGGAGGAGGCTTCAGGGTTAGAAAACTCTGAGGAGATTCCCCCCACCCTTTATATCTCATCAGGGATTGGGGTAAGGTTAGCCCTCCACCTTCCCCCCACAGAAAAGGCTGCAGGGATCACCCCCAAACCTGCTATATGCTGGGGCATCCATCGGTTTCCAGGGCCATCTACACACAGGCTATGTTGCCCCACAGCAGCCTTGTGACTCATCATTTTAGATATATTCAGCAATGCTTAAACTCAAAGGAGAGCTGCTTTTCAGGGGTGTAATGGATGTGCTAAAAAGGTATTTTTAGGTCATACTTTTAGCATTAGGATAGTGTTATAGTTTCCTCTTCTTGTAAATGGTAAAAACCTGCAGGCAATCAATCAGATACAGCATGCAAATCCAAACAATTTACGACATTAAAAGTAATGTAGTGAATTTCAGTCCTCCAATTCCTCTTAGATGATTTCTTTGGGATAGTTACAGAAGACAAAGTTTTGATAGCTTATATTAGCCATTTGTGTCCTAAAATACTACTGAGATATTAGGAAACAGTACTAATATAATGTTCTTGAAGAATGAGTAAATTATGGCACCATCACTGGAATGGAAAACATTCTTCCACCACTGGTATTTTTTTAAGATCAGGTTAGACTATAGACACATATATGATGTGATTAGAGTACTTTGTTGTACTCTGATAGAAGGAGTTGGATTGCATTATCTGAGAGGTTCCTCCCAATCCAATCAACGACTGTAATATGGTGAGCAGAAATATTGCTGGAGAGAACTGTGCAACAGGAAATGAAATGGCTACAGAAAAACAAAGATGATTTCTATATTGGGGAAGCAAGCCAAGATTAAATGATACCACTTAAATATCTGAAAAATAATCTCTATTTAGGAAGGACTATGTTTTTTAAAAGTTTTCAAGTGCTGAAAAGTGCAAATTAAACCCTCATATAAAAATAGGTCACATTTTATACCAAGGTTTAATTTATTTAATAGCCCATAAAAGGTTAATAAATTCTTAGATGTTTTAATAGAGTACAACAGATCAATAGGTTGCTTATAACCATCTATAACAGGGGTAGGCAACCTATGGTACGCATGCCGAAGGCGGCACGTGAGCTGATTTTCAGCGGCACTCAGACTGTCTGGGTCCTGGCCACTGGTCCGGGGGACTCTGCATTTTAATTTAATTTTAAATGAAGCTTCTTAAACATTTTAAAAACCTTATTTACTTTACATACAACAATAGTTTAGTTATATATTATAGACTTATAGAAAGAGACCTTCTAAAAACGTTAAAATGTATTACTGGCACGCGAAACCTTAAATTAGAGTAAAAAAATGAAGACTTGGCACACCACTTCTGAAAGGTTGCCGACCCCGATCTATAACATCTTCTACTCGTGCGTATAGCCATTAACATATCCTATTCATGCCTGAAACATACTTATAAACCATTTATAAATGGAACCATCATATAAAGTATGGCCTAGGAATCACTTTGATGGTCTGCTTGTGCAGAGTTGTAAGAGAGGACATCTGTTGATAAAAAGAAAAGAAAAGTTATGGTTGTTTCTGTTCTTATTAGCAGAAGCATGGAAGCTTCAGAAAAAAGCCTGCCTGCCAAACAACTAGAAGAACTAACAGAAGATTTTAAAGAGTGTAGGGCTCCTTATGCTATGAAATTTGTGAAATAGACCAGGGATCAGATGGCTTAAAGTAGGGTGCCATGGGAAAGTAATTGTTTTTAACTCTCCTGCTGGTAATATCAAACAGCTAGTGAACATACTCCATGCTATGAATGGGGTTTTTAAAAGCTCTTATTGTCAGCCCAACTCTGCTCCCCAAATAAATCAATGGTAAAACCCACTGACTTCAACAGAGCAGAGTTGAGCCAACTTCTGAAAACCTCTCAGGTTCTGCTGTTGCAGAAGGTTGAATGAGTAAAGCTGTTGCCCCCACAAGTTGATTCTACAGTCCTCAAAATACTTGATGTACTGTGTCCTTGACATATTCATTCCTTCCCTTGAAGGAAAGTGATGTGGCATCCAGCCTCTTCTGATTTCTTCTAGGGCTTTGTAGTATTTTTTAATATTAACATTTCTTGCTGCTCTAATTATTAATTTGTTCTCTCAATCAACTAAAGTGGCCCTCCCTAGTTCAGTGAGCTTTCCTCACCAACACAAGCTCATTCACCAGGCTAAGATTGCCAGGCTGTCATAGGCTTGGTTTGATTATCCTGCACTTTTCTATCACATAGAAAATTAGTTGTCACACATAATTAGGTTAATTTAACATAATGTTCATCCGAAATGTGAACATGTTATTAACAAGGAAAGCAAACATATGGAGCAGGTGACCTTGTGGCTGCCAAAGAATGATCACTTAGTCCAATACTCATCGTGAAAGACAAGCAACACATATTCAGCACTTGCTAGACATGGCCTCTCTCTTTCTCATATAATCACCAGGCCCAATTCAGCTGTGGGGTAAGTAAGTGGAAACAACACTTCTATTGATGCCAAAGTCATTACAGGCTGAATTTGTTTTGTAGATGGTGGAGGAAGACCAGGTCAGAGAGACAGAGGAAGGAAGGAAGGAAGGAAATTATTTTGGTCTCATTCTACATTCTTTGAACAATCAAATAGCCCATTAGAGTTGGGGGGAATTGGGGATGACTGGAATCTTGGTAAGATGCCTAACTTCTAACATGCCTTACCATCCACTCTTGTACTGTTACAGAAACTATGCAAAATTAATATATTACAATAAGGAAATAACATTCACAGAATATCAGGATTGGAAGGGACCTCAGGAGGTCATCTAGTCCAACCCCCTGCTCAAAGCAGGACCAATCCCCAGACAGATTTTTACCCCAGTTCCCTAAATGGCCCCCTTAAGGATTGAACTCACAACCCCGGGTTTAGCAGGCCAATGCTCAAACCACTGAGCTATCCCTCCCCCAACCTCTAAAATCAATACATTTAATATTCTTCTTGACAATTTTTTCAAAGAATTTAATCACGATTTATTAATTCTTACACAGAACATATATGATACTACAGGGCTCTAATCTAGCAGACAAAGATAAAACAAGATCCATTGAATAGACCAGGGGTCGGCAACATTCGGCACGCAGCTCGCCAGGGTAAGCACCCTAGCGGGCCGGGCCAGTTTATTTACCTGCTGATGTGGCAGGTTTGGACGATCGCGGCTCTCACTGGCCGTGGTTCGCGCCACTTCCCGCCGCCCCCATTGGCCTGGGACAGCGAACCGCGGCCAGTGGGGGCCGCGATCGGCCGAACCTGCCGCGTCAGCAGGTAAATAAACTGGCCCGGCCCGCTAGGGTGCTTACCCTGGAGAGCCGTGTGCCGAACGTTGCCGACCCCTGGAATAGACATTTTCAAACCAGAAATAAAGCACAAGTTTTTTAGCAATGAATCAGTAACCATGGAATCAGACTATTGAGAGATGTGATAGATTCTTCATCATCATTCATACTTCAACCATAAGTTATTGGGTTCAATGCAGGGACTACTGGGTGCAGTTCTCCCACTTTTGTCATGCAAGAAGCCAGACTAGATCATCATAGTGGTCCCTTTGAGCCATAATATATAGAAATCTATGAATAATTCTGGTCTTCAGTATTCATTTGCTTTTCCAGTCTGTAGCTGTGAATTACCTTCCCCCTCCAAGGAGCTGGGAGATATAAACCATTAATCAGAAGTCAATGGTGCTCAGAGGGATTTTCTAGCAGGAAAAAAAATGTGGGGTTCCATGGGGAATATTTCACCTAAAGTTGGTTCTTCTTAGTGCTTCCCTATTACCCCCAGCCTCCAACTAAGTGCTAAACATGTTCATGTTACATAAGAGCCTCTTCCCTCCCAGAAGTTTTGCTCAATGTTTGTAAGAGAAAATAATGAATGCATCATGTGCTTCTTCCCACTTTCTGCTCTTAACGGGAATTTTAATTTCTGTATGTGTTTTTTTGATTTGGTGTGCTCTGTTTGGGTGCTCAAATTGAGCCTGATTTTCAAAGATGGATTGCGTCACACTGTCTGAAAATCAGGCTCCTTTAAGTTGTCTCAATTTGGGCAACCAAAGACACTGGTCTCTTTTCAAAATATTGGCCAATGAATATTTTTTTAATTTGTGAACTGAATGGATTTGCTATTGAAGAAAAGAAACACAGAAGTAGCCAAATATATTTACAGAGCCACTCTTCAAAACAGAACCACATTTTAAGTCTTTGAAAACAAAAAGAAAAAATTGGTAACATACCTTTATGCTCCACAAGTGACCTTGAAAATAACATTTGTGAAACATGGCTTAACAGATACCTGATAATCAACTGAAAAATTTCTCAATAAAAGGAGTATACCAATTCTATATAAAGGCAGAATAGCTTCCTTTCTCATGCAAATTAACCCAGGGTGGGACAAGCGAGTGACTATATATACACACAGTGCAGAAATTTCAATTGGTTTCTCGTTGGAATTCTTCTCTCTCCGCCCCCTCCTCATTTTTTCAAATTGAGGTTTTCATTCTGTTTGATCTCTGCTCCATTTCTTAATCTTTCCCCTCCATTGGATTTTTGCCCCACCATCTTTCTTATAGAGAACACACACAGTAACGTCTGTGCTAGACTTGAACTTTCAAGCCACAATGATTGAGTGGGTTCAAAATTAGGCAAAACAAGTTTGATCATCCCTCATCAGCAGAGCATGAAAGACAACAGGATTCATTTACTGGATTGTGAGCATGGACTGAAGCGTCTATGTGAGGCAAGCAGAGAGTAGTTAGGGTAGGTTGGAAATTCTCCCCACGCAATAATGAGCTGGTGTCTAACTGAGCATGTGGTGACACTGTGGACTTTTATTTTTTAAAGGACAAAATCCCTGCCAAAGGAAGTAATAGAGCCATTTGATTCTCAGCGGTTACATTGCACAAGGCTTCTCATTGTTCAGGAAGGATTTACAATTCAACCTCCTGAGAAATTTACTGAGCATTTGTTTTATTTTTTTATTTAATTTAAGAGTGAATTTGATGGATTCATGAGTGGGGGGGGAGGATTAGCTGCAATGCCCAAGTCAAGCACAGTGTAGTAGGCAATCGCTTTAATACACAAAGCTCTGCCTATATATTTCATTGTTGACCTGAAACACCTACAGCTCTTCTAGTCCTGGGCCTCCCAATGTAGTAATTCTTACCTGTTTTTAAATAAGGCCCATAATAATAATACATTATGGTAATTTTATTCAAAAGGATGTTTGTGTGTCACACCCAGCAGTTTTTTGCAAAAGTATGCAGTCACATTTTTAAAAAATACATCCAAAGAGCCACTATGTGACTGACAGCATGTAGAAAAAAATAAAGTGAAATTACAATACAAATTAAAAGAGCACCCCAGCCCAGTTTCATGTCTTAGAAATGAGAGTTAGACATTT
>NW_020664481.1:33420062-33507474 GCF_002925995.2 Terrapene triunguis | reverse complement strand
GAGCCGTGTGCCGAACGTTGCCGACCCCTGGAATAGACATTTTCAAACCAGAAATAAAGCACAAGTTTTTTAGCAATGAATCAGTAACCATGGAATCAGACTATTGAGAGATGTGATAGATTCTTCATCATCATTCATACTTCAACCACAAGTTATTGGGTTCAATGCAGGGACTACTGGGTGCAGTTCTCCCACTTTTGTCATGCAAGAAGCCAGACTAGATCATCATAGTGGTCCCTTTGAGCCATAATATATAGAAATCTATGAATAATTCTGGTCTTCAGTATTCATTTGCTTTTCCAGTCTGTAGCTGTGAATTACCTTTCCCCTCCAAGGAGCTGGGAGATATAAACCATTAATCAGAAGTCAATGGTGCTCAGAGGGATTTTCTAGCAGGAAAAAAAATGTGGGGTTCCATGGGGAATATTTCACCTAAAGTTGGTTCTTCTTAGTGCTTCCCTATTACCCCCAGCCTCCAACTAAGTGCTAAACATGTTCATGTTACATAAGAGCCTCTTCCCTCCCAGAAGTTTTGCTCAATGTTTGTAAGAGAAAATAATGAATGCATCATGCACTTCTTCCCACTTTCTGCTCTTAACGGGAATTTTAATTTCTGTATGTGTTTTTTTGATTTGGTGTGCTCTGTTTGGGTGCTCAAATTGAGCCTGATTTTCAAAGATGGATTGCGTCACACTTTCTGAAAATCAGGCTCCTTTAAGTTGTCTCAATTTGGGCAACCAAAGACACTGGTCTCTTTTCAAAATATTGGCCAATGAATATTTTTTTAATTTGTGAACTGAATGGATTTGCTATTGAAGAAAAGAAACACAGAAGTAGCCAAATATATTTACAGAGCCACTCTTCAAAACAGAACCACATTTTAAGTCTTTGAAAACAAAAAGAAAAAATTGGTAACATACCTTTATGCTCCACAAGTGACCTTGAAAATAACATTTGTGAAACATGGCTTAACAGATACCTGATAATCAACTGAAAAATTTCTCAATAAAAGGAGTATACCAATTCTATATAAAGGCAGAATAGCTTCCTTTCTCATGCAAATTAACCCAGGGAGGGACAAGCGAGTGACGATATATACACAATGCAGAAATTTCAACTGGTTTCTCGTTGGAATTCTTCTCTCTCCGCCCCCTCCTCATTTTTTCAAATTGAGGTTTTCATTCTGTTTGATCTCTGCTCCATTTCTTAATCTTTCCCCTCCATTGGATTTTTGCCCCACCATCTTTCTTATAGAGAACACACACAGTAACGTCTGTGCTAGACTTGAACTTTCAAGCCACGATTGAGTGGGTTCAAAATTAGGTAAAACAAGTTTGATCATCCCTCATCAGCAGAGATTTAGACAACAGGATTTATTTACTGGATTGTAAGCATGGACTGAAGCGTCTATGTGAGGCAAGCAGAGAGTAGTTAGGGTAGGTTGGAAATTCTCCCCACACAATAATGAGCTGGTGTCTAACTGAGCATGTGGTGACACTGTGGACTTTTATTTTTTAAAGGACAAAATCCCTGCCAAAGGAAGCAATAGAGCCATTTGATTCTCAGCGGTTACATTGCACAAGGCTTCTCATTGTTCAGGAAGGATTTACAATTCAACCTCCTGAGAAATTTACTGAGCATTTGTTTTATTTTTTTATTTAATTTAAGAGTGAATTTGATGGATTCATGAGTGGGGGGGGAGGATTAGCTGCAATGCCCAAGTCAAGCACAGTGTAGTAGGCAATCGCTTTAATACACAAAGCTCTGCCTATATATTTCATTGTTGACCTGAAACACCTACAGCTCTTCTAGTCCTGGGCCTCCCAATGTAGTAATTCTTACCTGTTTTTAAATAAGGCCCATAATAATAATACATTATGGTAATTTTATTCAAAAGGATGTTTGTGTGTCACACCCAGCAGTTTTTTGCAAAAGTATGCAGTCACATTTTTAAAAAATACATCCAAAGAGCCACTATGTGACTGACAGCATGTAGAAAAAAATAAAGTGAAATTACAATACAAATTAAAAGAGCACCCCAGCCCAGTTTCATGTCTTAGAAATGAGAGTTAGACATTTGGGTGTGAGGAATCATTTGGGGGGAAGCTCTCCCATGGCATAGTAGCATCTGCTCTAAAGCACTGAACCGGTGCAGCTGCGCCACCGTAGTGCTGTATGTGAAGACAAGCCCTTAGTATCGTTCCCAGACCTGAAGAAGAGCTCTGTGTAGCTTGAAAGCTTGTCTCTCTCATCATCAGAAGTTGGACCAGTAGAAGATATTACCTCACCCACCATGCACCCGTTTACAGTAACAGATACATTAACAACATTCCTCTCGCTCTGTACCCTCCACTAGTACTAGCTAGCACCATAATGGAAGTTTAAACCAATGATTTAGTTCATGATTTTTTTATTTCCTTCTTGCTTCGCACTTGCAACTGTCAAATTCTCCCAGCTTTTGGGACAAGTCTCTATGATGGAGAGAGGCATCCCATCAAGGAGGCACTCTCATCAGGGCTTGTCTACACTTACATTTTATAGCGCTCTAACTTGCTGGCTCAGGGGGGTGAAAAATCACCCCCGAGTGCAGCAAGTCTGAGCACTTTAAAGCGCTAGTGTAAACAGGCTCCCAGTGCAGGGAGCTAATCCCCTGGTGGAGGTGGATTACCAGGAGCACTGGCAGAGCTCTCTCCCAGGACTCACTCGCACTTCAAAGTGCTGCTGTGGTAGCATTCCCGGGACAGCACTTTGAAATTTCCAGCATAACCATGGCTCAGAGTGGAATAGCGACTACAGGAATGAAATGTAAACAGCTTCTCTGGCACTTCCCTCTCTAGGGCAATTATCTCAGTGATGTGTAAATCAGGAGGAAGCTGGAAAAGCGATGCCCCTTCTTCCAGGTTTCCCCACTGATCCCCTAGCGTGTCACAAGCACAGCCTTGAAAGCTGCAGCTGTTCTCATGCCCAGATAGTCCCCAGGTGATGATCTGGTTAGTGCTGATGCTGTTAAAGCCTATTTACCCACCATTAATGTTTCTGTGACGATGAAATGCTTTGCTTCAATACCCACTTTCCACAGCCAATAAAGCGCAAGTGTGATCTGCAGGCTTATCTGCACTTTCGTTTTAATGAAGAGTCACTCCAATTTGCATTCAAATTGATCTTATTATGGTAAATATTTTACTTCAGATTAACTGTGGATAATTTTTCATCTCTTTACTATCGATAGAATTCAGTGCTTGGGGGAGGAAAATTATGCACTTCATCTAGTTAAAAGGAAAACTTCCTTTGGTTTGTGGTTTATTAAAAGTTACATAAAACCAGAGATGGAGCTGCTGGCTTCAGTGAATTGTAATTACCTCGTACTGTCATAGGATCAGAGCCCTGTGCGAGAAACACCTCTTCTTTGCCCATGGCACACAAGAGTTTAGTCTCCTGAGGGCTGTAGTGCTTTGGTCTAATTTCAGTTGGTGGGTTTAGCGTGTGGGTACGGGGGGCGGGGGGGTCCTTGGTGTTCTGAGATATACCAGAGATCAGACTAGATGATCTGGTGGTCTTTTCTGGCCTTAAATTCTAAGACTCTAGATGTATTAACCTGTAGAGAGGCTTTTGTAATCTATTTACCCCTAAAGTGCTCACTAAGTCTAACTAGCCTCAGAGCTTCTGGTTGACATTTCTCCTTTTTTAAAACAAGGGGACATTCTCTGCTAGGGCTGAGCTGCCTGTGCTGCAGGATGGGGACAGAAGAGAAAACTTGTTGACTTTATACCGCCTCTGTGTTTCACTGATCTCAGAGCCAGTCTGAGGCTGGGCTGGCATACATCAGAGTGGATGTAAGTGTCAATTTCAGGGTCACTGCACCTGTATTCCCCCTCCATGGTCCCTTGGGAGCACTCAGGTAAGGTTTCCGGCTCTTAGCCATCCCCTCTTTCAGGTAAAGACCCAAGTCTCTCTCCCTCCTGACTGGGGTTTTAAGGCTGCACAGCTCCCTGCCTTACAGTGGAATACCCAAGTAAGCCAGACTGCCTAAAGGCCAGCGCCCACGCTTTGCTTGCTCGCCAAGGGCTATGAACAGCGTATTGCCAGCAGTTACAAGTTACCACACAGCACTTTCTAAGCCAGCACATTTATTCTTAACATAAAAGCATCACAGAGAACACATAAAAATAATGAAAAAATCCTATTTGCATGCTAAAAGCTTACTAGATGTCACTCATCTGTCTTATTGTAGGCCAAAGTCTGTCCAACCCTTCACAAGGTGTCGGGCCACCTTTTGACACAAGGGCTAGGTCTACACTACCCGCCTGAATCGGCGGGTAGAAATCGATCTCCCAGGGATCAAATTATCGCGTCTCGTTGGGACGCGACAATCGATCCCCGAATCGACGCTCTTACTCCACCAGCGGAGGTGGGAGTAAGCGCCGTCAACTGGGAGCCGCGGAGGTCGATTTTGCCGCCGTCCTCACAGCTGGGTAGGTCGGCTCCGATACGTCGAATTCAGCTATGCTATTCGTGTAGCTGAATTTGCGTATCTTAAATCGACCCCCCCCATAGTGAAGACCTGCCCAAGGTCTTCGTCATTAGCTGGACCAGGAAAAAAGGCCCGAGTCATTTTAAACCCAGCCTTTTTAATCAAAGACCCATTATTTGTCCGCTGGTCTCTGGAAAACCCAGTTCAAAGCAGGATATGCAAGCATCCGCAGGGGCTGGCATTTTTCTGGAGGAATTTACAATGTAAGTGATTCACCTTAATCACCCCTTGAACAGACACACCTCGAGTTTTTGGTTCTAGAAGGAGTTAATCCCCCCCGACTGTGGTGGTAATCCCCACCGAGTTGCACAGAATCTATGCCCACAGTGATACATAATACACTCAAACATAATGCAATATGGTACTCCCAGATACTACATGCTGTTGCAATATCCATCACAGTAGGCAATTCTAACTTACGCTTTGTACCTATGACCCCCAAAGGCCATTCCAGCAGCTTGGTATCCTGGGGATGTAAGGATGTCCACTTCAGAACAAGAAGGGGAAAGGCAGAGCACCACTCCAGTAGACGCTCAGTTTTCCCTGAGCAGGGAGAATCCTCAGAGGACCAGATCTGCTGGGTTCTGGTTATTTTGCCGTGCAAATTAGTCTGAATGGACGCAAGAATCAGGCCCAAGGGGTTACAGATACATAGTTCAATATCTATAATGCTAGTCATGAATCAATACATATTTTGGTTATATTAATATTAAGATTCCATTTATAAACAGTTTATAAAAGGGTTAATAAATTAATGATGTTTTACTAAAAGGTTAAATCAGTTGAGATGGAGTCCAACAGGTTGCTTAGTTATAAGCATTATTTATAGCTATAACATACTACTCAGGTTTGTTACATGCTTATATAATATACATTTCTCTTTTATTAACTGTATATATACACCATTTATAAATGGAACCTTAATCTAAAGCACAACCCATATTTCCTTCCTGCTGCAGTGAGAGATATGCCATCTTTTTCTATTTTGAGCAAGGTCTGACTGTGCCAAAATGAAACCAACTTGCCTCAAATTTCACAGGTGTGATCTTATGCAAGGGCAGAATCTGGCTGGAAAGTTTCAGGCAAATTGGACATGAAATTTGGAATTGATGAGTATTCAAAGTAAGGGTGAATTTATCTAACCATTTTCTTTGGGTTTTGGCTCATTGTAACTTCATAATGAAGCATTTGTTTGAATTTGCTAGGAAATGAAGCACCAATCAGACAAGGCAGATTTAGTACCTTGGCTCATTCTGAAATGTAAGGACCTTTATCCAGCCCCAGATATCTCTTTACACCAGTAACTTAGACTGCTTTAGTTCTGATTTCCTCAATACCATTGAAATAAATAGACTACTACAAATCACATAGCACATTTTACACACTTTTTTTTATTATTAGAAAAGTAGTTAGAAATGACCTGTGTTACTTCCTTGTTTATTCTACTGCAAACAGATACCACTGAAATCTGGTTTCTAAATTAAATGATATTTCAGTGGTAAGGAGAGCAAAGGTAGCAGAGGTTCACTGTACCATAAAACTAGCTTTAACTCTTTATAGCACTGCAAATGATTGCTAAGCAAGCCCTTGACTTTGTCGTGGGCAGTGAGACAACAAGAAATACTGTATCACTGAATTCTGCATTTCATACAGGCCACTAACTTCTCTCTATGAAGCAAGGGACAAACTGTGCAAGTTTCTCATCATAACCTTCTTTGGAACATCCAAAATACCTTACCAGCTCATATCATCCATTCATCTGGTCAAATATCCTGTCTCCAACAGAAGCTAATACCAGCAAAAAAAATCCTTAATGGAATAACTTGATCATGGGGGCAGATTCTTTCTAACCATAACCATAAGCAGTTCGTAGCTAGCTTGTGCCCTGAAACATGTGGGTTAATACTATTATAAGGGGGTAAAAGTAATTAATAATACGCAGAAGTATTTCACTGGAGAAATAGAGCAGGTAGCAACTGCTCTGTGAAATATCATCCAAATAAAAACATGGATTGATTCTAAGCCTGGAAGAAATCTCAGCCAACAAAGCTGCATGTCTTTTGTAACAGCTGGTAGTTGGAAATTAGAAGATCCAGCTCTTTGTACCAGTAATTGCACAGTGCCTACTGCATTTTGGCCCTGATCGTGACTGGGGGTATTGTAATATAAATGTTAAAATATGATAAGAATATTTGAGTTGGCTGTCCTGAAGTATTAACTCTAAGCAGATATTTTACCTTTACTGTCTGGGGGCTGGACACTACAAGGAGGATAAACATTTCCCAGAGTCAGGTCTATGGAAACATAAATAAGCAGTGGGGAAAGACTGTTTGCTTTAAAGGAAAATTAAAGGGAATGAAAGTTATAGCATGTTCTGTTCTCATTAGCAGAACATAGAAGCTTGGGGAAAATCTACCTATTAAGAAAATTTGCTGTAAGAAAGAAAAACAAACCCAATCAACCGTGTAAGTATGAATAAATCAGAGCCCAAGCTAATTTCTACAAGTCACTATAAAAAGTCCCTAGAGAAGAAGGTTGGGCCAGTGGTTAGGGCATTAGCCCAGGACTTGGGAGCCCTGTGTTCACATGTCTACTCCATCACAGACTTCCTGTCTGACGTTGGGCAAGCCACTTAACCCCTCTGTGCCTCAGTTCTCCTACCTCACAGGATGTTATGAAAATAGATACACTTGAGATTCTGGGGCACTCAGGTACTACTATAATAGGGGTTGTAAACGTTCCTAAGATCAACCGTTTTTTAAAAACTCCACTGAATTACAGCCAATGCACTTTTGTAAGCAGCCATTGAGACAGTGGTAAGTTTTCATTCTCTGGCATCTCTTTAGCTCTGACATCAATGTTTCAATAATCTCCTAGGATAGTTCAGACATGAACCTGTTTCTTCTTCTGTGTTGTGTATAGCCACATTAATTTAGACAAAAAAACCCTCATTTTTCCATAAGATAAACATTTTCCCTTCACAGTAATCTCTTTCCTGTATTTGTTTGCTTGCTTGTTCAATATTTTGAAAGTTGCCCTCACCTTTCTGTAGTTGTGTAGAGACTTATACAAATAAGCAGAGATGCCTAAATAGATATCCGGATTTTTGTAGTCATTTGCTAGGATTATTAAATCCTAGCATGAAAGTGTTCCACATCACTGTCATCCTCATGTTGTCCAAATGACTCATCATCTGGGCTTACTGTTGAGCTTCTAATCTTGCAGACAGTTTTAGTGACTCATCTTGGCTAATATTGATTAAAGCATCTTTGATTTCAGCTAATCTAGATCACAGAGCTGTAGATGCATCTGCTCTGCCAGATCACCTAGTTGAGTAAAGACATCTGACCATACACTTCTTTCATGTTTTTTCAAAACATTTTATATGCATTTCCCCAATGGCGAGTAATGCTGACAGAAAAAAAATCTACAAGTCTTGAACAAAATCAAATACGCAGCAGCAATTAAATACCATTTCACAGCACAATTCTGTGCACCAAATTTAGGGAATATTGCACAAGAAACTCAGGCCAGCTGCTTCACTGTGCTTTCTTCATCTTGTTCGGGTGCCAGAGCATTTTTCTGTCATGTTTGAAGTATTCCAGGATTTAGATTGCAATTTTATTATGTATGCCCAAATTCAAGTATGTCCAAAAGTGTATTTGCCATTTTTCCCCATCACTAGAAGTCTTAAATGAAGACAGAATGCCTTTGTAAAGGGATATGTTCTAGCATGGGAATTTCTCACAGACTTGAATGGGAGCCAGATTAAGCCCTTGATGCAGGAATGACTGTGATATTCCATAGTTTGTGTTATTCAGGAAGTTAGATTAGATAACCATAATGGTGCCTTCTAGCCTTAAAAATCTATGAATTTAGGTTAACTGTAGCGTACACTCGGATTGGTCTGAACCACGGAAATCTTTCAATGGCTGCCCATGAAGTGAAAAGTAACAGGATAAACAATCATTGATTGGTGTCTGAAATGTCAGGTATTGAGTTGACAACAACAGACATAATGGGGAAAAAAGTATTTAAAAATAAAAATATTTAAATCTTTTTTCCTCTGTCAGTGATATTTATTTCCCCTACAAATATTGGAATCCTAGACCCACATCTAATCTGGCACGATGACAAATAATTTTATTTCCTGAATCTTGGGATTTGAACCAGATTCAGAATGTGTTCCTGTCTTTTTATTATTATTTATTATTATTATTATTTATTATTATTATATTCAAGCAGAATTGAAAGCCATAGGACAGATCTGGATCTGTGACTCCAGGTCCAAAGACTATAAAAATGTGGATGAATTCATATCTGGTAGGCCCATCTGTTATTAATTCCAAGTATCAAAGATAAATTAAAAGGTGAAACTCTGTTTCCAGACACGTGTCTGTCATATAGAATATTTTTATATTGTAAACCAATACAACCCACTTCCTCTGCCTCATTTTCTTATTCTCACTCTTCTGACGTGAAGTATCTATTTAGTACATCTGCAGCAAAGGAATCCTGTGAATCGGAAACTAAATAAATTTAATAAATAGATGACATCTGACAAAATCATTACAGTAACCAGAGACACAAGTGTAGTTTTCCAGTTTCAGAAGAAACAGCAGTTACTCTGTAAATCTGCTCTGTCAAGTTTAAAGAAAAAAAAAAGGGGGGGTGGACATGATACTAAACTTGGAAGAAATCTCAGCCAATATCTAATCTGTACATCCTATGTAACAGGTTACAGTGGGAAATAAGAAGATCCCCATGCCTGCCTCAATATAAACTCTTTGCTGCACCTCCAGGTTTCCACAGTGCTTAGGCCCTAGCCCATTGGGCCCCTGATACTAACTGAGGTGTGTGTGGGGGCGGAGAGTATTGTAATACTATTATAATAATATTATTTGAGTTGTCTGTACTAAAGTGTTAAGTCTAAGAGCACACTTTATAACTTCACCAGAGCCTTGTTGTGCTGGGAGAAAGAACAATTTGCTCCACCTATAACTTGGGTCTTTTGTGTGAGTCACTAGTGAGGCTGAAACAGCTTAGTAGCAGCCTTTGAATTCCCCTGAGTGCAAAAGCTGAGGTTCTGGGTGGTCCTTCACAGGCCAGACTAGGGAAGCCTCTTATTCCTGATTTTCCCAGTGCCGCATAGGGGTAGATTGTACTGGCCTTTAAGTATTGCATGTAGGTATTCTAAATGTTTTTCAGTTTTTGGGTTTTCCCCTTTCTTTCCTTTTTTCCTTCCCCCTCTCCTCTTACTCCTCTGCTTTCCTTCCTTCCCCTTATGCTCCCCCCCCCCATTTTCTTTTTTCCTGTTTGCCACAGCATTTGGGGAAAGAAAGGAAGAAAGAAGGGGGATGGAAATGGGTTTTGTGTTCAACTTAGAAAAATTTTAAGAAGTTAATTGTTGGAAAAAATTAAAAATGGAAATTCTCAAAATTCTTTGTGAAACAAATATTGTTTTTTCAATCAACTCCAGCTACAAGTAATTCTGCATATGTGAGTTATGGGGTAGCTCAGAGGAAGTTCTCCCCATTAATTCTTTCTTTAATTCCATTATTTGAGAGAATTATATAATACAATCTGTTCAGAAAAATCTCTTCAGTGGATATCATTCATCTTTTAATAATAATGTTATTCTGAACTCTCCACTGAAATAATATTCTCTATAATATACTACTGCATTGTTACACAGCACTATACAAATATATATATTTTTTCTATTCTAGGACACAGACACAATGTTGGCACATCTCAGAGTAGGATTTGGCCGTTAGTGCAAAACTATTTTTACTGCAATTAGCCAAATCCCCTAGAAACCCACAGATTACTCATGGCTTCACGCAAGTTAGATTTGTGCAAATATAATTTCTCACTGCCTGAGTTCAGAGTAGTGTGAAATACACCAGAAATCATATTTACCCATTTTACAGTAATTATCTTCTAAAGGTTCACTGCTGTTTCAGTGAATTGTTAACTCTCCACATTTTGCTGAGTTTTCTCCAATTGTATTGTGACTTGTGCCCTTAACACAGTATTTACCCAAAGGGCACATATAATTACTTCTATTTTTGGTACCTCCCAAAAAACCTTTTAAACATGAACTCATCCTTCAAAGAGCAATGTACGTCCCATCTTAATTTTTGGCAGTGATTGAGAAAGATATTTTGGCTGCCCTCAGTGGATTTGATGAAAAACTGTATAATATTTGCATGTAATATCTACCAACTCACAATATTTAAAATTAAAACCACACACAACAGGGTGCTAGCACACTCAAATCACCTGTTGAACTGAGAAGTTTTGGTGTGCAAGAAATGCAGGATTAGACCCCAATACAAGGCAAGCACTAATAACTAAAGGCTGGAACCAACCTCCTTTTCTCACATTGATGTACCTTACTTTAGGAGCAGACTCAGTGAAATCAGTGGGACTATTTGGGTAGTAAGATTATACTCAAGATATTTTAGATTTCCTCTTTCTACTCAACTTTCTAGGGCTAGATTCTGCGGCCTTCACTCCTGTTGAGTGGTACCTTACGCCATGAATAACCCTATTTATATCAGTGGGTGAAATTCACTCCTGTGCAGCGAGCCCACATCACATCCATGCAGCATTTAAGTCCCACTTAACCATATTTTGAGGGCTTAAGCGCTATTAAAGCAGTGCACAGGTCTAGTGCTGGCCCTATGTCTGTAGTGGCGGCAGACAATGTCCCTATGTGACTTCACTGTCCTTTTAGAGAACAAACGCCTTTTTTATTCAAATTGCTGACATTTTCTACCAAAGAAAGTATTCTAGAAAGTATTGACCTTAGAAACTGGTTCCCTTTGTCAAATTGAACTAAATATACATGTATCACTTTAAATGAAGCAACTTCAGCTTTCTAATGCTATATTAATCTGTTTCATTTGCATTCATCAGAGAGAAAACATGCTCATCTAGCATTACAGGTTCTCATTTTTATTTTTAAAGAAACAGTGTGTTTCACAGACTGGAGTGGACTGCCTGCTAAATCCATGCAGTTTGTTCTCTGATACAGCTAATAATTTCTAACGACTGAGCAAGGGAGCAATAGTGTTTTTGTAAATGTCACTACACAGCACACTCATCACTTGTGAATCCTCTGGCAAAAAGTCTCCTAGCGATGACCCAGATCCTGCTGTATCTGCCCCCTTGGACTATGGATTACCTGGTGGTATTTACTTTGAGAAGATACAGGGGATGATGGAATGCTACTCCAGAAGTCTCATGATCCAAGGGAGAACACGCTACTAATCCAATACCCATCCCAGCCTTCATTCTGGATTCTGACCCCAGTATATTAAATTAGGACAAGATTGTTGAAGCCATTACTAGTTATACATGGGTGCAAGGGCTCTTGGTCCTGTTCACATTGCTATTGTAGCTGTGGTAAGGATAGCAGTGACAATTCACCCAGAGGGTGAGGAGTCCTGTGTCCGCCTCTCTACTACTTAGCAGCCAGATACATGTGGGGGAGTAACACACTCCAAGAAAAAGGGGTAAATTAAAACAAGGTGGGGAGGAGTGGAGAAATTGAGTCTCTCTAGTCACAATTCACTCTGTGGTCTGCTCCTGGACAAATTGTATGGTTAGAATCTAACCCTTAATTGGATATCAAAAGCACAGGAAATAAGACAAACATCTAACAACAAGGGCTCCTCTAAGCTTTTCAAAGTAAATGCTCTTTTGTCACAAAATGACTGTTTTCCAAACATGATCTCCCCCCCCAAAAAAATGCTGACTATCCAAATTTCTCATCTTTTGCAGGAAATGTCATGCCTTTTATCCAGGGCCGCCCAGAGGGGGGGCAAGTGGGGCAATTTGCCCCAGGGGCCCCCATGAGAGTTTTTTGGGGCCCCTGGAGCGGGGTCCTTCACTCGCTCCGGGGGCCCCGGAAAACTCTCGCGGGGCCCGGGCCCCCGGAGCTTCTTCCGCTCCGGGTCTTCGGTGGCAATTCGGCGGTGGGGGCCCCCCCCACTGCCGAATACCCCAGGCCCCCTGAATCCTCTGGGTGGCCCTGCTTTTATCCAGATTTCTGTTAAACTATTGAAAACATTGGAATGGTTATCAAATTATTCACTGTTTCTTATTAAACAAAATGTTGCTACAGTCAAACCTCGCAATAACGCACCCCGCCATAATGCAAAATCGCATATAACACGATCATAAGTTGGCTCCCCTTTAAGGCCTAATACCAGTGGTCCCCAATGCCATGGCACCCGCCGGGACATTGATGTGCCCCCGCCTAGTGCCCAGCAGGGGAGAGAAGCTGCGGCCCAGCGCCTGCCAGGGACAGAGAACTCCAAGGCTGCGGGCGCCGGTGCTCTCTGTCCCTGGCAGGCACGGGGCCGTGGCTTCTCTCCCCTGCTGGACACTAGGGGCACTAGGCAGCGCACATCAATGCACTGCGTTGGGGACCACTGACTTAAACGGACCGGCTTGAAACCCCGCTATACCGCGATGGAATTTTTTGGACCCCAAAAAACAGCGGGGTTTCACTGTACCAATTTCAATAAGCTGTTTGAAACGGGGCAAGACTCACCCCTGCGGCACCTCCTGCTGGTCATCTCAGGGAATTAGCGTTTCCAGCCTCCGGAGCGCCCTCTGCTGGCCAGTATCCCACTGCCGCTGGCCCCCATGTCCCTCCCAGGACCCAGTGCCCCTTGTCTTTGGGGTCCTGCCCCCTGGCAATACCCCCCCAGTCTCAGGGTCTCCCCACCCAGGGGAACCCCCCAACCCTCTATCCTCACCTTGCCTCAGTCGTGGGCTACTGCCAGTCACCATCTAGCCCCCAATCACTGGAACAGATTGCACTGTAAAAGCCACTCATGATAGGCAAGGGGGGTTTGGACCTGCTGCCTCTGCCTACCCATGGGCTGCCCCCTCCATCCCCAGTACCTAATTGGCCTACTAGGCTGCAGCCTGGGGGGTTTCCAGGCCAGAGCTCCCCAGCCCCCTTGGCCTTTCCCCAGCCCTGCTCCACTCCAGGTACCTTCTCTCAACTCCCTGCAGCCAAGTCCCTCCCTCTCAAAGCTAGAGAGGATCTGTCTCTGGTTTCTGGCCCCAGCCCTCTTATAGGGCCAGCTGTGCCTGCTTCCCCAATCAGCCTAGCCACTTTTCTTTCCGGCCACAGCCCTCTCCCAGGGCTGTTTTAAGCCCCTCCAGGCAGGAGCGGGGTGACCACCCCACTACACTGTTGATTTTAAAAAAATGGAAAAAAAATCCCAACAGAATATTTGAAAAAATGAAAGTGTCTCTATTTTGAGCATTTAGCAAGGAAAATAACTTAAAAATTTCAATTGTTTTCATGAAAATATGTAAAGTAACAACAAACACTTTACACAATTTTTTGTAGCCCTCATTGTCCCATATTCCATCTCCCACTTTTTATCATGACTCGTTCTATTATGTCTAATTTAGGCCCTGATCCTGCAATCTGCTCTGTAGGAACAAACTCAAAGCCTGAGCAATGTCCCACTGCTTCAGTGTGTCATAAAAACCCCGCTCATTATATCAGAAATGTGTGTACTCCAAGAAGTCTGGTGAAATCCTCAAATTTGTCAACTTTGCTTTGGCACAGAAACCAAATACCTCATTATACTCCATTTTGCTTTCTGTGACCCAAATGTTCATTTGTCTTGCAGACCTTTGTTTCTTAAGAGTTGATATTAATTCTTGCTGCCTGTTCCCCACCTGGAGTCATCATAATCCTTCGTTTTTGACCTCCTAATGACTTCCACAGCAACCAATTACGGTATGTCGTTGTGACGAGAGGATAATAACTTCAGGCAGGGAAAAAGCAGCAGGAGCTGATGAACTCTTAGGAAATGATGATCCTGTTATGCAAATGTACTTAGTAATAAAATAAGTGAAAAATACAGATGATGTAAAATATTTAGTCAGAGATGTTTCTAAATAGAAAGCCTTTTGACATTCCCCACATGAGGTCAGTTGCAATTTAAAATGTTAATTTTACATATGGGTTGAACATAGTATTAGCAGCACAATTTGGTAGTTTTGGAAGAAAGGTCCACCAGTCTTTGAATTACTGTTAATGTATTCTCACTGTCGCAAAACATAGCTTTGGATGGGGGTGATGACCAGGCAAAATTTATCTTTTCGTTTTCAGTTTTTACAGATGATCGACTGAATGCTATGGAGAGGTAGGTGAATTAATTGCAATCTTACACTGACTTTATTCTATGTTTATTGCTGGATAATCATCCCAATAGCCAAGTAATTTGCCCAGCTTTGGGGAGGGAGGGAGGGAGGGATAGCTCAGTGGTTTGAGCATTGGCCTGCTAAACCCAGGGTTGTGAGTTCAATTCTTGAGGGGGCCGCTTAGGGATCTGGGGCAAAATCAGTACTTGGTCAGAGGGCTGGACTCAATGACCTTTCAAGGTCCCTTCCAGTTCTAGGAGATGGGATATCTCCATTAATTTAATTTTATTTATTTAATGTCATCCCTCCGCTGAGCAGCAGCCAAATGTCCAGGGTCTTGCAAATCTCACTGGAGGAGAAATCAGTGACACAGGGTCAAGGTATATTCTTTGTGTAACTTGTTTTATTTACACAAGTATACATCATTCCTGGAATGGACAGGGTCACAAACAACATACAGGCAATCCCCTCTTTCAGGGACCTGAGTCCAAACACCAATGCCTGGTTCCCTGGAGAAACTCTGCCTCAAGAACTGACTCTACTTAGAGACATTAAGGCAGAAAACAAAACACTCTGGCTGACCACCACGACACCCTCAATGAAACCACAAGAGAAAACCAACTGCAAAGCATTTAATTCCACGACTGAAAGACTTCCTTGCATTCTAAGAATGAGAAGTTGCAAGACTATGTGTAAGAGTGCCATCTGATGACCCCTGCCATAATGATAATTTAACTGTATTTTTGATTGAGTTATCGAATAGACTAATTTATTTGGCTGAATGGCTGAAGTTGAACTTAATTTCATCTGTATCCAAGCTCCGCTCAGAGGTAGTGTAGGGGGAGCTTCGGTCAAGTTAGTTACAGCTCCCTGACGCTCTGCTACCTACCCCAGCATGCATTAGAGCTGCTGTGGAGCAGCTCTAAATGATACCACTTGGGGTAATGGCAGATCTTGCATTCTATCATACGTTAAGTGGGCGACTAATTTCTAACACAGACCATTCAAAATGATCTTGGATTCAGGGCCAATTGGTTTCTTTCTTCTTGATTTAACCAACTCTTCGCTAAGGTAAGAAAATATGAAATAAAAATACTTCACGTTTTGCATATTACAAGGGCAATCCATGCATACCATGTTAAAATAATATATTTTATAGCAATATATAGTGGATTGTCTTTCATTGGAATGACCAACAGAATCAAGCACTTACTGGAGACGTTTCTCCCTAGACATGGATACTCTAAAAACCTCTAACATCAAGCTATTATTCAAAGTATTCCTTCAAAGGATTTAAACTATAATAGAAGCTGAGTGCTCCCAGCACTCCACTTAACTCATTTCATTAGTATGACAATCTAGCAATGCTAGCAGCTTCACTTTTGATATTATGACACTTTGAAGACAAAAGCTGATTACCAACAGTATAACTAGTAAATGCCACCATGGGGAACACTAACATATTTACCTAATTAGCCCATTATAAAGTGCTATATGAGTTCTGCACTTATTCTGTCATTAGTTTTCTGAGAATTTTGAAGAAACTGACAGAAGCAAAGGGAAGAAGTGGCACACAGCTAGTCTCCATATGCTTCTTCAAATTCACAGGGCTGACCTTGGAATTAACAAGGTGTAGATGAATGTTCTGGTACTAGTCAGTAGCTCTTGTAACACATGCTCAATGGATTCCCTTTAGAGAGGCTGTGTACTCTCCTCCATAGAACAATTCAAATCCCCTGGATTTGGAGTACTATGGGCATTACTATGGATGAGAAGGCTATGTCACAATTTTCTTTGCATTCCTTTGACAGCATTTTGGACTAACCATTAAAATCAGCCTTGGGTGGGTAATGTGAGTGGGTACCATGAGTGGAGAAGGGGTGAAGGAGTCTTTGCAAAAGGAGCATGTCTAGAAGGTCACTTTTTTATTTTAAATGAACTCTGACATCCAGATAAATCTATTGGTTGTTTCATTTTGTCAGTTAATTTGTAAATGCAACCTAGCATGTTTTGAAAACAGATCAACAACCCCCTAAAACAGATATATAAACAGATATTTCTATTACACAAACTATGAAGAGTATTAGAATAGTCCATTAGGCTCCAGAATACTAGATACAGTACTTTGGATCGTGAGAAAAGGGACATTTTACCTTTGATTCGGTCAGTTTCTTAGCAATTCTGATAAAATTGACTTAGGACCTGATCCTGAAGTCTGCCCATGCAGTCCCCAGTACCTGTGCAGAACCCATTTGACTTCATTGAGACTCTAAATGGACATTAGGGTTTGCCTGCCTGGATCAGAATGAAGGATCAGGAATCATGGCAGACTGGCTTGTCTCAGTTCCTGAGCTTTGCTGCATTTTCTAATTTATGTCCACACACACACACACACACACACACACACACACACAAACACGTATGTGAGATTTTCAGAAATGCTCAGCTCTTATTCAAGTAGAGAAATAAGTGGGCAGATTTTTAGAATATCTCAGCATGCTGGATGTTGCTCTTTTGAAAATCTGGCCCAAGTTTCACATGTCTTAAATGAGAGCTGAGCTCTTTTGAAATTCTGGTCCTTATTTTAGATGTCTAAATGAAAGTACTGTTCTCTTGAATAATCCGAGCTGGACTGTACACTGGAATCTGTCATAAGTGATCACCCAACAGTAAAGACGGATTATGTAATAGAAGTAATTAACTAAAAGTGGAATACTATTATATTGGAAACCTACAAAATACATTAAAGTGGCCATGTCAGTTAACAGTGGTGATTGTCCGTGCAAAGTTAACATATAGTACACGTACTACCAATTAACATTTTCTTTGTGCTTAAAACACTGCAGGTAGTAGTATATTCATTCAGTAGGTGGTTGGCCAGGAGCCACTCATGATTATAGTGGGGTATGAACAACAAGGGCAAACAGGAACAATCTGCTATGTCTCTGTAGGATAAAATCTACTTGTTTATTATGCACAGATGCTTGTATCAAGACAACTGAGATTGCTGTAAGGACACAGAAATCATTAATGTAAGAAAGTGTTCAAAAGAAAGATTATATTCCACTCCCTAGAGAACATTATAGGGGAGATTACCAGTCCGCATTGGACAACCAAGGTCTAACAAAGCATAATTAATTTCCTAAAAAGAAAGTTAAGATATAGAATTTGATATAAAAATGTGGAAGAGAGGAAAGACAAAGGGAAAACATTTGTGTGTGTGTCAAATTTCACCTCTTAAATGAGAAAGTTACCCGGTTTTCCTTTGCTGTGATTTAATATCAGTATGAGTGTCTGGGAAAGTAAATTGGGATGGAGGCGCTTTAGTACTTTTCCTCATGATGATCCAAACAAGCTCACAGAAAGTTTCATCAGACTATAAGGGTCATGTAGTTCAGATGGGCAAGTCAGCTGGCCTCAAGATAAGGAATCCCTTAAATTATTTCTGACATACTAGATACCCAAGCTATTAATAAAACAACATTCATAAAACATCTACTCTAAACCTCTCCTCACTTAGTCTTCTAATCTTTGAGAACAAATCTCCTCTCTCTATTCCATGTAAGGACTGCACCATGTTTATTTAGCATCTGTGTTTCATCTCTTTATTTTATCTAATGGAGCAAACACGAGGTCTTGTGAATATTATACCAACATGATAGCCTTGCCTTGATCTAGTTGATTACATTGGAATCTAGGTAATGCCAGTCAGAAAGCTTGTATAATTGATTGACCTACATGCAACACCACTATCATTATTTCAGATGGCTCAAGAAGAGCTTAGTTCTGAAGAGATGTTAAGGCACTGGAAGCCGCGAGAGCACTGGGCTTAGAAAGATTAGTTTGGTGTCTCCCTTTTTGAAGGGAGCTAAAAAGCAGTAAAAAGGTCCAAGCAAGTCTCTTCTAATAAAGGGCCAATGACAATACGTTGAATTACCCAGAAAACCTGTAATTGTACTTAGTATTCAGTAACTTCAGAAGAAGGTTCAACAATGTATAGTATTTTCCATGACCTTCCCAAAACTTTACACGCCAAAGAAAGTGGTGAGTAATCCAATATTAAGCAGTCCAAATGTTACCAAGACTGCCTCACAGAACAATAAAATTCAACTTACTTTCAGCATGTGCATGCTTTCAACAACAAACTCTCTGCGATTCCTACTTATGTTCAGTCCCTAGGCAGTTAACATCATGTTAAATTACACACTTGCAGAGGCTTTTCCTCAAATAATTGCACCATCTTTACAACATCTACTACACTCACTACTGAGGTGTTACTGCAAAGTAAGTAATGGTTACTGACCAACTATCCTTCAGTATATTTTCAAAAGGCCCTGAACCCCATATACGTCTAGCTTTAAGAATTATGTATATTTAAAGCCCACAGGATAAGGAGTGCAAGTACTCCACCAAACCAAAGCTCATTTTTAATGGAAAAAGTCATGAAAATTCAATTTCATTCTGTTTACACATATAATCCCAATATGGCAATAAACATTACAAGTATTCCACAATTATTGAATTGCTGACAAAAATGTTTAGATTTAGGATTTACAATGTATTAAAATAATCCAATTTTATATTCTATTCAGAATTTTGTAAACTTATCTTTTAATGTCTTAACTTCTCTCATTTCTCTAGGGCAAAACTGCTTGCATAAAATTATATCTGTTACTTCAAAAATTTCAGCTACTCACAGATGCCACATGTTGGGACAGAAAACTCTGCTACAAGACATGAAGCACCTGCTCTATTTAACAAGCAGCCTTACTTAAACAATTTATCTTTTATAGCACCATTCTAGTAGATTGTCAGCCTCTTATAATTCAAGCCTCTGTTCTGCTGCCTCTTAGGAGCATCTGGCTATTGGCTAGGCATCATCTCATATTAATACAACAAAATAAGATTAACAAAGCTAAGTAACAAATTGTGTATCCAGAAATAGGTGATTGCCCGCTTCAGAGTGCAATTTGTACCTGAAAATATTACACCTTTTTTTCTTTTAACCAGCAATTCAATTGTGGGTGAAAAATGTGCGTACCTGCACCTCCCACTACCTGTTTGGGGGTGCAAATCAGGTACAGTAGAGGAGAATTTGCATCTCTGCCACTATCCACCAGTATTCACTGTAGTTATGCCAGGACAGCACTGTGGTAGGTCTGTCATTTTCTCCAGGGTTTCCATCAGAAGTGGGCAACTAAAATGTTTGTCTGAGACTTCCAAGAAGCCTTGGTGACAAAGACCATCCCAGAGATGCACTGAACCAAAGCTTGAGATGGTCTCAGCTTTCAGTTGGTCTCCAGTTTGAGATAAAGATGCATTTAAATGTCATCAAAGCAAAGAAACCGCACACCTAGAAATTTAACAGTCTGTGCTGGTTTGAAAAACCAACCTTGATCAAGGCCAGAAGGAACAAAAGTCTCTGGCAGGTTTAACTTTGGTGGTACAGTTAGTGGGGAGACAGACTTGGCTAACAGTTATCATTTTTCCAAATTGCAGTGGTCAAACATAGTAAGATTCCATCCAAACCCTTCAGCATGATGGATTAGAGCAATACTCCAGGGGTCTTCATTTGGCAGCAGGCTGTGAAAGCCTGATAAGGGTGGCTGAATATAGAATGATTAGGTTCTATTTTAAAATGGGAGCTTAACACAACAAGCAACACACATGCAGCCATACACATTAGCTGAATTGGAACAGTCAGAAATGTAGACTATTCACAAGATTTGCTCTCAGTACAGGACAGGTCTGCAAGCCAAATCAAAAAAATGGTAGGCAGGTGTGTGCATATATCTTTTAGTTGTTAAACTTTATTTTTATTGGACATTGAAGGACATAATCTAGCAGTGATGTTATAGGAGCCTAATCCAGTCATTTTGAAAATATTTCAAATCGTAAGGTGAAACTGGCAAACATTGATTTCACCTATTGTACAAATATATATTTTTTAAAAATCACTTCCCTCTTGCTTGATTCCACTTGGTTTTTCAACAAAAAGAAAAAAGCAAAACGTTCCCCAATCATCTTAAAAGTACATGATGGTCAGACTCACTGTAAATTCATTCTCTCCCCCTTTTTTCTTGTCATATAGTCATTTCACTCATTTACAAAAGTTTCTTTTCTTCACTGTGTTTTGTTGGTTACTTTATCATTTGCAGCATTCTTTTCAAATTGAACTTTATCTCTAGCAATTAAACATTTGATACACACACCCCATAAAATGTGTTGCTTCTTTCTTTGCAGTGGTCTATTCTCTGTGTGATTGGAGGATATTTTACATACATACACACACACACACACACACCCCTACCTACCTCTCTCTCCACACACATTTCCAGCTTCTTTCATATTTCCCCTATTTCGGAAGAATACTTTTCACCTAAATAATAGATAAAAAGAAGCATTATCACTCTCCCTGTCATACCACCTGCTTTTTCAAATAAAACCTTTCTGATTTAACACCCTTTATCAGCAGCTCTCTTTGGAAGTTCTATTCCCTTTGTATCACTTTCTGCAGTGTAAATGAAAGGCCATGCTGTTCAGTATCAGTAGCTAATATTGCATTGCCAGCCTACCTTGCTGCTTTTATACTGTTCTCAAACTAGTCCCTACAACATTTGGGGCCTAGCCCTGCTTTTCTTTAGGCTACAAATCCCCAGCGAAGTTTTGGGTTTGCATTGGATGCAGGTCCAGCTCCTTTGTCTGTGCTAGCTAAACCATGATTGGGTCTCAATAAATCTCATCAATAATTCACAGTTCCAACACAGGCAGCAGTCACATTTTAAAAGATCATTTTATACATCACATGGACTACATCACATTCATTCAGCTCTCAGATTGTTGTCTACTCCTAATGAAACTGATTCCTCCCCAGCTTTCAGTGTGGTCCTAACCTCTGCCAAGAGTCCTTAGCTTGCAACTTGGTGGAAAAGTCTTTGCCTTAAATAATTGCCTTACAAATGTTTATTTTCTTCAACTAAAAGATCATTCTCCTTGCTCCACACATTGTCACTTTCATTTGTCCAATAACCTTCTCACAGCATTCGCTGAATCCTCGTCCAGAATCTGTATTGCATTGAACAGTGCATTCTCACTCTGACCGTCTCCAACAGGTTTGTACTGCTTGCTTTTCCCTTTCATGTCATGTTATTGAAATGTACACAATTGATTACAGAATTAAGTAAATTTTCATGTTTAAAGAAATGTTTTTTTAAAAGGAGAGAGGAAGGAGCCTGTATGTGCAAATGAAGAGTCCTGGGGTGAGAAAAAAATCAAAGTACATTCTTTGGTGAAAGAGGGGAGGAGTTAAACATTGCTGAGAACCTAGTACTGCATCAAAAAACTTTTAGGTTTAAATCTCCCTTGTGAGCTCCAATGAATCTGAGCCAGCCTCTCACTTTTGAAAGTTCTCCAAAGTGAAAATAAATAATGAACAAGTAGTATAAGTGGCACATTAAAAAAAAAAAATAAAAAAAACCCGCTCACTATGCACAGCTAAGATGGAAGTGTCATGCAAGGGTAATGTTCATCACTACACAAACCCATGGCTGAACAATGCCACATAGAGCTTTTCTCCAGTACTCACTTCAGAAAATAAACAGAATTTGTTTAAAAGGAAGGAATTTTTCTCAAGTGTCCCAATAAGTGGTGAGAGAAAGTCACAGGCTCACTGGTATTGTCTTTATATTCTTATTGATTTACAATGCAAACAAAAATGTCACAGTATGCATGGAGTGGTGGACTTAGCCACCCTTTACTGTACAAAAGGTGTCTTCTCTGCCCATTTGCTCCCCCTCACAATCCAGACTTATAAGGATGATTAGACCCAGTTAGGAAACTGGGTCTGGATCTAGGAAACAGAAGTGCCATAAATTATCCCTTGTAACCTTCTTTCTTTTCTTCTGGAGCAATCATCCCAGCTCCAAGGGATCAGAACCTACCCTTCAACAGGAAGATCGCCATTCTGTTCTAGTCCCTTTCAGGAACTGACATGGCATCAGGGAGTTATATTTCAGTTGATCTAAAATGTGTCCCTCACCCTCAAGAACATTTACACAATATTCTTTAAAAGAAACAGCAGTGCATGGTGAGTTGACCAATGTCAAACTAAATATATTGCACTCAGACCCTACAACTAAGTTGCAAAACACAAACACCCCACAATCACTCCCACAGGCAAAAACCTCAACAAAACATGCAGGCTTTATATCACATCATTTAGGACTTGGACTTCCTGTTGTGCTTCAGTCTGTGGTCAACTGAAGTTAGTGGAACAACACATGATGGATGAACATTTTTCCAACCTATCCAACCCCCTGTGTTCTCTCAGAAGTGAAGGAACAAGACCCCGTTAGTGTGATCGCCTGCACTCTGACATTCCATCCACCTTTGAGATGAACATGTGTACACTTGGTTTCTGCCAGAAGATGAATTTGAAAGTTATTTCTCAAACAATTTTGATAAAATGTAAAATAGATTTTTTTTTAAATGGAAATCTAGTACTTTTTCCCCCCTCCCCCAAAACAGCGCTAAAGCAACAATGACTGAAGTTTAAAACATGGCATAGTTATAGCCTTCACTGAAAGAGAGAACAGACCCTCAGGAGGAGGGTCTTGTCTGTAGATCTGAGTTCTGTTTTGAAAGACTTTAGAAGGACTTAACCTTCATCCAGCCTTAACTGTGTTAAGGGGGGGAATTGTGTCCCCCAAATGCAGCCATGCAGAGTGGTCACTGCATTCTCCACATTGCTTGCAGCTCTTCTGGTCAGCTGACCTTGGGCAAATGTGGTGGCATGCACTATGTGTTCCCATGGTGGCTGGTTTTCAATGGTTGCCAAGGAATGAGATTGCTGCTTTGATGGACTTGGTGATAGGATGGGTAACATGGGATTCTTCTCTTTATGAATGTATCTATGAGTCAGTCTCCTATATTAACAGGGAGCAAGCGCCTTCTTGGTCTTGGTCAAGTGTGGTGCCAAGCAGGATTGTTGCTGACTCAGATGATGAAACTAGCAATGCCAGCAACTCTTGCACCTGCAGGACTGCATTCTTGCAAGATGGTCCATGTTATTGACACCACTGTTAGCGTCATTGTAGTGGAGAATTATGTGGGGTTTCTTGTTGTTTCCTTCTAAACACTATCATGATGCATCACTGATGATCGCATTATTACCAACCCCTTCTCCAGAACACAGGAAACCAGGGTGACTGGCCTAGCAAACACTAACACTGATGAGTTTTTCTCTGTTACATCCACAATGCATCTCACAACGTATATCTGGCTTGTTTTGTTGGATTGTTCCAGCATAGATCAAGTTTTCATGGAGTAGATCTTCATCAAACTGAATACTGGTGAGGAAGTTATCCCCAACTATGTTTCTTCCAGTCTTATACCAGGGCTGAGCAGAAGTGCCTCATTGGTTGAAGACAAACCTGATGAACAATCAATGGAAACCATCCTTTTTGGAGCAACTCTCGACACGACCTGGCACAGATCTAATACGTTGTCATCACATGACGACTCACTTTCAGAGTTGCAAATCTTTTTTTATAAGATCAGAATATCCTGCCTGTTTGTTTACCGTCTTGAATTGCACAACACAGAAAATCCCCTCAAGAGTCTCCTGAGTCTGCAGTGTCAGAAATACCTAGTCAGAAAATCTTCTCAACAGTGTCAGGCAAAGAGAGATGGCATCAGTCCACTTTCTGTTAAGGATACCTAACAATCCCCAATTGGAAGGGACAAATCTCCCTGGAGTACTTTCTATCTTAGGGTATGTCTACACTGGCAAGTTTCTGCACCACAAGTTATACCACTTTTATTAAAACGCTGGAATTAAACCGCTGTTGTGTGTCCACACTGTGCTCCTTGTGACGCTGGAGTGCATCCACATTAGTAGCTCTTGCAATGGCAAAGACAGCAGTGTATTGTGGTAGCTATCTCACTGTGAAACTGGCCGCAGGGTGCTTTGGGAAGGGTTTGCAATGCCTCATGGGGCAGGCACAGCGTCACATGATTCAGGTTTCTCAATCACATTGTTCCATGGGCATCCTACTACATTGCCAGATGCTTTTCAACGGAAGTTGGGTGGAGTGTGTGGGACAGGAGTGTGTGTATGGACGGGAGGAGACAGTGTTTTGGGGGGCAAAGAGGGTGTCAGCATGCTGTCTTGTAAGTTCAGACAGCGGCAGGAAGCAACCAGTCCTGAGGCAGGGGGAGAGAGAAACCCTGACATCAGCCCCCGCCTCCCTTCCTGGGCGCGCGCTCTCTCTCACACACACACACACACACACACACACACCCGCCTCTGTGTTCAACAGCGCGAGCATTCCACATTAATGGTTTGCTTTGTGTCCCGGAGCAGATCAGCTCAGCATGCAAGGGCTGTCAGAAACGGTGCTTTGAAAGGGGAGGGGTGCATGTCTCCAGGGCAGCCGAGTTCAAAACAATGAGCAGAGCAGTCACTTGAGGCATTATCAGGGCCGGCTCTGGCTTTTTTGCCGCCCCAGGCCGGGGGGAGGGCGCCGGGGGGGGAGGGCGGCCGGAGCGCCGGGGGCAGGGTGGCGAGCCCCGGCGGGGGCTCGGCTCTCCCCCCCTCCGGCGGCCAGAGTGCCGGGGGCAGGGCGGCGAGCCCCAGCTGGGGCTTGGCTCTCCCCCCAGCGGCCAGAGTGCAGAGCGGCGAGCCCCAGCAGGGGCTCGCCGCTCTCCCCCCGGCTGCTGGGGGGAGGGCGCGGGGGGGGGAGGGCGGCCAGAGTGCCGGGGGGAGGGCAGCGAGCCCGGCTGTGGCCCCACTCTCCCCGGCGGCCGGAGCACCGCGCCGCCCCCCTCCAGGTGCCGCCCCAAGCACCAGCTTGGTTGCCTGGTGCCGGCCCTGGGCATTATGGGACAGCTCCAGAGGCCAATGACAGTGCAGAAAGAAATCAAGCGTCTACACTGGCAATAGAGCGCTGGTGCCTCTGCGCAAATAGCCTGATGACTCTCGTGAAGGTGGGTTTTTTTGCAGTGCTGCAACTGAGGAGTTTCTGCGCACAAAGTGCCTTGACTGGGTACACGTCTGCAGTTTGAGCACAAAAAGCTGCTTTACTGCGCAGAAACTTGCCAGTGTAGACAAGCTCTTAGTGGGACTGTATGCAGCAACCATTGTCACTGCAATGCACTATCAGTTAGCACTTGCTCACTATTACAATACAAGATACTCTCACTAGAAGCAAACATATGTAAATGCAGGAAAACAATGCAACAGCTTTGGGTACATTTGTACCCTACATGCTTTTTTTGACACAGAAAAAAAATTAAGCTTTTTTTTTTCTGAATAGTGTACCTGTTCCCAGGTGACAATGACCTAAAACAGTACCCCTGAGGACCCCTATTTTAGGAGTTATCCCAACATATATGTTCATGGGATACAATATTACCCCATGAATGTGGATAAGGATTAATAAACTCAGAAAGGGGAATGTTTTGAATATCTGAACTATATTGACTTTTTAAGGGGCACTGATTGAAAAGGAAACCGAGGCAGGCCTCAGCAGAGCCACGCTTCGGCAGCAAGGGGTGCTAGCAGGCAGGCACACCCTTGACAACCGCTAACAGAGTTCCCTTTTTAGTTCAAGTGGTGGAGGTTTGTGTTGTGGTGTTATGTTGTGTTGTGTTTCTGGGTTGCCTACAAGGTACATTAGTGCGTCAACTGGGGTGCAACTTTTAGCGCATACTGGCATGTCATGCACTAATGGGCCACGTGGAGCCTATAAGCACAGACTAAAAGTTCCCCAGGGCATGCTGACAGTCCCATTTCAAACAGTGCTACATCAACACGCACTAGGGAACTTTTACTGAGCGAGGTCTACAGGGCCAGTTAGTGCACAACACACTAAGGCAAGTCACTTGACCTCTCTGTGCCTCTGTTTCAAAGCAATAAAACCACTTCTGCTGAAAAAAAAAAAAAAAAAATAACTACAACATAGACAGAGGAGTAATTTTCTGTCTCACAATAACAGAAGGAAAAAATGGATTAGTACTATTTGGCACATTCATCATTAAGACACATGCATATTATTCTAGACTGGGTAGAAGACAACCATTTGCTACAGAAATGATTGGGGCTCTGTCCAGAAAAACAAAACCAAAAAACTATGTACTCTTCAGGTTACACATAATTTGCTTTAGATTTACAATCCAGTAGTGAAACATGATCTCATTTGTCAAATCTTTTAGTTTTAAAGAGTAGTTAAAAATATACGTTGCTGGGAGCATAAACTGACCATTAACATGCAGGTTTTACTCCAGCTGTAATTCAAATTCAGCTTTAGTGGAGGCCTCTAAACAATTTGCTGTTACCTTACAATGACTTTCAGCAAATACTTATCTGCATCCAACAGACTGCTTTTCTTCAATATATCCTATACTGCAAGAGAAAGAACCTACTGAACAATCACCACTGTACACTAATTATTTATGGTTGAAAATGCTGAAAAGACAATCTGTTGAGGCATATATATGCCTTGCCTTTAACTTGTTAGAGTCTAACAAAGTTTCCAGTTATAACACAATCCCATTACAGAGGTTCCCAGACTTTTCTTATTGCGTACCCCCTTCCAGATCTACCAGCTGCCTTTCAGATCTACCATACCCTTCTCATCACGGATACTGAGTGTTCTCCACACTATCAGTCGTTTGCCATCTGGCCACATTTCAGTTACTTACAGATATAGTTACAGTGCGACATATACAACCAGGGGGGAAAAACCCTAAGTTCTGAGCTCAGTTAGACTGCACAGTTTCTGGGCAACTAAACCCACACTGCACAGTGATTGGAGGGGAGGGCTCTGTACGTCAGCATATCTGTGTTCTCATTGGTACATCCTGAAGTACATTAACTTCCATATTTTATGTAAAACAAGTTCCCATGGAGTTTTAAAGCTTCATCTGAGTAGCCTATTATGAAAATTCAATAAAATTATTAATAAAATCCATTACACAATTTCTCGTGTACCCTCCAGAGACGTCTTGCATACCCCCAGGGTACGCTTACATTATCTGATTTTGTTGTACTGAGATTCTGGATTGAAGTTGGGTTGGTTAGTCAGGGTTTTCTTATTTGTTTTGTTCACTTTTGTTTGGTTTATAGCTTACCACCACTGCTGAGAAAACGTTGAAGTCCTCCCACCCCACAACTGTACCAGAGCCACTAATTTGGTGGGACCCCAAAATGACTTGTGCTCCTGCATGCTGTTCCTGAAGGAGCAGTTAGGGGACACTATTCTTGGAGATTATCAGGGGTGTGCTGTAAAATGATGCTTAATGATAAAGGGCTTTATATTTTTAAGTAAAAGTTGGTTGGGGCTGTGTATTTTACAAAGCACATGACTGCACATAGCTAGTTTTATAATATGTACGTCATATCTAAAAGAAAGAAGAAATCCTGGAATATAATGCAGTAACAAGGAAACTATACCATAACTAGAGAGATTTGCATGTACATAAATGTACATATGCAGCAGCAAATTATTTTCCCATATAACATGCTTCCAGATTTGACCCACTAACTTACTCACAGACAGAAGGAACCTTGATGGACATCAGCTGCTTGCTAAGCTTTTCAAAGTTGCATATCTAAGTGAGGAATATAGTGGCACAGATGCAATGCCGGAAGGATTTCCTCACATTCATCTGTTATAGTCATTTCTTCCACTGTGTTGCTGATTGGCAATGCCTAGAGTAATTTCAGTGAATGCAGTGAAAAATAGACTGATGTAGGAAGCTGGTTAACTCTTTCAACTGCACATAGGAGGGGGAAAAAATGTTTCTGGATCCATATTTTCCACTACACTGAATCAGTGTCAATATGGAGAAGCCTTGCATGTCATGATAAAGCCTGTTAAAAAGGAAAATCCCCCAGGTACTAGCCCTCTGGTGTGGTGATGTCCATCCATTGAATTTTCTGAAATGCAATAGAATAGGCTAGAAGCAGGCATACCTCAAGTAGGCATGATTCAAACTTTCCCACACAGGTCTGCAAATATACCTCATCCAGCGTTCTTTAATCTCCAGTTGCTTCCGTCTGGGGCTTCTCCAAGTCTCACTTTACCAATTACACTCTAGTTTTGTAATGGAAACAATGCCAACTGCACAGAAGTTTGGTTTATTGAGGTTATTGTTTTGTGTGTGGTAGGGGGTTATTTTGTTTTATAAAAACTTTTCTATTCCTTATTTAGTTCTAAGACCAAGTCCAGACCAAGCTCTGAGGTTTTAAAGATAAAAAGTCCACAACAAGCCCATCATTGCTGGACAGGAGATTAAAACAATGAGGAATAGTCACAACACTACCAATGTATAATCATTGATATGTAATGGAATAATGAATTCTGAACACCTGACAATTAAAAAAAAAAATCTTTAGTGATTTTATACATGGATATAACCCATTTCACCTATTCATTTGGATTTAAGAAGCACCTTGTCTAATCTCTAGGCACTTGTGTAGATTCTAGAATCCATAAAATTAATAGAATAAATGTATTTGCCCTTCATTGCCTCCTATATGGAAACCCTCCCCCATTAAACAAATATACCTCAACTCATCACCAACTGACCCAGGAAACCCCCAGGGTAATAAGGGACCCTGGCTTGTGGCATGCATTGAAGTTAAATAAATGCAAAGCTCAAAACCAAGGAAAACGTAACCAGCCCCCTAATCTTTTAAACCGGGTATGTTAGTGTGAGTATTTTCACTGATGGCAGCTGCAATGGTAACACACAAAGATGAAAGTGATTTTTAGGTAGCCATGTTCCAAATCATGACCGCGTCTGCCAACTGTCCTCTATTTTAACTACCGGTAATTTTTTTCAGATTCTCTCAAAGATTTAATGTATGAAAGTTTTAGAATTATGCAGCTACAGGTTTTTGCAATGGTAGAGACTGAGGACAAACTAGAGGAAAGAAACACCATTGTATTTTCTACTCCTAATTGATTGCCAATGCAAATACCATACCACTCATCACACACTGAGATACTAGAAATACATACCTCCTTTTCCAACGAATTTGGTTCATTTTTGTTGAAGAAAAATTGAGTACTTCAGTCACAGGTGTGCTCAGACACGGACATTTTCCTTGTGTGGCACTTCCATTTTAGCTCTGCATAGCAAGATATTTTTTAAAATGTGCTACTTATGCCTCTTATTTATTATTTATTTTCACTTTGGAGAACTTTCAAAAATGAGACCCTAGCTCAGATGCACTGAAGCTCATAAAGGAGATTTAAAACCAATAGCTTTTTGATATTGTACCAGGTTCTCAGCAATGTTTAACCTGTTCTCCTTTAAATTAAAAAAAAAAATGTAACTTGTTGTTATGTTATGGGTTTTTTTAAACTACCTCCTTCCTCCCCTCCCCCAAGGATTTTTCCCAGGCAGAATCCCTCACTTCTCTTTCCTTAAAAAAAAAATTCAAGCTTGGCAATTACTATTATTTATTGGCTGCACTATAGTTACCTCCTGAACCAACTCCTGCATGCTATTTAAGACTTGTTTGATAACACAATCGCCTCTTGTGAGCTCTAGTATTAAAGGATCCAAGAAGCAATCTCTTAAGAAGTAGAGAAATTGTTTCTCTAAACCTTGTCCCAATGTGACAACTGAGCAGTTTATATACTAGTGTTTGAAGTCATCCTTTATCATCACTTTTTTAAACATTGTTGCTTCCTCAATACTGTGCCCTTGATATCCTTTTTCTGGTCTTTAGATAGCAAGGGGAAACACAGTATATTCACGCAGTTCACAAACTGTTTACTCAGAGAACGGTAAGTACTTCCACTTCCATGAAAGAGCATGCCACTACCTCAAACACAAGCCTATAGAGATCAATTTCTACTTCAGGTATTTATACAGCTTGTTGACTGTGCAACAACTCAGTCTGAAGATGCAGCAGATCAGATGACAAGGCCACGTTTCGAAAGCACTCACTGAACCCTGTTTACATAATGAAGTCAAACAGCAGAAACCAGGCACAGTTCTCAATGGAGATGAAATCATAGAGGTGTAGGTCTGGAAGAAGCCTCAATAGGTCATCTAGTCCAGTCCCCTGCACTCAAGGCAGGACTAAGTAATAACTAAACCATTCCCCTGTTCTTAAAAACCTCCAGTGAGGGAGATTCCACAACCTCCCTAGGCAATTTGTTACAGTGCAAACTTAGGGTTACCATCCGTCCGGGTTTCCCCGGACATGTCCGGCTTTTTCAGTGTTAAATGGCCGTCCGGGGGGGGATTTCTAATTAAGTAGAAATGTCCGGGATTTCCCCCTTCCCCTTGTGCGGCGCGTCTGATTGGACGCCTGGCCTGATTGACAGCTGCTCGCAGCCACTAGCAGCCAGAGTCCCTCCCCCTCCCCCGCTCCCTCCTCCCCCACGGAGCAGGGGGGCTGTGTTTAATTCCACGTGGAGCTCTTGCAGTTCTCCCTCTGCCGGGTGAGCCGGGGGGAGGGGGGGGAGCAGGGCAGGCGGCGGGGGGGGGGTGGGGGCGCGGGGGCTGGAAGGGCGGGGGGGCACAGAGGCTGCAAGGGCGAGTGGGCAGCCGGGGGCACAGAGGCTGCAGGGTGAGGAGGAGCAGGGCAGGCAAGGGCATAGGGGCTGCGGGGCGAGTGGGGAGCAGGGAAGCACTTAGCAACCCCCAACCAAGATCAGAGCAGGAGGGAGGAGGGGGAATGCAGGGTGCTCAGAGGAGGGGGCAGAGTTGGGGCAGGGACTTTGGGGAAGGGGTTGGAATGGGGGCGGAGAAGGGGTGGGGTTGGGGCGGGGAAGGGGTGGAGTTGGGGCGGGGCCGGGGGCGGGGCCCCATGGAGTGTCCTCTTTTTTAAATGTTTGAATATGGTAACCCTAGCAAACTACACTAACAGGAACCAACCTCCCTTGCTGCAAATTAAGCCCATTGCTTCTTGTGCTTTCCTCAGAGGCTCAGGAGAACAATTTTTCACCCTCTTCCTTGTAACAACCTTTTATGTTCTTGAAAACTGTTATGTTCCCCCCCCCCACCCCAGTCTTCTATTCTCCAGATGAAATTAACTCAATTTTTTCAAACTGTCTCCATAGGTTGTGTTTTCTAGACCTTTAATCATTTCTGTTCCCCTCCTCTGAACTTTCTCCAATTTGTCCACATCTTTGCTGAAATGTGGCACCCAGAACTGGACACAATACTCCAGTTGAGGCCTTATCAGTGCGGCATAGAGTGGAAGAATTACTTCTCACATCTTGCTTACTACACTCCTGCTAATACATCCCAGAATGATGTTCACTTTTTTGCAACTGTGTTACACTGTTGACTCCTATTTAGTTTGTGATTCACTGTAACCCCCAAATCCCTTTCTGCAGTACTTCTTCATAGACAGTTATTTCCATTTTGTAGGTATGCAACTGATTGTTCCTTCCTAACTGTGTAGTCTTTATTGAATTTCATTCTATTTACTTCAGGACCATTTCTCCAGTTTGTCCAGATCATTTTGAATTTTAATCCTATCCTCCAAAGCACTTGCAACCCCTCCCAGTTAGTACATCTGCAAACTTTATAACTGTACTCTCTATGCTATTATCTAAATCACTGAAGAAGATATTGAACAGACCCGGACCAGGACCAATCCCTGCGGGACCCCACTCAATATGCCCTTCAACTTGACTTTAGTGGTAGATGTCACTGGAAGATGGTAGAACAATATTCATATCCTTGAAGGATGAATGCTGTTGACAGCTAGTTAGGGAGATAAGGAGCATTGTTTCATATCATGGTAGTCATGTTTTCTGCATTTGTGGGCACCTAGAAATTAACATTCTGCTTGGCCAAACTAGGGGTAAACCTTTCATGGCTAAAAATCTGCAAAATTCACTCCATTTTAATTACTTATATTCAGGCTATTTTGTACCAGTGAATAGATGAAGCCAATGCCTCATTCCATAAACTTTACTCACACTTTCAGTCACACTCCATTGGCTTTAACTACACTTTGATTTTAACCTCAGTTTTAGTTGTATTTTGATACAGTAGGTCACCATTTAAAATAAAGGTAACTTCTCAGATGGCAGCTAGGGTTGCCAAATTTCTAATCACATAGAACTGAACACCCTTGCCTTGCCCTGCCCCCTACCCCACCCCTTCTCTGAGACCCTGCCTTTGCCCTGCCCCTTCTCTGAGGCTCTGCAGGCCAGGTCCCTCTGGCACTTAAGTGCATGAGTGACCAGGGGACTCTGCGTGCTGCCTGTGTCCATAGGCACCGCCCCCACAGCTCCCATTGGCTGCGGTTCCCAGTCAATGGGAGCCATGGAGCCAGCACCAGGGAGGGGCAGCGTGCAGAGCCCCCGTGGCCACCCCTGCACCTAGGAGCTGAATATGCTGGCCGCTTCCGGGAGCCATGCAGAGCTGGGCAGGGAGCCTGCCTTAGCCCCACTGTGCCACCAACCAGACTTTTAGCGGACACTTAGCAACCCTAATCAGCTAGTTCATTGTACATATCCACCATTCTGTTATTTTAGCTTACCCACCCTTTCATTTTAGCTCACATTCACTTTCACATTGTAGTATTATTGTTAAAGGCTGGAGACTGACACACTCCATCCAATACCAGATGGGTTGAGAGTTGGCCACAAAAGAATGACAAAGTAAGAGTCACACCTTTACAAATAATAACCAAATTCTCTATAACTAGTGATGCATGTGAATGGCCTGTGTAGAAGCCAAAGAAAGAGATGCTAATCTTTCAGCTTCTATTAGGGATGCTGTAACAAAGGCAGCTGCAGACTCCCTGAACCAGATACAGAAAGAATGTGCAGAAGATCTAGGCACAGAAGCCAAGATCAAGAAAAATCCAGAAGGTGCCAGCAGAGGAGAAATAAGAACTTTTTTCCTGCAAGGAGGTACTTGTCATTGGGCAGGAGGAGAAAACGAAGGGCAGATCTGAGAGCCACTGAAACTAGAGAGATAGAGCAAGGTTTAGAGAGGAAAAGGGAACTGGGGCTTTGGAGTAAAGGTCATGCAGGAGGCTAAGAGTTTCCTGAGTCAGAGAAACTTGAAGCAGGTAGAGGGAGAGAGCTGAGGTTTGGGTCAAGGAACAGACTGGTGTCAGTGCAAAGGAGAGCGAAGGGAAAATGGCTGGGTCAGTACAAGGAAGCTGGGATAAAGGCTCAGGAAAAAAAATCCAACACTGTTTAAAACATGCCTGATATATGTTATATTGCATATAAACAAAACCAGCATCCTTTTGTGTTTCATGAAAATCTCTCTGGTGGAAAAGTTACATATTTAACAGCCCTTTAAGGAATACTGACTATCAGCAACCAGAAGTCAGAGGCTGAAGTTTGGTTACAATGCAGAGCTAGAGTGTAGTGTCACAAGCCCCAGGTAAACATGACCTGTTTGTGCAGCATAAATAATGGAGTAATTGAACAGAATGGGTCCACCAAACAGTGTGAATATTTAAAATATCTATGGATGACTGAAGCAAGTATCATGTCTTCGGAATTCCACCAAACGGCAGTAGTAGATCACACAAATTTGTTATAAGCTTCCTTGTTGACAGCTCTCGCAATTTGATCATGAATCTTGTGATATTGGAGATTTTCTTAAAGCACCACTAGAATTCAGGGGTTGATTAGGTGATTTAACAAAACAAAATGGATATTTCTAGGCCTCATGGTTGTAGAAAAGGCTTAAAAACAAAAAGTCTGAAGGCTTATAAACCAGAAGGCAAATAAAATTAACATAAAAATATTTTAAATCTCTTGATTTTTAAGCCTCTCATGATTTCTCGGGGGCGGACTCCTGATTTCTGAATGCTAGGGTTGACAGTTCTGATCATTATGTTTTAGTCATTTTAAAATTACAAGATTCTTGTTTTTCTCTGCTTCAACTATTAGAGAAGGGGATACCCCACATAGACCATGTTTCAACATAACTAATGTGAGTCAAGCCACTAGGCTATGGCAAGCCTTTTTCAGCAACGGGGCATGCAAGGCCAAATTATGGCTCCTACAACTGAGATGCATTGGAGTGGGGGAGAAGGGAGACAAAGCAATGTGAGTCTTCTCCTTTCCCATGTACCCAGGCAAGTATAATACAGTTGCAGGTGCAGGAAAAGCAGGGTGCTAACACTGCCAGCCAAACCCTGGCTCCCTTGTGTGTTGGAATTGATGTGCTGAGGGAGCCTATACGATACTTATTAACCAGGTGTGGCAATGGAAGCCACTCTCCCAATACCAGTGATCACATTGTGCCATTCAAAGGCATAACGCTTTCAGACAGTCACTGGAGGGGTTCACCTTCTCCAGCACAGCCTAGCTCTTGAGAGGCATAACTTAGCCCTCAGTGTTGCATATCTGTCTAGCACACTAGTGTTTGAAGTAGTAATTGCTAGCTCATAAACCAGCAGCACATACATGAGAGGGGGAGAGTTTACCCACAGATGATTCCTATAGAGTGACAGTTGTAAAGGCTCACTAGCAATAATCATAATAATAATAATCTTGCTCTATCACAGGGGTCAGCAACCTGCAGCACGTGCGCCAAAGGTGGCATGTGGGCTGTTTTTAGTGGCACACTGCTGCCAGCCGGGGTCCCAGCCACTGGCCCCGCCCAGCCCGCTGCCAGCCTGGATTACGGAACCCCAGACCAGCAGCGGGATGAGCCGCTCAGCCCACTGCCGGTCTGGGGTCCTGGCTGCCAGCCCCTTGTCAGCTGGGGTCCTGGCCGCCAGCCCCGCTCAGCTCACTGCCAGCCTGGATGGATGGAACCCGGGCCAGCAGCCAGGGCCGGCTCCAGCTTTTTTGCCACCCCAAGTGGCAAAGTGTGGGGGGGGAAGCTGATCGGGAACACTTCAGCGGCAGCTCAATCGCGCCGCTTCATTCTTCTGTGGCAATTCGGCGGCGGGTCCTTCACTCCCTCTCTTCCTCTTCAGCGGCACTTCAGCAGCAGCTCAAAGAGGAAGAGAGGGACTGAGGGACCCGCTGCCAAATTACCGCAGAAGACCCGGACGTGCTGCCCCTTTCCATTGGCTGCCCCAAGCACCTGCTTCCTTCGCTGGTGCCGGCCCTGGCGGCAGCAGGCTGAGTGGGGCCGTCAGCCGGGACCCCAGACCGGCAGTGGGATGAGCCACTCAGCCCGCTGCCAGTCTGGGGTCCCGGCCACCGGCCCCTTGCTATCCGGGGTCCCAGCTGCCGGCCCCGCTCAGCCCACTGCCGGCCTGGATGGACGGAACCCAGGCCAGCAACAGGATGAGCAGGGCCAGCGGACGAGACTCCGGCCTGCAAGGGGCTGGTGGCCAGGACCCCAGACCGGCAGCGGACTGAGTGGCTCAGCCCGCTGCCCACGCTGCCAGTCTGGCAAGCGAAATCTTTTACTGACACACCACTTCCCAAAGATTGCCGACCCCTGCTCTATCACATGCTCAGTGCTTAAACCAGAACTATCATCTTTTCTTCTCTCTGATTCTAGGTCACTGTCAGATTCTATAGCCATTTACAAGGTCATCTATTTTGCCGGTAAACTGATGGCACCACCTCTTGATAGTGTTATTTACAGTTGGCATGACTTACTCTTAATGCAAATAGCCAACAGACAGAGAATGTGTTGCGTTTGGAGACATTTCTACACATTTCTAATTAATTATATATACATGCATATACATACACATACACACACACACACACACACACACAGGGTTGGCTCAAGAAGGGATTAGCTATGGACTTGTCTACACTTAAAATGCTACAATATAGACACTCCCTAGGCAATCCACCTCCCTGACAGGCAGTAGCTAGGTCAACAGAAGAATTCTTCTGTCAGCCTAGTGCTGTTTCCGCAGAGACTTAGGCTGGCTTAATGACGCCACTCAGGAGTGGGGTTTTTCCACAACTACGACCAACATAGTTAAACTGACCTAATTTTCTAATGTAGACAAGGCCTTAGTGTAGGCAAGAAGGGAACAATGGCCTGATAAGAACTGCTCTGCCAACACCTGAGACAATGCAGAAAACCAGCTGCTTTGAAGTCTCTCTCTCTCTCCGACTTCCCTGATGAGCTGCCTAAACACATTTAACCAGGTTCAAGAAACATATAAGAAACAAAGGACTTGGCTGAACTTAAAGAGAGACACCCTCTTTGCAGAGGAGAGACAGGTTTTGAACCCAGACTCCAGAGGTTGTAGTGTCTGGGGTAGGATAGGATTATAAGTAATATTTAGTCTATGTAGACCTTTTCTGGGTTAAAACCTTTTTCTCTGGCTATGCCATACTCCTACTCTTAAGTTCATACAATACTTTGTTGTGAAAGGAAGGTTCTCTCCCTTTATTCCACCAGTCAGCTCCTGAAGGGAAGACCTGCAGGGTTCGAATCCAGTTGGGCCATCTGACTAATCACAGTGGGAACACAGAGGGTGATAGCCCAGGGACTCGGTCTTAGAGTGGGAGAATTATGGGATTCCACCCCAGGCCAGAAAGGACCATTATGATCATTGACTCTGCCCTCCTGCAGAAACATGCACCACAGAACTTCACCTGGTAATTTTTGCATCAAGCTCATAACTTCTGTTTGAGCTAGAGCATATCTTTCAAAGAGATATCCAGTTCTGATGTAAAGTTTCAAGAGACAGCGAGGCCACCAAGTCCCTAGGTAAGTTGATCCAATGCTAAATTACCCTCACTATTAAAAATGTGTGTGTGACAGAGTGCTGAGAGCCAGGAGCTGACCCAGCACTCTGATCATTTACACATTAATTAGCTCCTCCAGGGAAGGCCTGGTTTTTTTTTTTTTTTACGATAATTTAAATTTTCATCAGCCAAATATACAAGTTTGGGTTGGTTTGTTTTTAATTTGAGTTTTTCTTTTTACCTGGTGTTGGTACAATCAATAAAGGCTTTGCTTTAAACAAAGGATGATGTGGTTAAAAACTGACACTATCCCTAGTCAGAGGAGAGAAAAGGGTGGGGGGTGGAGAAAAAAGGGTGGAGGGTGAAAATGGGAATGAACAGCACTCCAGAAAAATAGCCATGAAGTTAGGCTTCCAGACTATTCTTACAACACTCTGCAGCTCAATTTCACAGGCTGTTTGCAGAAGTGGGTCCTTATGATAAATACTTCTCCAGGTGTAATTGCCTAAACAGACTGGGGGTTGATAAGGAGCTAATTATCCCATCCATGGGGTAGCTAGTTAAAACTCAGGAAGGAGGAGCTAGCAGAGCCCATGGCCTGGGAAGCTAGTTCTCTGGCTGGTGAGGTTGCTTTCTCTCATTGGAGAAAGAGCTGAGGGTTGAAGGACACGATAGTTGGAAGTGCTGCACAAGGATTGTGACAGGACTTGGTGGTGGTAACTCTAATAAAACTCTCAGGAGGTGCTGACAAGTAAGAGGCATCCAAAACTGTTTTTGAGGGACCCCAAGACAGGAGAGGAGCCTACCCTGTTGCCACATACCTTACTTCTAATTTGAATCTCTAGCTGTATCTTCCCACCACTGCAACTATTTTACTTGGGTGAAGGGGAGGGATGAATCATTTCCACTTGGGGAGGCCCAAACAGACATGCCTTTTCTATCAGCTCTTCCTCGGACATGGGGTACTGGGATAGTCTCAGACTTCATGTGACACTGGACTGCCTCTAGGGCTAGTAATATCTTCCAGCGCAGAACAGCCTGAGCAGGTAGCAGGAAGTGAAAGGAGCAGGAGAAAAGTCCTAAATCTTTTCTGATTTGCACTGGCTGCCCATTGCTTTCCGGGTCAAGCTTAAGGTATTGGTTTTGAGCTATTAAGCCCTAACACTATTAAGCCTGGAATCCAGCTATTAAGCCTGGAACCTCAATAACCAAATAAAATGCAGGACATGCCAGGCAAGACTCTTTGCAGGTCTGTATGTATTACAGCCAGAAAAAACACACAGATAACCTCAGTTATTCTCCCTTGGAGGAAGGATTTGGGGAGGGGGAATTGGAAACAACTGATGCCCTTCTAAAAGTTTTGCACACAGAATACATTTGTATTACATCCAAATGATGTAACCATAATTTACAATCTAATTATCTCTCTTCCATGGAACCAGAAATCTTCAAAATAATATTCCTGTGGCTCTCAACATTAGAAAGGGTAACTTCCATAAAATGCGGAAGGCCCTTTATACAGGCATGATTGACCAATAGAACTCAGCGGTCTCTGGGATTTATTTATCAACCAGAACGTCTTTAGCAAAGAACTTCTCTACCAACTTGCAAAGAAAATCCTTTGCAGGCAGCTTAATGCGGAGTCTAACGAGTCAGACTAGCGCTAGCCAACAAAACAGTAGCGAATCAGTGTCCGAATACTGCACTCAGCTTTGTAATTACTGTAGTAGATGATAACCCTGATGCTGTAATGGAATTGACAGTGATAGGAGAACACTTAAATATGCACAGAGCATTTTGGGAAACTTGTGAGGATACTACAGAAAGTACCGTTCTCTTACTCAAGTAGAGCTGCTTTCACTCAAAGCCAATTTAATTTGGAGCAAGAGATTACAAGTAGATCCCAAGGCTGGTTCTCTCCAATTTCAAAATAAAACAAATATAAAATTAACAGGTCCAAGTCAGACAATCTCAGTCTGCTGACTTTAAGCATCTTCCAGTGTCAAAAGTGACATTTTCTTTTCTTGAGTGTAAGAAGGGTCTCCTAAAGCTTGTCAAATATTAGCATTTTGGATCCTCAGACAAATAACAGTCAGAACACATCATACAGGAAATCTATTGCTGTATCTTAAGCAATGTTCCCAAAATGTATAATGAAACTGACATTCATAAAACAGATTTGGTATATGAACAAATTATTGCACATAGAGGCTCTAATTCAGCAAAACAATTACTCACGTGCCTAACTAAAGTATGTGCTTAAGTCCCATTCAGTTCAATGAACCCTCATGTTTTTAAGTGCTTTGCTGAATCAGGGCCATAGCGCTTAAATATATATGGAATCTACCAGTTTTTCTTGTGGATATTAAAGGTCTTTTCAGCCTTGGCAACTAGAATCCCAAAATTTAATATTTTTTCAATTACATTTAAACTCACTTTTCACTGAGAGAGGTGAAGCAGCATTCAGTACATCCATTCCGCTGTACAATGTAATCTTGAATTAGGAGGGGGTTTTCTTCCATCAGCCTTAGTGCTAAAAAGGAAAGTAGTAAAGCTGCTCACACACAGGTCTCAGTCCCAGAACTATTACGGACTTTAATGGAAGTTTTTCCTAGTGTAAGGAACATAGGCTCATGCCCACCATGATTAAAGTAATTCCTTGCTCATAAATAATACAATCAGAGACAAAACTGTTCAGACTACTCATTTGTACGACCCTTTTCAAAGTTCCTAGCAAACTATCATTTACGAGTCTGATACGAAGAAGATACATAATTAAAACTTACTACTGTAACATGTTATATCTTTGAGGCTTACAGAATGGTCTTTACAGCTTTTAAAAAGCTATTTTATTTGGTATTGATTTTTCCTTCCTAAGAGCCTCTCTCTCCTGTTGGCTGTGTTTTTCCTGACAGACACTGAGGTCCGCCAGGAAATTTAACCTTCAGAGATGGGGATGAGTCACAATATTCTGGACCACTCTGCTTCTCATGCTTTGTTGTATTTTTAAACTCATGAAAACGTTTTGGACCCAGAGCTTTAGCCAGTTTAATCCCATCCAGCCTATAATCTTTGGTATACACCAGATTTCTAAAATGCAGTGTTACTAATGTTGGTGACATTCTATTAGTCATTATAAATTGTTAACATTCTGTTAAAAGGAACTGAGAATACTCATCTTAACTATCAATTGCTGACTGAAAAATTGTAGCAGAATAACTGCATTTGACTGGAGTGTGACTTCATCTCCAACAGGGAAACTCCAGGACTTTATCAAAATCTGTTTTGTACATTTCTCTCTTTAATGACAAAAATAATTAACTCATTCATATGACAATACAAAACTATAGGAGACTTCAATCTATCAGTCTGTTTCAGGGTCATCCCTGTTATCAATATGTGACAAGTTAATGGGTCTTAATTATAAAAGTAGCAGTAAAGCAATTAAGCAAACTGGGGGATTATGGTGATTCCCAGCTGTGGCAGCATGTTTCTTAGTCTTTCTAAGATAACAGATATTTTCCACTGTAAGTTAGATTAATCTTCTTAAGCACTGTCTGAATCTTGTGCTGAGAAACTTTTTAAAATAGATCCTGGTCTCAAACATGATCCTGCAGACAACATACCATTTTAGTCTAGATATTTGATAATTGCATACTGTGATTCAACTTAATTAAAAAAAAAAGTGACAATAAATTAGTGGTATGTGTCTTGTGAAAGCCCTGGAAAGCAAGTAGCTATGGGTTTAAGACAAACTATCTTTAACCCTTCCTATTGTGCCAAGGTATTACAGTCTCCAGGGCTGGTACACCCCTGCAATTTCTATCAGGTAGCAATCTCATGGGAAGCTTTACATTGTTCTCACTGGCACTATCCCTTCAGAGAGAGAGATTATACCTTTTGATTAGCAAATCATTTACAAATGGAGGGCCTGATTTGGAACCACATGGCTCTGCAGTTGCACACAATTCTGTGTGCGCACACCTTGGTGTACTAACACTTCTATTAACAGCTGATAAATGCCAACATTTTCACATGTGACATCTGCTTATTCCAATTACTATTGCATACTCAGGCATTAGAATCTGTGTGGAGGTGTTTGTGCATCAATTTGCACACTGAGATGTTAGTATGAAGTGTACACACAGTTGTTACTGTACTGAAGTATGTATGAGAGGGAGTGTGAATGCACAAACGCACATGTGCCAGTGAAGATCAGGTTGCTGGTCTATTAAAGATTTGGCCCTGAATGAATGTTTGCATTCAACTGAAGTGAAGCTTTTGCAACAATATATATTTTGTGCTTGAACAAATCCAAACCTTTAGAAGGGAATTTTTGAATACATGGTACATTCAGTTACCTAGGAGTTTCAAACTAACTGGAAATTAGGATTGCACTGCATTTTTACATGTTTTTCTACTTTATATATAAATAATCTTGTAATATTTCTTAATGATTAACAAATACAATACATCTTAAATTCAACGTATATACCACATGGTTTCTGTGAGCTGCATTAGTATAACAGTCCTGGAGTGTCATAGCAGGTGTTTGCTGTAATTGCTTGTAGTATTCCTGCTATGTATGGTTCAGTTGAAAGTCAAACCAGTAAATGTTGTCTGACAATAAAATATGAGTCTACATAGCAAGCCACTGCATCACTGTCTGATGAAAATACACTGAATTGTAAAGACAAACTGTGGCTTGTGTATTAAAGCAAATACAGAAACTACAATTTCAGGAGTATAAACTTCAATTGGCCCAATGCTTCAGTCATTTCTCAGTCAAATTTTCCAGTGAACTCTGTAAGAATTGTGCCCAAGTAAAAAATGCAGGATCAAACCCACAGGCTCGGATTCTCATTTACACTAAAGGTCCCTTTATACATCATAAATTTATACTTTGTAAAAATTACTGCCAGAGTGGTACAAAGGGGCCTTGGTATAACTGAATTCAGGCCATAGTCTGTTTTATTACATTCATTTTGGAATGTTTCTTATTGATCTAATTTGTATAAGATGTACATTTTACGTCAATAAAAAGCCATGTTATGGAACAAAAAAAAGTGGATTTTTCTATGTAAAAAATTAACCAGCTAACTCCCACTTCTTCTTGACATGTTTGTCTCTTTTTATTATTACCTTATGCAAAGGCGACACCTGAGTTTGTGGGCATACATTTTCAGTGTGCATTTGTTAGTTGAAAAAGCAAGAGTGTGTACAGATACATACTAGCACAACTGCATGAGCCAAGACCACACACCCAAGACCCACAGAGTTCTCTGCCAGCAAAATCTGGAACTAGAGTTTCAATTTGTGGCTCATCACCATCTAAATTACAATATAAATATCCCACTTTCCTGGTATTTGTCATTTTTAGTAAATATATTTAAGTATCATTAGAAGGGCCCAACTCTCCAATGGTATCCATTAGCACAGATCAAAGTAAGTATCATGTGGCAAGTCAGTCTTCTGCACATACTGACGACGAAGTCAAAGTTTCGAAACAAGCTTGATTTACTAAGTTGGAATTGATTTACTGTACAGCGTATGCAATATTTTTAAATGCCACTCCAGGCTAATTACACCATTCAGCTAATCCCCAAGTGATTAATAAGGTTCCTGACTAATTTTCTCTCTCCCCAACTGCCAGATGGAGTGAGGAAAATTCAACTACATCACATAATGCATATTTGCACATTAATGAACAGAGCTTACAGCTAAAAGAACTGGCGAACATTTTACTTGTTCTCGCTCTTCCCTTTGATCCCTGCAGAAACCAAACCAGAAGAACTAATAAGGGTTTCCTTTTTCTCTATCTTTCAGACAATATCACTAGTCCTGCTGTATTCCTTTTTATTTATACCACAATAAAATTATTTTCAATGTTGTCACTGGAACAATTCCATTGGTAAAGTCTCTTATCGTACCATGGAATTTTGTATCTATTCATGAGGTTTCAGGTCCCCCCCCCCCAAACTTCAAACAATTTTTGCTGGGAATAAGAAACAGCATTGCCACCTCTCACAATATTATCACAAATTTCATGATATTTAGTGTGGTTCTTAAAGAGACAGGTCCTGTAGACATGTTGCTAGGAGAGATTCTCAGCTTAAACTCTATTTTAAAACAAAGTTTAGTAGAAAAGATTGTAAGTCACCCTAGTTGTCTTAAAGCTCAGAAATCAGAAGGCAAAAAAATTAACCAAACACTTGACATTTTTTAATTGATCAGTGGTGTTCGAAAGTTGTGGTGTCCCATTCAAATGTCCATACAGAGAAAAGCAATCAAGTTAAGTCTTGGGCCTCCCAAGCTCGGCCAAAAATGGAATTAAAAAAACAAAAACACAAAACAAAACAAAAAAAACCACACACAATGAAGCCCACATAAGAGCTCTCTTGTTTTTTTGTGGGTTCCAACATAAGGGAGCAGAGTCCAAAAGATCAATGTAACGTGCTGTGAATTCCTCAAAACAATTTTCAAAAAATTTTCCCCACCTGATATGTTCTAATGGCCTGACAGAACTATGGAACAACAGCATGGGGCTTTTAACCTAAGAGCTTAGATGGTGGTTGGGTTGGGTTTTGGTTGGGGTGGGGGCTGTTGGGCGTTTGTTGTGTTTTAAACCCAAGAGATTAGATGATTATTGGGGTTTGGAAGGGAGGAGTGTTTGTTATTAAAACCCTAAAGTCATTTTAAGTGTTTCAATCAAAAGGCATTCATAGGTGGTTTCTTTCCTGAAGTCCTGCACAAATTGAAGCAGGTTATTTTTAAACATTTTTATAGTCACAACAATGTTGGCAAGCTCTGTGTCTGTAGGAAATCTGATTCAGAGAAGTGAAGGAAAGTGGCATTAACTTTTCTCACAAACAAAAAGCCATGCCAAAGGTGACCTTGCTGTTCTTTTTTAATTTTATAATGAATGCAAAAAGTAATCAGAATGAGATAGCCAGTGATTCAATTCTTCAGAGAGTGATTCAAATTCATTTGTCCCTTATAAGACCCAAAGAAAAAAGCCATTATTAATTTAGTCAATTAGAGTACTTTGAAAGCAATATCCAGTACATTAAAGAATCTATCCCTTGAGTGCTGCCTACAGTCTACAAAAACTTAATTTTATAGCATTTAAAATGAAGAAAGGTCATTTCTTAGATGTGCTCTACAAAGATTGTAATTTTAAAGTGGTGATTTTAATGAGAAGTGGGTTTTTCATAAATATGGAATGAATGATTGCATGAATTAGAAATAAAACTAAAAAGGCATGTATTATGTTCATCATGTCATTTTAAATGAACCTATGCACAAAAATATTGGTCCCTTCCACATGTGCATCAAAAAGAGACTTTTATTCTTGGTTTCCCCCTCCCCCCTCAGTTTCCTAAACAGATACCCATCACATTATACTACTTACAATCAGAAAATAGAAAGTTTTGACACAACAAAGCTATAGTTCAAATGCATTTGGGGCCTGATCCAAAGCCCACTGGAATTAGTGGGAGTCTATCTGACCTCAGTGAACTTTGAATCAGGCCCATAGAGAAGATAAATTCACATCCCATTTACTCAGTCTTTCCAATTTTTGGAAAACATTTAAAAGACTGTTTTCCTGGTTTTAGTGATTTATCTGGTGATCTTATTCTGTAGCATAAGCCACCCACCCATATTATCCATCTGACAATAGGAAAAGGCCATGTGTGCAATGACCTTGAGCAAGTCACTAAACTTCTCCAAGTTTCAGCTGGACATTAGGGATATATTTACCCCACTTTAGAAAGTCACTAAAAGGCACCATAAATGGAAACTTATTTACTTCATCCTCTGGCATGAGAACATTATTAAGAGCCACCCGGTTCTGAAAATTTGGTAAAACAAGTTCTTTGCCTTTGTGTATAGTTTCCATTTGAAACCGTTTAAAAATAAATAAACTCAACACAAAAATAAAGTATCCATGGCACACATTAGCTTCCCTCACAGAAAGATAGGAGAAAAGATGCTTTTGGCATTAAGGCACAGGATTGGAAATTAAAAGACGGTTCAATTCCCATCTCTGCAACAGACTTCTTGTGTGTGACCATAAGCAAATCACTTAATCTCCTTTTGCTTCAGTTTCCCCATCTGTACAATGGGGATAATACTTTCTCGCAGAGAAATCCATCAATGCTCACATGAGGTTCAGATACTAATATGATGGAGGCTGGATAAACAAGAAACATATCTAGTTTAATTAGCGATAAACCAAGAAGATTCTAAAAGTTACAATATTGTAAAAATAACTTCTATATACAGAGTATCCTTATTACATTTTGTAAGATGATTTTAAAACCTCTAGAAAAGTTATCACTTTCTATTAAAAACACAAGGGGGCTTTTCTAGAAGGAAAGGGTCAAATCCTGCTTACCTGACTCAGTAAGGCAGTCCCTGACTTCAAAGGAATTATTGATATCAGTCCAGAGAATTAGATTTGGCTTTCTCAGAAAGTCTAAACCCCTTAAAAAAAAGGAGTTAAATCAACTGATTGCACACTTTTATTGTACTATAAAAATATACTTAGTAAGGTTTTTATGAAAGCTTATGTTCTGAACTGGTCATTATGAATATGTATGTAGATTGTGGTTATAAATTATGTTTATAGAAAATTGTGCTCATAATCTGTGGTGGCAATTTAGCTACACCTCACAGGAGATGGTGAGCAGTCAAGCAGGGACAGACAAGACATCCTGGCTAGAGTTTCCCCACTCTGAATACCCATGAGTCACCCTCGAGGAGAGACAGAGGGCATAAAGAGGGGAGGAGGTTAGGGGAAACCTTTTAAAAACAGGTTTGAAACTGAGTTTGGTCTGAGGGACTGTCTCTGGGTGGGAGGCTGTCTGAACACTGGATCTCCCCTATTGCTAGGCAGTACAATGGGAACTGTTCAAAGACAATAGGTAATGAACTAGAAAAGGGATCATATCTAATATAGAAATGTAAAGCCTGAAGCTACATTTTATTTTCAGTGTAACTTGTACATTTGCTTTCCCTTACTATTTCATCTTGGAATCTGTGGTTTTTCTATTAAATATACTTTGTTTATTTTTACCCAAGGCAGGTCCCTCGTGTGCGCCAAAGTAAGCTCATCTCTGTGGAGGCTGGTTTCATGCCTTCAGGGTGACAAACCAGAGGGAATGGTCTGAGTGTCTGATACTTAAGGACCAAGGGAAGAGTGATTTGGGGAAACTCGAGACTGGAAGGGCTGTTGGGGTCACCTTGCAAAGAGTAACTAGGCTAGTGGAAGCCAGGGTGAAACCTTGTGCTTGTGAGCAGGCTAGAATAGAACCTTACCTGCCCAGCATAAAGGTTACAGGGCAGGTGGTGACAGAACTCCTTACTGGTCTGGGCAGTCCCCAAATCACCACAGTGCTGAACACCCTTCCAATCCCAGTGAAGTCCACAGGAGTTGAAAAGTGTGCAAGCACTTTTACAAGAGGTGTTCAATACCTTGCAGGACTGGACTGTGTAAGAAGGCAGTGTGGCATATAGGGTAAAGCACGGGAAAGGGACTCAGGAAACCTGGATTCTTTCCCAAGCTCTGCTGCTGGCATGCTGGGTGACTTTGCTTAAGTCCACCTTAGTGTCTCAGTTTTAGTGTCCCATCTTTAAAATTAAGATAATGGTATTTACCTCCTTTGTAAATGACTTTGAGACCAACAGATGAAAAGTGCTACATGAACTAGGTATTAATATATTCTATTGTTACCTTATTCGAATACAACCACTCAATGAAAGGGCACAAGATACCGTGTTGACATTTTATACATGTACATAAAAACACATTGGAATGAAAAACTAGTTCAGAAACCTTTCTGAATTCACGCAAATAATGAATCTAGATAACCAACACAAAGCCCCGCAACATACATTAGATTCACTTGTCTCCAGGCTGAGAATACAGATCCCTCTGTCTCTTATTCTTAATGGTCAGCATGGATCATCTGATATTAACTGCCACAAGATAGTTCAGTACAATAAGAAAAATAGGCAAAAATGGCAACAGCTTAAAACAAAATTTTAACAAAAATTCTCTTTATAAATTATGTTAGAAATGCATCAGTTTGAAATAAAGGTCTGTTTCAATCACGAAGGATTTACAGGTACATTTACTGATGACAGGGTTATCATATTCTTTCAAGCTGGAAGATAGCGATAGCTTTCAATTTTATAGAGCAAAGACATTTCATGGGATTAACCGTATAGTCTAATACAAAAACGGATCTTCTTTGTGCATTATCTATTGAGACGCATGGCTAGAAAGGGTTAAACAGCTTGCAGGCTGAATGACGCAAAGCCCACCTTTAAAGTCATGTTAGAAATGTATGCAAATGATAATTGGGGCCATTCATGCTAACTGGCTAGAACTTTGAAATGCAAACCTATATTTTTAGAAGTAATACTAATTGTATATATCTTAGATGCTACGCCTAAAAAGACAGTTCCTGTCTGTCACTATAACTCAGGGGTCGGCAACCTTTCAGAAGTGGTGTGCCGAGTCTTCATTTATTCACTCTAATTTAAGGTTTTGCATGCCAGTAATACATTTTAATGTTTTTAGGTCTCTTTCTATAAGGCTATATTATATAACTAAACTATTGTTATATTTAAAGTAAATAAGGTTTTTAAAATGTTTAAGAAGCTTCATTTAAAATTAAATTAAAATGCAGACCCCCCCCCCCAGACCCGTGGCCAGGACCCGGGCAGTGAGAGTGCCACTGAAAATGAGTTTGTGTGCCGCCTTCAGCACATGTGCCATAGGTTGCCTACCCCTGCTAAAACTACTGATTCAGAGATCAAAAGGGAATATTAACATTTGGATGAATCTTGGGTAAAATAATGTCATTGTCTATATGTCACTTTGAAGTTTGTAATAGACTGACCAATAGATAAATTGCCCTATGTTAATTTGTGCAACTAATTACTGGTGGTGTTTAGAAAGCAAAAGGTTACATCAAAAGCCTATTGTTTAACTAGGACTGTGCGGTCAAGTGGACGCTTGGGTCCTGATCCTGTTCATCTCAGATCTGCTTAGGCTTCATCAGGGGAAATTTGAGTCACAAGACTGAGGTCCCAGTTATGCTGGTATGCCCTGAATATGGTATTTGGGCATTGGATTATATATAACCTATGAACTATTTCTGAAAGAACTCTTTGCAACTACAAAGCTCACCATCTATGCTATGAATCTGAACCTCAATGAACTCAACTCATGTCTGTATGTATATTAAGCTTTTAACCATTCTCTCTCTCTTGTTTTTTAATAAATTTTCATTTAGTTAATAAGAATTGGCTGTAGCGTGTATTTGGGTAAAATGCAAAAAAAAAGGGGGGTTACAAATAAAGAGAAAGTTACAAATAAATCATGCTAAAAAATTTATTAAGGCTGAAAGTACATTAGAATGGAATCTTGCTAGTGCACCCAAATAATAGCATTTTCTTTTTTTAAAAATTCTACACCTTACCAAAAAAAAAGTTAGAGTCTGGAAACGAACAGTTTAAAGGAATACAGCCTGTTCTCTAGTGCAATATAATCCTTCATTGCTCATCCAACCCAATTAATACTTCCCACCCACACTTAGTTGCACACATTAAAGTTTTAAGAGAAATACTCAAAAGGTCAAAATAACAAATTATTAAGGAAACTAATAGAAATAAGAGGCAAATGAGAAGGTTACATTGAGTGAGGAGAAGAAGAAAAATGGGGGTGTGTGAATGTATTGCTTGTGTAAGTAAGTAGATTGATGGCTCTGGATGCTAAAGTCCTCTAGCCACAGCGGCAATATAGGACAGCCAGAGGCAGTGCAAGTTTTCCAGACAGTGTCCCAACAATTTATTTCGACTGTGTTCTGAAGGGGACACTGCTAAGAGAAAGGAGTGGGACAAGAAAGCAGTACCAACTCCATAACTATTCCAGCCTGGGCTTCCTAAGGTTCCCCAAAAGGGTAAGTTACAACTTAAGAAACATCAAGATAGCACAGTGACAGTATGATGAGCAGCGTGAAAGGGGTTTTCATGTAAACGAAAATCAAGCAAAGAAATTCAATCCAATTCCACAGGATTTTGTAACAAGGACCAATTGATTGCTTCAATCTTTTGCATATAAAATAGACATCCATGGCTGTCATATGCATCACACGGCATGTCCTCAAATAGCAAGTGGAATGCTTATATTTTCCTATTAGTGACCTGCTAAAAATTAAAGGAAGTACATGCATAACCATTGTGAGTGCTTTTTATGTGGCTCTCTAAGCTAAGACAATTATTTAATTGATGTGCACGTATTCAGAATGGACTGTACATGGAGCAACGAATACATTGTAACGACTCTGGGGAAGATGTGGGAGACAATAAAGCTCCTAGGCAATTGTTAAAAGTATAAGAGGTATAAATGCTGTAGGTCTTCAAACCATTCTGCTCTACCACCTGCAGTCATGTTCAGCCTGACAGAACCCAGCAGTGCCAGACCCACTGTTCTGGTACAGCAAACATGCTCTGGAAGGAACCCCAGCTTTTGTAAAGGGACTGCTCAGTGCAGCAATAATAGGTCTTCTCACAGGCTTCCAGGGTAGGAACTTGCTGCTTTATTTAACTGCATCTGAACGGCGTGAGGGGACAACTCCCACTGACTAACCAGTAAAGTAAGGGCTCCATCCCATAACTCAGTTAACCTTTTCATGACCACTCTATTGCAATATTTCACTATTGGATGAAGTGGTCCAGATTACTTCCTTTTACCAACACAGACCCTGGCAGAAGGCCTCAACAGGGGAATGTGCACCCAATAGGTCACACTGTTGGCGATGAAGGAATGACAGAAATTTCCTCTGCAGCCTTGGAGTAGCCCTTTTTGCTTTTAAATTCTCTGTTTCGACATCAGGCTCCCCGCTCTTCTCCCCCTTTGTGCTCGGGTCCTAGTCCAAAGACCTCACATTTAACAGAATGCTCCATTAAGATGACGACAGACATGAGACTCTCTTACCCTTTTATGTAATCAAATAAAAATAGTTGCACATTTTACCTCCCTTTGTAAAAGCACAGCCATTTATGAGGTGGCTTGTCAACTACTAAAAATGCCTCACAAAATGTCTTGGTTTTAAAGGTAAAGTATTCTGCCAGCCACTGTCAGGATGGATTAAGAGAAATGTTGTGTGCACCTTAAACACGAGGAGCCCTGTGTCAGTTATTAAGTTTTTTTGTTTCAGTAGGGTATGCTAATTGGTTTTGTTCATAGGCCACTGGCTACAGAGCTCATCATGTGCTTCTTTCTCACCGTCAGTCAATTGATAATACTGTGCTCCCCTTAAAAAATAAACAAACACCTTCTGTCTTTATCCTGGCTCTGTTTCAGCTTGTTTTGTACTACAACATATGTCATCTGTTTCCCTAAACAATCTGCATGAGCACTGCACTATGGGATTAGTAATTTGAGAAAATGAAAAACAAGCTGTAATTGCTATACATATGCAGTCACATCTGATTTGCTTTAAGTAGACATTTTAGTACATTATTCTCCCCTCCCCCAAAAAGCATGTCTATAAATAACTTTTTTTTTTTTAAAAATAGCCTTGTTCCTGTAGGCTTCATCTTTTCAAATATTGTAATACATGAGGCAGTAAAAAAACAAACAAAAAAAGCCCTCCAAGCTGTCCTATGCAATTGGAAAAGGAAACCTCTCTCTTGAAACATCTGCCAGAGCTGTTCTTTAATAAAACTAAACCATTATTGTAAAATTACCTACCCAACAGAAAATAGATTAATTACTGTTTCTTTAAAACAAACTTAAGTGTTAACCTAACCTTCCATCTTTAACCATCATAACCTAGCAAGTCAAGCCATCATTATAGAAATTGTATCTAATTTCTTGGCTGCAAAAAAGTTGATTCTGCTCTTTGCTAAATTAATTCTTTTTACAAAAATTCTAAGTTCTAGTCATTTTATGCATGCAGGCAGCAGTATTTTTAGTAGTCCAGTTGTTTTTCCTAATATATACATTGCAGAAATACTTTCATTTCTCAAAAAAAAAAAATACATATCATTGTCTTTGTTACAGCTGTAAGTGCCATTGGTGAAAGGATACATTGTAGTCTCAAAGATGGCATGCTTGGTGCTAGAACAAATTCCACCCTTGGAGGAATGAGAAAGAAGGCCGACTATTCAGAAGTGGGTGCCTAAATTGTATGTTCATAGCCTGTATTTACACATGGAAATAGACACCTAGTTCCCCAATTAAACTAGTTGGTTTCATTTCAGTGGTGGGCAAGTTCTTCTGTACATATACAGGACATGATTCTCCTCACAATTTTTCCCCCCACCAGTTTAACTTCGTTGATTTCAGTAGAGTTACATCTGATTTACACCAGAGTTCAGTCAGAATCAGCCCAACAATCTGTAAAGAATCGCAGGATACTTTAGGGTAATCTGCACTATATAAACATAAGTGAAGAAGAATAAATAAAATCGATATTTGCAGATTAAAAACATTTCTAGGTAAAATGTTCTGTGCTGTATTAAGAAAACAAGAATGCCTTGAAGTGTTCCAGATTAAATTGAGCCTAACTGAAAGAAGTCCCAATAAGAGATTTTTTTAACCCAATTACAGATTGACAGAATCTCATTAATGTTATAATCTTCCTAGCAGCAAAAGATAAGGCAAGATCTTTCAAAAGCACCTAAGTGACTCAGGAGCCTCAGTTCCTCACAAAGTCATCCCATACCAAGAATAAGGTGGTAACATCGTGCATTTATCAAAAGGCAAATATATTATATAAGAGGAAGAATTGTCCAGTGGTTAGAGCAGTAGCTAGAATGTGTTTCCTTGGTTCGAGTCCTTTCTCTTCCATAGACTTACTGTGCGACTTTGGGCATGACATTTAGCTTCTCTGTGTCTCAGTTTCTCATCTGTAAGATGGGCCTAAACTAGAGATGGCTTCCAGTCTAGATACTTAAGCCAAGAAACTGACAGAAGTTGGCCTACCCAACCTTGGTATTAGAAAAAGGACATGGTGAAACATAGAAACAGAAACAGGGAATATGCAAACAGGATCATTTTCATTTTTGTTCTTGTCTGTCTTTTGCTCTGATGTTACAGACAAGGAATTTGTTCTCCACCCAGATATAATGTTTAGGTTCACTCTTTCTAGATTAAATTTCCTTAAACACGGGGAAAGAATGGATTGATTAACGATACCTGTAGTTATTCTTTTAAGGGTAAAATGTTCCTTTGAGATCTGCCCAATGGAATTCAACTTTGATATACTTCAGTTGGAGTCTGATCCAAGAGGACAATGGCTTTAGATGAGACCCTAAGCCAAAATTTTCTTGGTTAAGGCAATTAATGCCACACCTACCTATTTGCATTCGTACATGATCAACTCGTGTATGTGAACAGTCCCATGTGCATAACTGTTGCAAAATCTACGCCTAAAACCTTATTTAAAAATGTGGCCTGACTATGCAGCCACTCTCATCATGAACATCTCCCACTGAAGTGATTTTGACCTGTCATGGTCAGTATGTCTGAAACCTGGCCACTTATTTGGGTGCCTAAATATAGATTTAAGTGCCTTGCTTTAAGCACCAACATTTGAAAAATTTGTCATTAGTGTCAAGTGAAGAATAGTACTTGAGTTTTATTTCAAAATTATAACTTTTCACAGAAATCAACAAGAAATCTACATGTGTAGAGAAAGGAGAATATTGGAGTTGAAGTCAACCAAGAGGATTTGAGAGAAGAATTTTGCTCTCAAGTTGTTAAACACTTCTAGAAGCTTTAATCACTAGAACTAACTGTAAACAAGCAATCGAAATGTCACTTTGGATAAGTGCTATGCTTGTGATTTCCAAGAGCAACCAAATATAGTATTAAATTGAATACAAATTAACAGAATCTGAATGCCAGAACTGAGAAGTTTATTAAATAATGTGAAAGAACATGTTTTATTAATGTCAAAAGTCAGTCATACATAAAGAATAACACATTCAGAGAGAATGACACAAAAAATGTCATACATAAAGCATGACAGACTGTAGAGCTTTTCACATTATGTACCAGCAGCACTTTACAGAAGAGCTTTTTTGGAAGTGAACGGAAGTGTTGTACAATTTGTATCTAGGCAATGCATACATGATTGTTATTTTCCTAACTTTTGATCCATTATAAAAAATAAAAAGAGTGATGGCTTATATTGAAAGTTTGCTAGTTTCCTTTGACTATGCTGCTTTGTATATTGCAAATAGAAAGCTGGAAAAATCTGGATTCCGTGTGTATATCTTAATGCATGAAATCCATGTCATGAAGACTGGGGTTTAGGTATTGCATATGCTTTCTGAGCAATCTAAATTCACTTGTTTTTAATAATCATATTTAATCATGTTAACTGTGGCAGTGCCTAGGGTCCAACCTGATTGAGGCCCCATTGCCCTAGGTGTTGTGCAAACACAATACCTGAAAGCAAACTTTGCATAAGAATTTAATAAAGTAGTAACAAGCACCGATGTGTAATTAAAAGGAGTTCGTCCCTAACATGGTAAAGAAATAACCAACATCAAAATGAATAATTGCCACTAAATGTTTTAAAACAAATCTAATTTCTGGAATTATTTGTACTGGTGTATAAAGGCCTTTGCAATTATACTGGCCTTCAATAGCAGTATGATCCAGTGGGTTAATCATGGCTGAATGCATATGAATCAAAATTTGGTATTTGTTTATCTGGACCAGATGCTCAACTGGCATAAATCAGCCTTGTTCTATTGACTTCAATGGGGCTGATTTATGCCAGTTGAGCATCTGACCCTTTGTATGTGTGTATGCTGTCATTACTAATTTTCATTTAATTTTGTTTTTAAATTATTCTTTAGGTTATTAAAAAAAACTGGTGATTTGATTGCCATGCTGACCTCTAACTCTATACGCTACACACCAAAACTAACTCTGTGACAGAGTCAAGATTGGAACTGAAGTCTTAACACATATTCCTGCGCTCTAGACATTAGAAAACAATTGGATGAAATAGAAAAGAATTATGTTTAAAGTTATTCTGTAACTATGTCAATAAATTAGGTCTTATAAATTCTTAAAATCCATAAATCACTATGCATTGCTATTATGATATATACGGTGCTAAGCCTGCAAATTTTGCACATATGGTTGACTTCAGTGGAACTGCTCAGGTTTTTAGAGCAGGCTTGGGGTCTATACATTTAGTAATTAATCATGGTATCTATGTTTTCTATACAAATACAGATTCTTTTTCAGAGGAAAGATTTTAAAATTGTTCTCTCTATTGTCATTGACATTTTAGTCTCTATGATTTGAGAAGGAATGTGAAATTGTAAAGTAAAATAACTTCACTACATAGCAATAGCTTGGATTTCCCAGTCCTGCATGTATACTGTAAGGTACTAGAGCTGGGTGAATAACTGACTTCTCAATTAGCTGGCAGCTTCAAAAAGCTGGGAGGGATTGTTCATAGTCAAAACTGAAAAATTTTTGGAAAATTGACATTCTTGTTGGAGTCGAACAAAATACACCATTTCAGCCCCAAAAACAAAATGTTTGAGGTCAAGAGGTGGGGGTGTTAGGGCACGCTCTTGGAATATGGGCGATAAAGATTCAATTCCCCGCCCCCGGCACATGTGGAACAAGGACTTAAATTTGGGTCTCCACCTCCCAGGTGGGTCTTGACCACTAAGCTAGAGAATCATTTGCACTCTGTGTCTTTGGCCCAATGACTATTCAAGTATTTCATGCAAAGTGGAACAGCTTTGACAGGGTGTGTTGAGAAAGACCTGCTTCAGAATAGCCCATAGTCCAGTAGTTAGGGCACTCACCTGAGAGGTAGGAAGTTAAAATCCCTTCTCCACATCAAGCAAATAGGGGAGTTGAACTCAGGTCTCCCACCTCCCAGGTGAGTACTCTAACCAGCTAAAGGTTCTGAGGGGGCCCTTCCATTCCAGCCATTTTGTGAATTGCACCGAAGTCCCTCAAACATTTTGGGGGCAAAACTATTCAGAGATTTCGGTCAAATTGGCAAATAGTATCAGGTTGACTAAATCTGTATTTTTCAGCAAATAAACTGTCCAAAAAATTTCACCCACCTTTAGTAACTAGTGCTCTTTGGGGAGTTGGTGCTGCTGTGATTCAATAAGCCACCAGAATTCTAGTTCAGTTTTAAAAAGGCATCACAAACAATCAAAGGTGTGCTGTTGCTGAAGGCAGCAGTCATTCAGGGCTTACTCTTTCACTGATAACATTGCCTATCATAGATTCTTCTCCATACAAGTGATAGAAAGGAAGAGAGAAAATAAGGTACACAGAGATGACCTGAAGAGAACCAGCAAGGTTTGATTTAAGGACTGATCTCAGTGCCCTCTCCCCAAACTCCCATTAAAACCTAGTAGAGCTAAGAAATAAGTTTTTACTTTTGTATTTCCCATAGGTATCAGAATAGTTTATCACAGAGAACTGTGTATCATTACTATTAGTTTACTCAATTCTCATGAACTCCGCTTGGACACAGAGATTGATCCTGACAAAACTGCAATAAGCACATCATTACATGCCAGTGGCAAAGAAGGATAGTAAATGTCACTTTCTTCTAACACTGAACAAGGACATTTATTGGGATAAGGAATATAAGATATATCCCTAAAGCTACTTAGTGCTTCCTTCTACTTCACCGTAAAGCTTCTTCTTGAAACTTTCCCCAGCTCTGTCTGGCCAGCCTTCCTGCTACAGATTTAAAGAAACACTACACATTTCCAGAACTGATTAATTGTCAAAGTGATCACACTTCTTAGGTAATTAGTCCAGGATTTATGAGGCTGTGAGAGGGAAAATAAGAGTGTAAAAAGTGTTTTCTAAGGTCCTAGGCACACAACATTTTATTTTGTAGGTAATCACATATTAGGTTTAAGTAAAGATTTTACAATGAATAGTTCATTCTCTTTCTCTGCTTGTGAATATTCATAAGCATATTACAACTTACTTTGGTTAATTTGTCTCAGTTGCATTATTAGTTTTAATTGCCTATAGGATTCTTTGTGGGTTTTTTAAAACTCTATTGGCTGATTGCAAACAGTTCTCTGAAGATATTCCCTGCTTGCTATTGTGTGTTAGTAGTGATTGGTCAAATAAGTCACATTACATGGGTTTCTCTGTCTGGCTGAGTGAGCAAGCACTTCCATTGGGAATATTTAAGCATATTTACAGTGTGTTCATAAATCTTACATTTCATATGCAGACATGGTGGTGCTTTGCTGTGTTGTGTTTGCCTACAAGTTCTGGTAAACATATATCATTGCTAATGCTGTCTATTGAGCAAAGTTCTACGGCACATGAGATCACTGACTTTTATTCCTATTCTGGTGTGTTCCTTTTCTGAGTTTTCTTTTAGAATAAATGATAAATAACATCATCAACTATTTTGATTTTGACATCTACTTTAGGTCTAGTGACACTTTTTTCTTCTTGGAGTTTCTAGAAACTAGCACCATATCAATATTGATTTGTCATTTGAATTATGTATTCATTTTCTGTACATGGTCAGAAATCACTGAAAACTTGAAAATTTGAAGCTATATAAAAAATGAATAGAAATGCCATTGACTTGCAAAAATTCTAAGAACATAAGAACAGCCATACTGGGTCAGACCAAAGTATCCTGTCTTCCGACAGTGGCCAATGTCAGGTGCCTCAGAGGGAATGAACAGAACAGGTAATCATCAAGTGATCTATCCCCTGTTGCCCATTCCCAGCTTCTGGCAAACAGAGGCTAGGGACACCATCCCTGCCCATCCTGGCTAATAGCCATTGATGGACTTATCCTCCATGAATTTATCTAGTTCTTTTTTGAACCCTGTTATAGTCTGGGCCTTCACAACATCCTCTGGCAAAGAGTTCCACAGTCTGACTGTGTGTTGTGGGGGGGGGGGGGGGAACCACACAAAGCCTTCCTTTTGTTTGTTTTAAACCTGCTGCCTATTAATTTCATTTGGTGACCCCTAGTTCTTGTGCTATGAGAAGGAGTAAATAACACCTCCTTATTTACTTTCTCCACGCCAGTCATGATTTTATAGACCTATCATACCCCCCCTTAGTTGTCTCTTTTCCAAGCTGAAAATTCCCAGTCTTATTAATTTCTTCTCATACAGAAGCCGTTCCATACCCCTAATCATTTTTGTTGCCCTTTTCTGAACCTTTTCAATTCCAATACCTCTTTTTTGAGATGGGGCGATCACATCTACAAGCAGTATTCAAGATATGAGCGTACCATGGATTTATATAGAGGCAATATGATGTTTTCTGTCTTATTATCTATCCCTTTCTTAATGATTCCCAACATTCAGTTCGCTTTTTTGACTGCCGCTGCACATTGAGGGGATGTTTTCAGAGAACTAGTCACAATAACTCTAAGATCTTTGAGTGGTAACACTAATTTAGACCCCATCATTTTATATGTATAGTTTGGATTATGTTTTCCAATGTGCATTACTTCACACAAAAATCATCCTTTAGCCCAGCCTTTCAGAATCCAGCCCCATTAACTAATGCTGTGGCCCACTCTTCCCTTTCCATGGGTAAAACTTAAAATTCAGACATGTAATATAGTTGTGGATAACAATGAGGTTGTTTCCATGGCAACATAAGAGCAAAAATCTCAAAACTTCTCCCCAACTCCTCTACTTTATTTATTTAAATATAAACAGAAGAAAGTACCAAATATCCAATCAGAAAAAATAAACTGATGGAGATAAAAAAAAAGAACGGTGGCGGAAAAAAGTCTTTAAAAAAAAAGAAAGAAAGAAAAGAGATCATTGCTCAGAAGTCTAAGGAAAGACTCCCATTAATTTTAAAGGGCTTTGTGTACTAAGCAAGTCATCTTCTGTAATTCGTTCAAGAAATGAACAGTAAATTTAAACAAATTATTTAAGGTTTTAGATTTTGGTTTTCTCCAGTGATGACATCTAAGCAAAAGTCTAATTCTGTCAAGAAATCAGGTTAGTCTTATAGGGTGAGGACTGAGTGACAGACATTAAATCACAGAAATGTGTATAAGTGAGAGATAGGTCATCTAGAACAGCACTTCCCTCAGTCTCAGCAATTTCCCTATGATATACAAATATTTTCTAGCATTTAGCCTAGAATTAATCTCTGTTGCCCATTCAAATACTTTTTTGTCAACTGAAAACAGACGAGAATAGCGTTGGGCACATAGTGGGCTTGAACAGTGGATCAAATGCAGAAAGCCCAGTGAACATGGCACAGCAGTCTGAACTCCTACACATTTCAGCAGAGATTTTCAAAGACACAAAGGGCTTCTAGATGTAAAAGTCCCATTGAAAAATCCACTCTAAATCTTGAAAATATTTGCAAACCAGGAAGGTGGGGTGAGGGGGACTGAATTTTTTTTTTTTTGTCTTGGGTCAAAAGATTTTGTTTTGATGATTTCATGTGTTCGTTTAGATTTCGATCTTTTTCTTTTAAACCTTTTCAGTCTAATTAGCTTCCATTTTGAAATAAAGTCACTATTATTTTGGCTTTGAAAAGGTCAAAACAAAGCATTTTGTTAATTCTGAAACTTTTCCCATCAATTTTGACTTGGAAAATTCACCAAACCTGACCATGTTTCACAAACAGTTTCACTTCCAATAAATCTGCATTTTTAACAAAAAATTAGCTGAATTCCAGCTCAGTTCTATCTAGCACTGACTCCGTTAACTACTCTGTGTTGAGCACTAGCAGCAGGTTCCTACCAACTAAAGAGGAAGAAAAATTTCTCCATCCCTTTTTCCATTCTTGAAGTAATAAAGCATATACAAATCCTACAGTAGGTATGGAAAAGAGGTCCAAAATAGAATGAGGGTATGAGAAATCTTAGCTACAAGAAATCGCTGAAAAGAGAGAAATGTGCAGCAACCTGCATGGAACTTGGAGGGGGGAAGTGCAGCTTGCAGGAGGAAAGAGCTGGTCGGAGGCCAGCCTGCATGGCGTGAACACTAGCTACAGTTGCAGCATCTCTGTAAATAGTTCTCTTCATAGAGAGCCAATTATTTTTAGAAACAGGGAGTCCTTTCACATTATTACCCAGCACGCAGTACATGAAACAATCTTACTGCACTCAGCTCAGCAACAACTGAAAACATAGGGACACTCCTGGAATCGGTTTTAAATATACAGAGGGGCTTTTTCTTGCCCTCTGAAATTCATCAATATTTGGAATTCTCTGCCCCTAAAAGGCCCATCCATTATATAATGTCTCAAGTAACAACAAAATGGGGAGGGGGGGGGATTACTTGGATTCCACAAAAGCAACAGAGAGTCCTGTGGCACCTTTAAGACTAACAGATGTATTGGAGCATAAGCTTTTGTGGGTGAATGCCCACTTCGTTGGATGCATTCACCCACGAAAGCTTATGCTCCAATACATCTGTTAGTCTTACAGATCCAGACTAACACGGCTACCCCTCTGATACTTGGATTCCACAGTAATTTTAGGATACTTGGGATTAACCACTAAATTACAGTACCTGGTGCTTGAATATAGAAGCAAACGAAAAGATGGCAATCTTCTTTTTCTAGTTATTTTGTAGGGGGACCAGAGTAAGCTTCTGTCTCTAAGCTTTTTGCCTGCCCTGTACCAACAAGATACATTCTGACCCCATTCCTTATCTTCCAACAGGGGCACAATGAGGGGAGGGGGAAGACAGGGGCCCAGCCCCTCCCCTCCCCCTTTGGCCAGCTCTGAGCAGAGACCCAGCAGCAGGTGCCACCTCCCCTCCTGGCCATACCTGAGACAACAGCATGGGCCTGCTCTGTAGCCAGGGACCAGTCACCCACACAGGAGGTAATGGGCTAGGGCTCCTGCATTCCTGCCCAATAGGGGAGCCCTTGCTGGAGTCTGGTGCTGCAGGCTGAGAGGGGAAAGCCTGATGCTTCCCTGAGACCCGTGCTCCAGGTGGGGCAGTAGTGGGAGGACGACTGCAGCCCAGATTCTGAGCTTTCCACAGGAAGCGGAGGCACTGGGGATCCACAGGGTTGCACATTCTCTCTCCTTGCACTCTCCCCAGGCTGCATCCTGCCCTGGCACCAGGGGCCCAGGCTCAGCAAGTCAACATTTCCTTTCCTGGCTGCAGCCCCACAAAACTGCCTGCAGTTGGCTCTGCCCTCAGAGCTGTGTGCCAAGCTAAGCAGCCTATGCCCCAGCATCTTCTCCGCCCCAGGACAGGTGCGCTACTGGAGAGAGGTTCTCTCCCCATACCCCCTTAGAAAATGCTGGTTTTGCCCATCTTCCAGGCCTCCATAAAAGAAATCTCACTTACAGGAATCTCCTCGATTCCACCACCTGCTCTCCCCCAACCTTACCACGAAAGCCACCCTTCCCTGCAGACACGACTCTTGAGGAAACCTGGAAATTATCAGGTCGAAGAAATGATCAGATGGAGCAAGATTTCTATGAAATGGTAAGTTGTTGCATTAAATACTTGCCATTAAATCTTGCTCAGATATACACTAGAAGGCTGACGGCACGAAGAGTGAGGCCCTCATTAAATTGCTTGGAAGCATATATTCTATTCCTGTAACTTAATTCATGACTGTTGTCAGAAAGCAGGGGTCGGCAACGTTTGGCACACGGCTCACCAAGGTAAGCACCCTAGCGGGCCGGGCCAGTTTATTTACCTGCTGACGCGGCAGGTTCGGCCGATCGCGGCCCCCACTGGCCGTGGTTCGCCGTCCTGGGCCAATGGGGGTGGCGGGAAGCGGCCCAGGCGAGGGATGTGCTGGCCGTGGCTTCCCACCGCCCCCATCGGCCCGGAACGGTGAACCGTGGCCAGTGGGGGCCGCGATCGGCCGAACCTGCCGCGTCAGCAGGTAAATAAATTGGCCCGGCCCGCTAGGGTGCTTACCCTGGCGAGCCGCGTGCCAAACGTTGCTGACCCCTGGATCAGAGTATTATAGTGACTTGTAAAATACTTATTGTATATATGGGCCACATTCACATTTCTTAAATTGCAGTATGTCACCATCTTGTTCAGAAGTGGCTTTAATCTACTGTCAGTGATGGCTATTAAAAATGGGTTTAAAAACAGCAGCAAACGGTGCAAACCATTGGCTTTAACTGCTCAAACTCCACTTGTAATACAGAAGAAGCATTCCAAATATGAATGAATACAAAAGATGTTCACTGATTTTTAAAATATAATACCTCACTTAAATGGCAATCTACACCTAACAATTGTTATAGCATATAGGAATCCTATCAAGCAAGATTTATACAATTGATTCAAATGTTCTATGCAAAAAAAAAAAAAAAAAAAGGCAGTAATCAAAAAGACTGGTAAACAAACACATCAAATTTCCTTCTAAGAACTCTCCTAAGAAAAGAGCTGAACATAATCCATCAATAACAAACACATAGGCAAAACCTTACCCATACTTGAAAAAGCGAAGAGTGAGTGTGTATAAATGTGAGAGAAAGATGTGGTTAGGGATAGTTTAAAACCAAAATGATACAGTGTAAGAAAAAACAAATTGAACACCACTTGTTTTCCATAGGACATTTCAGAAGTCAGTGAAGCATGGCACAATCATGATGGACTGAAAAAAAATCTTTCCTGTAAAAAAACCAAACACTCCTCACTCCCATACACGCACACACTCATATTAAATAAACTAGGGGAAAAAACCCCAAAAAATAAATCTGGATTCAAGCACTTGGGTAACTGAAAATGTAAAACACCAGTCTCGCAGGAGGATAGAAAACACGTTACTGTGCCCTATTTTTTTCCTTTAAAAGTTCTATTACACAGTATTTAAAATTTCTGCCTTTGATTTTCTCAGAATCTGACTTCAATGCATGATGGAGAAGTATCTGAAATAGCTGGTCCAAATGAGTAGCAACTTCTTTGTTCTTTAAACAATCCCTGATGGGAAGTAGTCAGGCTGTAATACCTTTTGAAAACTTATAATTTAGACAATGAAAACAAGCGGTTATCCAAGTCAGGGAGTATAAATAGAGTTATGCTAATAACTGTGGTTCTAGTATCTAAGCCAGCAAACACCTACTGGTTTACGGGGTCAAACTAGTACTTTCCCATCTTAATTTTTACAAACAAGGAGAGCAGTGAACACTAATGGTCAAATGTTTTGTACAAGGTTTGCAAAGGACATGAGGGGTAAATAATCCACATTGGTTTAGCACACTCACTGGGATCTTCTGTCTAAACTGTAGTCTTCTAGTCCATTGTTCACAACAGCATCATGCTGCCCATACTCACAAAAGTGTACAAGGAAAGGTGAGGGAACAAAGCAGAGCTAACTGTGTAGTGGGCCCCTAAGGCAATCTAACTGAGTAGGCAGGATGGGTCAGGGGAAAACGGAAGGAAATGGAAGGAATGCCATCTGGAGCATAGCTTACTGCTGTTTTTAAAAAGGTATATGATGCAATTACCTTCCCCCCACCCCTTCTGATGTATATTGCTAACTGCAGCATATGTGCAGTGATATTTTGAAGAAGGTGGGAGAAGAAGGGGAACCATGCCCCTGAAGCAGCAAGTTTATCCACTTCGGGCTGCAGAATGCTAGTAGTTCTGGGACTCAAAGATATGCTGAGATGTGGAACTCTGCCCAGCTGCTGTAGGGATGCAGTAGGGAACAAAAGTAGCTCCCTGTATGTTCTTTTAGCCTCCCAGTGCAGGATCTGTGTCTTAGCATGTTAAAAACAAACCAAGGATGGGATTTGCAAAGCTGCCTAGGAAATGTGAATGCCCATTTCCTATAGATCCTCAAGATGGCTTTGCAAATCTCTCCCCCAAAGCTCATCCTTCAAATTTTCCTACTGAAGTTTACCTAAAAACAATGGAAAACTTTAGGGACTCTTCTTTTCCCCACAAATTCCCTGGATCACATCATCCTGGATTCTTTTGCCTTTATTTTTTAGTTTTGTTTTCACTTTCAGTGTGGCAGTTATTAAGGGGGTGGTGGAGGAGGGAGCATCTCATCTTGCAACACTTTGTGTCAGGTCACTTAAGTCACGTTAGCTTGCATTACACAGAATGGTATGTGACCGGAAACATTCTATGTAACATAATGGGATGCAGCATCCAGGAAGTCTGAAAACATATTAGGGAGCCACTAGCATTCAGGGACAGTATGGTTCAGCTGTGATTTAATGTAACAGGAGTTGAAAAGTGCAAAAATAAGACTTCCCAGCTTTGCCAGCACTCTACAAACCAAAATCCTCCTTTAGAGTACATTAATTTCTCCCTCTTTCAGAATAACTGGGGATTGGATTTGAAGGCTATTGTGCAAGCAGCTTTATTACAAATACAGCTGAGGCACAGTCCTTCAGCACTGAATCCTTGCTCAGGCAAAACCCCAGAACTACATTCTAATCAATCCGAGTTTTACCCAAGTAAAGTCTCTGTCTGCAGGACCGAGGCCACAATGGTATGTATTGTCTCACAGTTGTAGAACTACAACCCTGTACTTAATGTTTTGGGCCAAGCTTTGAGAACTGTAAGCATTTTGCACATCTCATTTATGCTGACAGTTACCATAATTTCATGTACAGTTCCAGCAAACTGAGGGTGGAACTGACTATGTACATGTTCAAGTGCACAGTGCTCATCTTCACATGTGGATAATGCACACATACAGTTCTGAAAATCTCACCCTCTGTGCTCAAAAATGTTAGTACTACATTAATATCTTTGATTATATAAGCAAGACATACAATTCTATTCACCCTTTTAATACTTAGCTATTTTGAAGGTGAGGCACATATTGAATTACAAAATTTTAATGCAAGATGAAAATTTCCCTTCAGTTTCCCACTATATTTTTAAAGTCTGAAAGCACATAAAGCCAGCAATCAGCTATATTGAGATGCAGATCTGAGCTTTGCAACAGGCATTCCACACAAAATGCTCAGATACCCAATATCACTTCAAATCTTTGCATATATGCATGTACAAAGAAACATTTGCATGTGTGAATTATGCAACTACTCATCTGTTACCCATCCAGCTATCCGGTTTGTGAATACATGTGGTTTGCAGGTGCAGTGAATGGGTCAATCAACTTTACTTGAAAATTTGAGCAATAAGCAATTTTGGTAGATACAGCCCTTTTTCAGGTTCACACACAAGCGAGGAAAATTGTGATCATTTATACACGTAGCAGGGTGTAGAGGGGCAGACTCACCCCTGTGGTGCCTCCCGCTGATCTCTTCTGGGAATTAGCTTTTCCAGCATCCTGGAGCCCCCCCTGCAGGCTGGTGATCCGCCTGTCCTCTGCCCCCCCCCCCGTCCCTCCCAGACCCCAGTGCCCTTGTATCTAGGGTGTTGCCCCCTGGCAGTACACCCCTCAGTACGAAGGTCTCCCCTCCCCAGGGAACCCCCACCCACTATCCCTACCTCACCTCAGAATAAGGCCACTGCCAGTCACCAACTAGCCCCCACTCCCTGGGGCAGACTGCAGTATAGGCAACTCATCACAGGCAAGGTTCGGCTTAGACCTGCTGCCTTGGCCTACCCATGGGCTGCCCTCTGTAACCCCCAGTACCCCTTAACCTCCTACTAGGCTGCAGCCTGGGGCTATCCAGGCTGGAGTTCTCCAGCCTTTCCCCACCCCTGCTCCACCCAGGTACTCTGTCTTAGCTCCCTACAACCAGGCCCTTCTCTGTCTGAGTGCAGAGAGAGACTCCTTGGCCTCTGGCTCCCAACCTTTTTATACAGGCCAGCTGTGGCCTGATTGGGGCGTGGCCCAGCTGTGGCTACTTCCCCAATCAGCCCAGCTTTTAGAGCTGCAGCCCTCTGCCAGGGCTGTTTTAAGCCCTTCCAGGCAGGAGCAGGGTAACCACCCCACTACATGGGATAGTCACCCGCTCCTGCCATGAGGGATTTAAAATTGTCCTGGAGGAGGGCTGTGGAAGGGCAAGATGCCTGGGCTGATTGGGAGGAAGCAGGCTCAGCTGGGGCCATGCCCCAATCAGGGCCCAGCTGGTCCTATAAAGGCTTAAGCCAGGAGCTCAAACAGATTGAGGCTCTCTCTGACTGAACAGGGAGACAGGCCTGGCTGCTGGGGAACTCACCTGGGGACCTAGAGTGAGGCAGGGCTGGGGAAAGGCCTTAGGAGCTGGGAAGCCCTAGGCCAGCAACTCCACAGGCTGCAGGGCCTAGTCTTAGGCCCACCCAGAGGTGGAAGTAAATTGGTCCGGTTTGGCCTGGTGTACTGGCAAGAGCCAATACGCCATGCCAGACGGCACCGGCTTCTGTGCGGGGATTTAAAGGGCTCTGGGCTCCCTGCTGCTGCGGGGAGTCTAGAGCCCTTTGAATCCCGCCCGCAGCTCCGGCGGCTGGGCTGGGGGTCAGGATTTAAAGGGCTCGGGACTCCCCGCAGTGGCAGGAGCTCCGGGCCCTTTAAATCCTGGCCCCAGCCCGGCAAGGCTCAGGGCTCCCCGCAGCTCTCCCCAAGCCCTTTAAATCTCCCCCCCTCCCCGCAGCTCTCCCCAAGCCCTTTAAATCTCCCCCCCCCCACGCAGCTCCAGCAGCCGGACTGGGATTTAAAGGGCCCGGAGCTCCCGCAGCTGCAGGGAGCCCTGGGGCCTTTACTTGCCCCCTGGTGCTCCCAGCCACCTCTGCAGCTGGGAGCCCTGGGGTTTATTTAAAGGCCCTGGGGCTCCCAGCTACAGCCAGTGCCCCAGGGCCTTTAAATCTAGAGGGGCCCTGCCCCTTCTGGTTGAGGCCCTGCCCCCCAGGACTCCAGCAGTACTGGTAAGTCCTGTAAATTATTCAGCCCTGGGCCCACCTAGGTATTGGGCTTGCAAAGGGGCAGCCTGAGGGGTAAGGCAGCCAGTCCAAACCCCTTTGCCTATGATGAGTGGCTGATACTGCAGTCTGCCCCAATGAACGGGGGCTAGATGGAGACTGGGCAGTAGCCAAAGCTGAGGCAAAGTGGGGATAGTGGGTGGGGAAACCCAGAGAAAGTGGGGTACTGCCAGGGGGAGCAGCACCCAAGACAAGGGCACTGGGGTCCTGGGCAGGACATGGGGGGCCAACGGCAAGCAGATCACTGGCCTGCAGAGGGTGCTTCTGGGTTGAAGAGCTAATTCTCAAGGACAACCAGCAGGAGATGCCGCAGGGGTGAGCCTGTGCTGTGCTACAATACACCTTTCTAATTGCTCTAACATACTTGCCTTGTCCCATCACAGTAGGTGCTTAAGCTAGTCCTAAGTATTTATGAAGGCAGGAGAATGGTGAGTGGGATACAGAGAGATTAAGTGACCAAAGTCTCACAAGGAGTCTATGGCAGAGCCTGTAATCAAACCCAGATCTTCTGAGTCCTCACCCAGTATCCAAATTGTCATCCTGCCCCTCTCTGTGTTTTGTCCACAAAGTCATCTTTGTTCTAACTTGACCAATAAAGTACAGTTGAACTGTTACTATAAAATGGCCGGGAGTAAGACAATGGGCATGAACAACAAGCTAAAAAGAGTCTTAAAACATTTATTCAACTTGTCAGTGATGTTCTTAAACTTCCGTTGAGTGAGAGGAATTACAGATGGTCTTTTGTGATTCTTTGTTTGAACTTAGGTGTTCATGAAAGTAAGGAACAAATAACAGTTGGCACACTTTGCTCTTTTACTGTCAGGATTCACACAAGCTTTCCCACTGGAATATTAATAGAGAAGTTCTACCTTGACATACAGTCTATCTCATGGTGAGAATGTAGCACTCCCACTTTGCCCTAAACAAGATCTACACACTAGATCCTCAGCTGATATATATTGGTGTAGTTCCACTGAAGTCAATAAGGGGCTGATCCTACACCAACTGAAGTCAATGGAAATGTCACTATTGACTTCAATGGGGGCAAAATCAGGCCAAGTCCCTTAAGGAATAAGCCCCTAAATGGCTTCAAATTAATAAGGAAATTGAGGGTAGGTGGCATAATGGTTTAGTGTCAGTCATTCATCTTTGGAGGCCCGGGTTTAAAGCTAGTCAAAATTGGAAAGGAATATAGTGATCTCAAATCTTTCCCACACCAAGAAAACCCTACATCATTTGGCATTAACAATCTTGTAATACAATACAAGCAAACAGACCCCCATCCTCACTTTAATAAATTTTAAGATATTTAGTGCTTACTCCAAATCTAGAGTTTGGTGTTGGGTTCTCTCTAGAGAGCTTGTCTGAACCCGTCAGAGTACTTTCTGAATTCTCCCCAGCATATGCTGTCCAACAGTAGCATTAGCCAGACAAGGGATGAAGAAACTACATGTACTCTGTCAGGGAAAGGTTGGTAGGCCACATGAGCAAAAGCAAGCAGCCACTGCAGTCTTGGCTCACATTACCAATAAGAACTACACAACAAAGCACACTTAATCTAGAAGTAGAGAAGGAAAATGCACTGGGCTGGGTGCTGAACTTATAACTGGCTGCTAACTAGCCAGCTGATTAATTTTGATTTGCAAGAATCAGGTAGCCTCAGCCAGTTGTATAAGTAAGTGCATAGTAAACAGTAGAGATGAGTCCAAGACTCAATTCTGATGGGTTTGGGAAAGATTTTGAACACACACACACACACACACACACACGGGTTTTCAGCTTGAGAGACTCAGATCAGCCTACTACAGTATATAGAAAGAGTCTTGTAAAGTAGATGATTGTTTGCAAGAAAAATAAGCAGAGAGAGCTGAGTGGAGTCAAGAGAAAGTCTCACTATTAAACACCTCTCAAAGAAGAATCTAATGATCTAGTGTTATGATGCTCTACTGCCACAAAAATAGAATTTCCAGTGTGTAACTTTGCCTGCGGAAAAACTAGCGTTCCCACCAGACTACTCTAGTTCAACTTACACCCCACTTGTTTCCTTAGCTAGCTCTCTTAACATGAAAACCCGAGGCCTCACACCGTGTAAGCCAGCTCCAGGTTTCAATTCAACCTGAGCAATTAGGCCTAAATATGCATAAAAATCAATCTCAGTCCTTAAAATTTTGTTGTCTTCTGGGGAGAAATTGTCTTTCCAAGTGACACATTATGGACAGTGCTTGGGTACCAACATGTCATATGGCTACTTTGGGAAACTTGAGGATATTTTTCTGCTTAAGAGAGATTGGCTAAATTAATGGCTGCTGGATGGAGATGGTGTGCAGATGTGCTGAATAGTGTTTTTAAAGCAGGTCAGGACACGACAAAATTAAGAGTGGTTCTGCATGAGACCATTTCATAAATTGTGATTACATAAGATCTTAATTGCCCATATTAATTGCATATTCTGATCTGTATTCAAAATTCTATGATGTGCCTGTCTTCTAAGGACGTATGTTATACCAAACAAAGGGGGCCCTAAAGACAATTTTCAACACCCCCACCCTCAGGGGAGATACAGTCCCCACATCAGTGATTACAAGCCATTAAGACCGAAGAGGTGTAACTACTCAACCAATGGAGCAGCCATCACAGGGGCATAAACCTAGAGAGGCCCTGCTGAATGTTTTTTCACTGATCTTAGGCTTCCCTACATGGGGGATTTTATAGGTATGGTTAAACTCGTAAAATTATATTGGTAAACTTCCCTGTAGACAAACTGGGTCTCAAAAGACTTCACACCTGGGGCCTGAAACACAAGCTATGTCTTCACTGCCAAAAATGCTGTGTTTTTTTATAGCCCATACCTAACTCAAGTTAGCTACTCTGATGTAAACACACACCTTTTCTGAAAGCAAAGGCATAGCAACAGAAACTATTGAACAATATTATTATTGAGCCCAGACACCCATAAAGAAGGGTGAGACGCTTTCTTAAACAGTGCTTCCCTGATATAGGGGAGAACACAGACATGCAGGTGGAAGGGGAAAGAATAAAAAGGCATGCTGTCACCTGTGACCAGGGTAGATGACAGGACAATCGGCATTTGCTAGGGGAATGTAAGTCTTCAGTCCCTGTAACGTGTAGTGAAGTAGAAGATTGGATGAGACTAAATATGCATGTAGATTGTTTGTTGTTTTAAAATCTCATCGTCCTTAATGCTTTGTTCAAAATGCTGAATAAAGTAACCCTTAAGAAGGCTGTTGGTCAATGTCACAGGCTCCTAAAGGGTAAGAAACACAGGTGGCCAAATCCAGTCGGACCTGCAGGCTGATAAGCAATTGGTATAAGAACAGCCATACTTAGAGTAATGGTCCATCTAGCCCAGTATCCTGGTTTCCAACCATGGCTGGTGCCAGATGCTTCAGAGGAAATGAACAGAACAGGGTAATTTATCTAGCGAGTCATGCCCTGTCATCCAATCCCATCTTCTGGCAGTCAGAGGTTTAGGGACACCCAGAGCCTGGGGAGTTATGTCCCTGACTATGTTGGCTAATAGCCATTGATGAATTCATCTAATTCTTTTTTGAATCCAGTTATACTTTTGTCCTTCAAAGCATCCCCTGGCAAAAAGTTCCACAGGTTGATGGTGTGTTGTGTGACAACATGGGACAGTGTACTCAAGTCCTGGTCTCAGAGTAGCAGAATGGTGAGCTTCCTCCTTGAGACAGGTAAGGGCAAGAGGCACAAGACCTGAGGTGGCTGCTCTCAGAGAAACTAGAAAGGAGATAGAGATGCAGCTAACCTAGTAACCGTGTTAGGAGTTTTCTTCAAAATATTGGAATAGCAGCTCCTGCAGCACTGCATAATGAAAATATTTTGCTTTCATTAAAATAATCATTATAAATATTTCATTTTTAATTACACCTGCTGTTCTGGCTAGAATAGTTTTCTACTGGAGCTTTGTTTTCCACCTCCAGGCTCTTGGATTAGAAAAATGACATGCTGTTGGTGGAGCTTAAATAAAGCTGTAAACAGAATGTTCTGGAAATCCTGTGGAGCTATATAAATCAGGGTTTTACTTCATTGACTTTGACATTTTATACATGCCTTTAAAACATGTCATCTTGAGACTGGAAAATAAGAATCAGGTCCAGGAATTAATTTTATTGTGGTCCAACCAGGCGCTACATGCATTAGTCTTGTAAACATTAACAGAAAAAGCTGGTCAAACTGTGCATGAACATGCATTCAAATTCTAAATCCCTGTCCAATTAGACGCTAATCTTGAGCCCTTGCTGTGTGCGCTTCAAGAACATTTACACAAATGGTGTTTTTGTTGACAAGAGTGTATGAGGAATGGCTTGTATTCATAGTCTCATGCAAACAAGGGCATTTTTGCCAGAAAAGTTTGTTACTCACTAATTGTTTTTAGAAGTTGCAGTCATCCAAGTCAGAAAGCAAAAACAATACCATGCGACTTAGTTGACCTGACACCAATAATGAACAGCAAATAGTCAAAATAGATTAATTTCTGCCTGTGGCTTGTGCACAATTAATTTAAACCACCAAGGAAATAGTTACAAGTCAACACATTGACAGAAATCTGGATCTAGTTACTAACATTTCACAAACAGATAAGAAATTAATATTATTCTCAACTAATGTTATTCACAATAAATTATTCATCCAGCCTTAGCAGCCTGACCAGTGCATGACCAGCGCATGCAAGTCCCCATACACAAGGCACTTAACATTAAAATATTGTAACTAGGAAAGCCTACCGACTTCCCAAATCTATACAGCCTTGAGGTGTTATTACAAGTAAAATTTAATTGTTTTGTAGTGAATGGCCCAAATCATTTGGTTATGGTGGCAATTACAGGTGAATTATAACCACAATGAAGACATGGCGTTATTCTCCTTTAAGGTAAACACTATTATTAATTTTCCTTCAGCTTCAGACCTCACTACGGTTATCCATGCCGTTGCCACCTCACGGTTAGGCTATTGTCAGGGCCGGTGCTACCATTAAGGCAAACTAGGTGGTTGCCTAGGGCGCCAAGATTTGGGGGCGCCAAAAAGCGGTGCCCCCAATTTTTTTTTTTTTAAAACAGCGTTCCTGGGCTGGGCTGCTGGCAGCACGCTGACACGTGCGGCTCAGACTCCCTCTCCCAGCGCAGCGACCGCTCCATGCAATTATTGTCATTGCCGGCAGGGGCAGCGTGCTCAGGGAGTGGGCGTAGCAGAGGTGAGCTGGGGAGACCTGTGGCAGCTCCCCCCCACACCCTAAGGCGCACACACCCCACGGCAGCTCCCCACCCCCCCGGCCCGGGGAGCCGTGCGGCAGCTCCCCACCCCAGCTCGTTTCTGCTACGCCCCCTCCCCGAGCGCGCAGTTGCCGCTCCACTTCTCCCACCTCCCAGGCTTGCAGCGCCAATCAGCTGTTTGGCACCGCAAGCCTGGGAGGGGAGGAGAATTAGAGCAGGAGCAGCGTGCTCCAGGAGGAGGCAGAGCAGAGGTGAGGAGCTGCCGCACCGCTCCGGGGGGGTGGTGCCTCAGGGCAGAGGGGGGGAGCTGCTGCGGGGGGGGGGGTGCCTCAGGGTGGAGGGGGGGCAGGGAGCTGCTGCAGGGCTGGGGAGGCGCAAGGTGGAAGTTTTGCCTAGGACACAAAACTTCCTTGCACCGGCCCTGACTATTGTAATACCCTCTTCATGGGGCTACGCTTTGAGACCATTTCTAAACATTAGCACTATTAGAGGGCAAAACATCGATGCAATCACTGTCCTCACCCCCAACTCTTCACTATTCTGTTGATATCCTCCTTAATGCCACTGCAGCTATTCTGAATTTCCTGTGCTGGTTTCCTCCCCTTTTCTCATACATCTGTCCACTCCGTAGGTTGGGGCGTTGCATACAGAGCTCTTAACATCACCTTTCCCACAAGCTGCACTGGCCTCGGATTATTTTTTGGCTAGAGGTTAAGGTGTTAGTTGTAACCTATAAAATTCTAAGAGGCTTGGAATCTAGTTACTTAACAGATTGCCCCTCTCCTCATGGAATTTTCCTGCAGTTGTGATTACCTGTCAATTTTCCCTGGTGCAAGAGATTACAGAGAGATGGTGATAGAAACTACTAGTGTAGTATGATTTTAAAAATGTCATAGGTGGTTTATTGTAACAAGTGAGTGGCTTGGGGGAAGGTGGGTAAATTTATATTTATTTTTATTACAGGAGCAGCTACAAGTCTCCATCCAGAATAGCGCCCCATTTTGCTAGGAACTGTAAATACACATAGTAAAGAACAGTACATACCTTGAAGAGCTGACAATTAAAGCTGATTGGAAAATGCCAATTATTTCTCATGGGAAATTTCAAAGAAAGGGTGTGTAAGGGAAAGGTGTTTGTTTTCAACAAAACACATTTTTGGTAAAATATTTTGTCTGTTGAAAACCAAAAGCTTTTACTGATTACCCAAATATTTTACTGAAAATGTTTTGGTTTTTCACTGTAGACAGAGCTGGTTGAAATTATTTCAGTGAATAAATGCTTTTCCATCAAAAGCAAAACATTTTCCATTTTTGATGGAAAAGCATTTCTTCATCAAAATAATTTCAACCAGCTCTGCTTCCAGTGTAAAGAGATGGGTGAGAGAAAGTATCATCATTCCCGCTTTGCATATAAATTAAGTCAGTCTGTAGTAGAGCTGGGAACTGAACCAGACGCCCCATCTACTGCATTAACTGCAAGACCATCCTTCCTCATTGTCTGTTATACTGATACCTAGTGGTATAGGTTTTAAAGTTTTCTACAAACCTCTAGAACTTGGGATGAGCACTTTGAAACAAACCAGCACACGCACTGATCACGGGTTTCTGTGAGGATATTATTCATTAACCAAGAGATCTTTATGTTTTCAGTGCTATCTCGCAGATTGTCTCTAGTATTCTTTCTAAATATTAGACTGTACCCATACGCATGGGATTACTGTTCTACAGTTTCTTTGCAGAGCATTTTGATTAGTTTTGAGTTACAAGAATTACATAAAAAGGGAACTACTGTTCCCTTAACCCACCCAGCAATATTGTTAACCTTTCCAGCTATACTCTTAGCCCAGCAGAAGAGTCTGTCCTATCTCAGGGCCTCTCCTTTTGTCCCTCCAGACCCACGAACATGATACAGTTCTGCGGTGACCTAGAATCCTACTTTCGACGTCTCCGACTCAAAGAATATTTCCAACATACCTCTGAACAGCATACTAACCCACAGAATCCCCCCTACCAGCACTACAAACAAAAGGATTCTGCGTGGACTCCTCCGGACGGTCGAAACAACAGACTGGATTTCTACATAGATTGCTTCCGTCAACGTGCAAAGGCTGAAATTGTGGATAAGCAACATCACTTGCCCCATAACCTCAGCCATGCTGAACACAACGCCATCTACAGCCTCAGAAACAACCCTGACATCATTATCAAAAAGGCTGACAAAGGGGTGCTGTCGTCATCATGAATAAATTGGAATATGACCAAGAGGCTGCTGGACAGCTCTCTAACACCACATTCTACAGGCCATTATCCTCTGATCCCACTGAGGATTACCTAAAGAAACTACACCATCTGCTAAAAAAACTCCGACAAAGCACAGGAACAAATCTGTACAGACACATGCCTAGAACCCCGACCAGGGACATTCTATTTGCTACCCAAGATCCATAAACCTGGAAATCCTGGACGCCCCATCATCTCAGGCATTGGCACCCTAACATCAGGCTTGTCTGGTTATGTGGACTCTCTCCTCAGACTCTACGCTACCAGCACTCCTAGCTATCTTCGAGATACTACTGACTTCCTGAGGAAACTACAATCCATCGGTGATCTTCCAGAAAACACCATCCTGGCCACTATGGACGTAGAAGCCCTCTACACCAATATTCCACACACAGATGGACTACAAGCTATCAGGAACAGTATCCCCGATAATGTCACAGCTAACCTGGTGGCTGAACTCTGTGACTTTGTCCTCACCCACAACTATTTCACATTTGGGGACAATATATACCTTCAAGTCAGCGGCACTGCTATGGGTACCCGCATGGCCCCACAGTATGCCAACATCTTTATGGCTGACTTAGAACAACGCTTCCTTAGCTCTCGTCCCCTAACGCCCCTACTCTACTTGCGCTACATTGATGACATCTTCATCATCTGGACCCATGGAAAAGAAGCCCTTGAGGAATTCCACCATGATTTCAATAATTTCCATCCCACCATCAACCTCAGCCTAGATCAATCCACACAAGCGGTCCATTTCCTGGACACTACTGTGCTAATAAGCGATGGTCACATAAATACCACCCTGTACCGGAAACCTACTGACCGCTACACTTACCTACATGCCTCCAGCTTCCATCCAGGACACACCACACGATCCATTGTCTACAGCCAAGCTCTAAGATATAACCGTATTTGCTCCAATCCCTCAGATAGAGACAAGCACCTACAAGATCTCTATCAAGCATTCTTAAAACTACAATACCCACCTGCTGAAGTGAAAAAACAGATTGACAGAGCCAGACGAGTACCCAGAAGTCACCTCCTACAAGACAGGGCCAACAAAGAAAATAACAGAACACCACTAGCTGTCACCTTCAGCCCCCAACTAAAACCTTTCCAGCGCATCATCAGAGATCTACAACCTATCCTGAAAGATGATCCTTTACTCTCACAGATCTTGGGAGACAGACCTGTCCTCGCTTACAGACAACCCCCCGACCTAAAGCAAATACTCACCAGCAACCACACATCACTGAACAAAAACACTGACCCAGGAACCTATCCTTGTAACAAAGCCCGATGCCAACTCTGTCCACATATCTATTCAAGTGACACCATCATAGGGCCTAATCACATCAGCCATACCATCAGGGGCTCGTTCACCTGCACATCTACCAATGTGATATATGCCATCATGTGCAAGCAATGCCCCTCTGCCATGTACATTGGCCAAACCGGACAGTCTCTACGCAAAAGAATTAATGGACACAAATCTGACATCAGGAATCATAATACTCAAAAACCAGTGGGAGAACACTTTAACCTGTCTGGCCATTCTTTGACAGACCTGCGGGTGGCTATCTTAAAACAGAAAAACTTCAAAAACAGACTCCAACGAGAGACTGCTGAGCTGGAATTGATATGCAAACTAGACACAATCAACTCAGGGCTAAATAGGGATTGGGAATGGCTGAGCCATTACAAACATTGAATCTATCTCCCCTTGTAAGTATTCTCACACTTGCTTCTTATCAAACTGTCTGTACTGGGCTATCTTGATTATCACTTCAAAAGTTTTTTTTCTCTTACTTAATTGGCCTCTCAGAGTTGGTAAGACAACTCCCACCTGTTCATGCTCTCTGTATGTGTGTATATATATCTCCTCAATATATTTCACTCTATATGCATCCAAAGAAGTGGGTTGTAGCCCACGAAAGCTTATGCTCTAATAAATTTGTTAGTCTCTAAGGTGCCACAAGTACTCCTGTTACAAAAAGGGAAATTGCAGCTCAGCTCACAAAAAGGTGTTATAAATACATGTGTTTCTAAAGGTGAAAAACACAAGCTCCAAGGAGCACCAATCAAGCAATCACCAGAGAGCATGACCGCTAATTAGGAATTGACACTTAGTATTTGTTATGTGTTTCCTCAAAGTCACTTACACAGATTTTGCAGTATTTTAAAACAGGTTTGAACTTCTGACTTTCAGTGTAAGCTCACTTAAAAATTGAACACAGTACACTTCCCTGAAGGAAATGACTTGTAGTTGTCTTCAACCCCATTATGTGCAATATCATTTCATCACCCAAATACTCCCTGCAGCTGCAGCAGTCTGGCAAGCACAAGTCACAAGAAAAACTCATCTACATATGGCTTCTGGCCTTGCTCACTAGAGAAACTTGCTAAGACAAATTACAGTGTCAAAAGAGAGCTCATTAAATTTTTATATCAGATAGTTGTGTTACCCTTAATTCCCTGGGTACTCATCCCTTTTGTTGCTTTTAGCTTTGAGTCCTCAAGGCTCAAAAATGTTCAAGGGCAGCAAGCACCAATTATAAACAAAAAATAAGTTGTTTGCTTACTAATATAAAATGAAGCACAAGACCATCACTAATTCACATTTACCAAAAATATAGCTTCATTACTATGTTGCACAAGTCTGCTGAATAGTGTGGTATTCCTGCATGTGTTTAATTTAGTGCTGGTATTTGTGCTGAGGCAATGACAACAATTAAATATAATGAAATGGGGATTAAGCACATTTTCCACCATTTGTCTGGCTATTTTCTTTTTTTCCTTGATAAAAAATGAACTCGTGGACTGTCTATCTAGTGCTGATGTGAATGCTTTATAGAATTTTAAAATCTTCTGCTTTGGGGAAAGTTAAAAGAATGTGATCATAGCTTGCAGTTATATTCAGTACTCTCAAGGAATAAACATTGAAACAAATAAAGAACATTAAAGTTACTATATTCCTACACATTCATTTTTTTAAGTAAATGAATTAAAAGAAAGCTTTGCCTCCTTTAGAATAGTACATCTAAAATATTTATTTCCCACCAGAACAGTCTGCTAAGATTTTTTTTCTGCCATCTTCATTATATATTCCACTATTAATAATATTTTAAAGTATAACTATTCTCTTTTGCTATTCTTTAACATTTAAAAATTAGCTATATGTGAGAACAGTGTATGATATTTTAATATTCATTTCCGCAAATGTTTCAGTTGTTACAGGGTTTCAGCATCAAAATGCAATAAGAAATGTGCAGTGTCTCTTTTCATAAACATTTCATCACTTCTCAATAAAGATAGTGTCTCAAGATTTCATACGATGACAGTGATGCTACATTTAGATTGATCTGAGACAGTTTGGTGCCATCTTCTGCATATAGCTCCTAGGAAAAGGTCAAATTACTTTTCAGGATTGACACATTCAGAGATCAGCTGATGAAATGCAATCATTCCTTCTGGGATTGATGCAGCACAGCTACTGTAGGATGCAATCCAAATCAAAGTGATTACTTCTGAAACTTCAGAACATGTGATTTATCTTTGGTGAGTGTCAGAGACAGCATGCGTCAGGCCCTGGATGATCTTGGAGTGCTCCTGAATTCTTAGGGCTCTGTAGTCACAGAATCAGAATTAGAGAGTTTAAACCTGATATCTCCTATGGAACTACACTCTTATCAAACAAATATCGTCAACAACAATTTACAGATAAGGTGTCTATCCCCCCCGTTACCTTAAGTGATTGCTCAAGTTCATGTAGCAAGTTGGTGGCACAGACAGGAATAGAACCCAGTTTTTCACTGGGATGCCCACTCCCAGGCGCTAATCACTAGAGCACACTCCCTGCTTTCCTTAGTAAGATTAAAACTCCAACAAAACTATTACCGTCTAAAATACATTGGTATGTATATCAAATGCATTGCAATCTATTTACTTACAGTTTTGAAGGTCCTCGACATGCCATTTTGTAGTACAAAACAGCAGATTATGCTGTTAAATATAACGTTTTTGTATATTTTTCTTGGTATATATTGCTTTTGAATATTTTTAGTATATTTACTCTCATTGAGGTCACCGACTTTACTGAGATTAACACTGGACTATATAATATAGGTTTAAAAAAAAATATTGAGAGCCAGAGCCAGATTATGGCCTGGCCTATGATGCCTTGTAGGGGCATAAGTGGGAGCAAGTTAACCCATTCCCACAACTTGCACACAACCTATCTGGACCTCAGGTTGCAGACCCATACATCTCCCCCACCATCCAATGGATGGAGTGGGCTGGGGAATGTGTAGAGCCTTGAGTCTGTAGTTGTCACAGGGTGTGGGAAGTAATCTGTGACCATACAGGGCCAATAGTAATTTACTACCATCCTGGAGCAAGTGGGGGGGGAGGTAGTGGAAGGAAGGCATCCTGCCTCTCTGAGGAGCGTTTCTTTCTCTGTTACGTGCCATCTCTTATGTACATGTACGTGCAGCGCCATAAGACAAAGGGTCATGGACGTTAATGTTAGCATGTTGTTTGGACTAACAAAAGAAAAAGATAAAGAATGCTTAGTACTTATGCAATACGTTTCATCCGTCAGTGTGAAAATGCTTTACAAAAGGTGGATAGGTGCCACAGCGATAAAATGGAGGGAATAGATTGGTTAAGAGACTTGGCCAAGATCACAGCTAGTAAGAGTCAGGAGCAAAATCCAGTTCTCCTGATCCCAGTCTTGTGCCTTAGCTACTGGTAAATGCTGATTCACATGATTTTTAATTGTATGTGCATTTAAGAAAAGAAGAAGAGGCATGTGCGTAGGTGAGCACACGTTGCGGGTGCATTTCCACAAACTTCAGGTTTGTTAGTTATCCTGGAAGTACCATATATACTCGATCATAAGCCGGTTCATGTATAAACCGCCCCCCCCCCCAGATGGATAAGTAAAAATGGAAACCTTTTTATGACCCATTCATAAGCCAACCCTATAATTCAGGGGCTGGCAAACTTTGGCTCCTGGGCCATCAGGATAAGCCGCTGGCCGGCCGAGATGGTTTGTTTACCTTGAGCGTCCACAGGCATGGAGGTAAACCTAAGTAAACAAAGTGTCCCCGCGTGCCAGCTGCTGACCCTGATGGGCTGGAACAGCAACTGGTGGGGACACTTTTTTGGGTGGGGGAAGAAGCTGGGGGTCAGGGGAGTAACCCCCGTGACCATCCCCCACCTGACCCCATCCCTAGCCCGGGACCCCCACACTCTCCCCATCCCATCCCTTCCCACCTTATCTGGGAAGGGCCAAGGGAGGATGTCTCTGGCCTGGCCAGAGCTGCTCCGGCAGGCTGGGCGACGTGGCCACAGCCTGCTCTGGCGGGCCAGACTGGGCGGCACAACGTCAGCGTGCTCCAGTGGGCCAGGCGGCACGGCCACAGCCTGCTCCAGCGGCACGGCTGCAGAGTGCTCCGGCAGACAGGGCTGAGCGGCACGGCCGCAGCCTGCCAGCCCCGGAGCTGCAGCTGCTTTGGAGGCTGGGGGGACAGCAGTGTGGCCAGAAGCGGAGAGACTCTGGCCCCACCTCTTCCCTTCTGGCTCTGCTGCCTCTCCTTGCCCCCTCTGATGGGGGGAGGGGCTGTGTCCCACCTCTCCCTCTCTATACCCATTCATAAGCCGACCCCCTTCTCTGATGCTTCCCTTTTTTACTAAAAAAATTCGGCTTATGAACGAGTATATACTGTTACTTTTGTTACCCCCGGACAACTTCAGTGCAGCTTATCCTTGGAATACAAATCTGATAGAAAACTTCATTCACAAATTTTTTTAAAAAGCACGTTTGCTCATCAAATGGTCTTTCCAAGTTTTCCTGTAAGTAAGTTTTAGATTTGACTTCGTCTAATATACAAGTGGGAATTATGTGGGTGAGTGATGGGGGAAAACTCAAACCCAGTTCAGTAGCATTACAGAAAGAATCTGTTGGGAAACATATTTAGAACATTCATTGTTTCACTAAACTGGATTTCAAATAGATACAACTATTAGAAAAAAATTGTTACTAAACAACGTGAAATCAGAAGCCACGTGATACAATTTCCGTAATTTCTATGAGGAATAAGTAACTATACAATACTTGTCAGAATTGTTTGATATTAAATATCACCATAAAACTAACACTCAAAACACAAAAACCCTTCAATCCTTAAACCTTACAAAATAAAAGAGAACATGAATAAAATCTAAACAAAAAACCCTACCCCAGAGTTTTTTCCTCCAAAGAGAAAGTGCCAGAGAGACTCCATGAAGTCCACAATGGATTTCACTACTGCAACTAATTTTATGTGGTTGGTGCTCAGATACTAACATAATGAACAACAGTATAAAACTTTAAGACAGGCTATACAGTATATAACCATCCTCATCTCATTTGCAGTGGACTCTCTCTGTTTTAGTTAACTACCTGTTCAAGTCATATTAAGCCTTTAAACTTCTTAGTAGGAAAAAGACCCCTAAACAAATAATCATTTTGGCACCACGTGTCTATGAATAGTGCTGGCCAGAAAATAATTCTGTTTCACGAAAAAAATTAAAGTTGCAAAATTTTCATTCATTCCAATGCAAAACAAAACCAAGACCTTTCAAAAAATTTTATGCAAACAGACACTCCCAGAATATCATCAGTCTCTCCTTCTGGCCCAAAGAATATTTAATTACTACAAAGTGGAACAACTCCAACAAATGAGACAGAGAAAGAGACCCAAATGAGGCAGAACAGGGACTTGAGGCTATATTTACACGCACTTGCAGTTTGGGGTGTGAATACCAGTGCGCACTGAAGTGCTGAGCTGCAATTCCTCCGTGTGGACACTGCAGGCAGGGGCTAAAAGGTTCCCAGTTGGCATTAATGTAAAAGTCCTCTTCAAACAGGACTATGTTAATGTGAACCAGGAATCTTTTAGCTCACGTCAGCAACATCCACTTAGGGTAGTTCCAATGCAGCTCTTCAGTGTGCACCGTTATTCACACCTCCATAGTCCTAACTGCAGGGCAGTGTAAACACGCCCTCTGCCTCCCACTACCCAGGTGAGTACCCCAGCCATTAAGCTATTGACTCTTCTGAGGATAGGGTGAAAGTGTCTGGTTCTCTCTACCCCCAACATCCTGGACCTGAGAAAATGTTTCAATGAAACTGCATTTTTCAATTTAAATTTTTTTTCCAAACATATTTATGTTGTGTCTTGATCTCATGAAAATTAGAAAAGCACTTTAAAAAAAATTCACAGTGGGGGGTTGCCCCCTTTGAAGTGCTGATGAAACCCCAAGTAAGAACATGGAATTATATTGTAACATTCAGCTATGCAGTGAATGCTGTTATGTGAATGGGAAGGTTTTCTCCCCTTCAGTAGGAGCAGAGAGCTGATCAGAGAAGCAAGCATCTTGACTGACATTATCTCTTACTAGGCAGAAACCAATTTCTGCAAGAATTCTGCAGTTTGGAATGTGAAGATATAACATGCATTCAGAGAATCATTTTTCTTTCATAAATTATAGGTTTGTCATTTAAGATGTTTAATACTTCTGCAAGGTTCCCACTTCTCACATTTTTTGTTACTGCTGCCATCTTTGGACACACTAAAGACATGGCTGTTTGCTTTAAATAACAATCATGATAATATCTAGACTTCCCTTTAAAAACAAAATGCAATTTTTTGGCTCATAAAGGTATTAAATTATGAGTATTTCTCTAGAGGGGAAGGAGTTTAGATTCAAAGCCCTGGATACAGAGCCACACCCATGGTTTTGGTTCTAAAACATGAAGGAATTGAATTTCCACTTCCAGTTCTCAGACAGCCAAAATCCTCAGTATTTCAGACTAAGTTGCTAGAGATCTCACAAGAACTGACCTCCTGAGAGGGGAAAAACCAACACTGACACTCCTGACAAATGTAAATGTGCATAAAGAAGGGGCACCATCACCACTCGAGCACCACCTTCTGGTGGAGCGCAGCACTGCTCCCCCCCTCATTCCCCCCCCCCCCCCTGCACCCCCGATGAAGTCACTTAAACAGCCAGGCCAAGGAGAAGCCAAACAATCTACTTTACAGAAGTATATCTCCCTCCAATAAAGCCTTCTGAAAGTGGCACTTGTACAACAGTGTAAAGGCTCTTACCTCGGACAAAACTTAAAAGTCCCAAAACAAGAGTGTCTAGGTGCCAGCAGATGCTCCCCTTCTGCTGTAAGGCCTCCAGCTTCTGCACTGCCTGGAGAACTCTGACATCTTCCCCCCTGCTTGTTCAGAGTCTCTCCTAGGCCTCCTAACCTGCACAGCTTTTGCCTAGTTCAGGCTCCACATGAGTTCCCCTGCTGCAGAGCTTCCTTTCTCTACAGGAGTCCTTACTAACTGAGGTTCTGAGCCTTTTAGCATGCCCAAGTGCTTCCCTGCCTAATTAACTACCTCCCAGTTACTCAGTGAGTTAATATTCCCAGGTGAACCTGAGTTGCCTCATTCCCCCTTGTGGAGCCTGTTGGCTTGTAAGCTGGGGCCCTGACTGCTTCAGCAGGTGAGCTACCATCTGATACTACCAAGTATGCAAACTTAGTTGACATCCTAGATTAAACAAATGTTAGGGTCCTTTCCTGCTCAGTTTCAAATCAATAGGAGTGTTGCTGGTCATCTTCAGAGAGTAAGGCCCCTAATTAATAGACTGTATCTTGGTCTCCCATTTCCTAAGGCCAACATTATTTCAAAGGCATCCAAAGTACTTTTATAGTCTTCCTCCTTATATACCCTTTCTATACAGTCAGATAGTTCTTTAAGCCAAACACCATCAGCAACTCCACAGGCAGCTTACAATCTTTTGAGAAGGTTAAAAGTTCCACAGCAATAACCTCAACATTAGCCACATAGCCTTTCAAAAGTACTCAAATAGTACTGGTTTCAGAGTGGTAGCCGTGTTAGTCTGTATCAGAAAAAACAACGATGAGTCCTTGTGGCACCTTAGAGACTAAATAAATTTGTTAGTCTCCAAGGTGCCACAAGGACTCCTTGTTGTTTTTTCAAATAGTACTAGTTCTCCTTGGTGACAGATAAATAAAATGAGGCCCAAATCGGTGTGCACCTTACTCGGTGTGTACACCTTTGCTCAATGTATAGGCACAGATTCCCACTGCACACAGCAAATCCCAAGATTGCTCGCCTGCATACCTATTTTGTGCACAAAACCCAATTTACAACTGCAAAGTGCATTTTCAGTTGCCTCTGAATGGCTTTATTTCCTTACTGACCTCTTGCCTGGTACTAAGTTAAGTGCAGCATAACCCTCCTTACTCCCTCTGGGCTATAATTACAAAGCCACAACCATTAACGGATACTGGGAAATGGTTGGAAAATAGCCTAGAACTGAGACAGCAAAGTTGATTAAACAGCAATAACAATAGGTGTTTCTTCAAAATGTCTAAAGCTGCTCTATCAACCCTGAATCAGCAACTATAGATTAGAATTGTACCATTTGTGCTGTTCAGCAGAGTGAGGCAGTTGTTTTGGACAGAATATGTCAGTCTCCTAAATTAATTAGAGTCAGTTCAATGGCCCATAACCAGGGTATTTTCTACAGTCATTGTCAATTGACTTCCTTCTAATTCACACGGGGCACACTCCATCTTGACTTCCTCTTTCACTTCAGTGGGGTTTCCTGATATGTTAACAAAGGCATCATTTGGCCTACTGAATTCCGGTATGAATTTCTATTCAGGAATCCATGTGATCAAACTTGCGCATACTGAGCCTGATTCTTCAGTTACACCAGTTTTACATGTTGATATAAAATTGGTGCAAGGCAATGTAGGATCAGACCCTGTGTTTATAGACCTGCCAATACCTTATGAAAATATCTTTTTAAACATTGTCTTTACAAATAATTTTGCTCATATTTTCTACTCAACCAGTGCTTTCATCCTTACACAGAGGATGGGGAGCAGGTTATTTGTTCATGCTTGTGGTCTTGCAGAGATGGGCTGAGGTGGGAGGGAAAGCTAGATTCCCAACATCCCCAGCCTAAGTGGCTCTTTCCCTCTCATAACTTTGTTGTCCCCTTTCTAACTGAGGGCACGTCTTCACTACCCGCCGATCCGGCGGGTAGCAATCGGTCTATCGGGGATCGACTTACCGCGTCTAGTGAAGACACGATAAAATCGATCCCTGATGGCTCTACCGTCGACTCCGGAAATCCACCGCGGCAAGAGGCAGTAGCGGAGTTGACGGCGGCGCGGCAGCGGTCGACTTGCCGCCGTCCTTACAGCCAGGTAAGTCGACCTAAAATACGCCACTTCAGCTACGCTATTCACGTAGCTGAAGTGGCGTATCTTAGGTCGACCCCCCGCTGTAGTGTAGACCTAGCCTGAGGTAGCGATATGTCCCAAGGAGCTGATTAGAGAGTTCCCTTTTCACATGTTCTCCTACAGAAGGAGTGATCCCCTATGCTGAAACCAGGAAGATGGCCAGCACACCCTATTGCATTATGGATAAAAAAAAATTAAAGTGCCTAACTGACACAGTGAATGGGCTTTTGAAAAATATCACCCTATGTGAAATAACAAGATATACAAGTATCAGAGGGGTAGCCGTGTTAGTCTGGATCTGTAAAAAGCGACAATACGTCTGTTAGTCTTTAAGGTGCCACAGGACTCTGTCACTTTTTAAGGATATACAATAGTATTATGACGACATGGATTTACATTCCTTACCAGAGCTCAGATTATACATTTTAAAGTTTCTATTCAACTTTTGTTTATAAAATATAAAGAGCTAAAATAAATGCTATCGTAAAGTTTTATTACTGGAACTATGTTTAGAAATAGTTAAAGCTGTTTGCTTTAAAATGCATGAACCAGTTGTTTACAGAAAGTAATGGTGACATCAGGGAAAATAAAATGTAACTTTACAAAGCTCTGACAAATACAATTAAGCTTTTACAGACAAAGGTGTATTCACATTTGTAAGCTAGTACAGACAATGCATATAGAAAAAGTATGCCTGGGTACACAAACAGTCACCACTTCACAGAGACCAAAATAGTTAAAGCTGTCAATTGTCCATAAAACAACAAGGAGGTGGGGGAGAGGAAGGGAAAATCTATTAAACAGAGAAAATAATGCTTTATATTTTTGATAGTTATTCAAACCTTGCAACAGTCCTTTTAATTAGATGAATGAATATCAAAAAAATGAGACAAATAAAAACGCGCTGCTTGGTAACATCTACCATTTCAAATAAAAATATTTTTAAAAACCCCAACATATTTATTTGTTCCAGAAAAAAATAAAGCTGAATTCTAGGATGAACTGCAACAACTGGTTTGACAATGACACAGCAATCTTGATAAAACAGGAATCTATATTCTGTGTCATTATTGGCTAATTACAATGAATACACTTTCAAGGGAGCTCTCAAAAATAGCAAATAACATTCCTGCACCTTTGAAAAATAAAAGAATGAATGAAGCACAAAAAGTACCAAAAAAAGATGCTTGTTAGTTGTTAGTTATGCAAATGGTTAATTCCCACTTTAATCTACAAGAGAACTACGTAGCACTGTTTGCCACCCTAGAAACATAAGATTTTGTTTGGGGGTGACAGAAGAATAAAAGAAGTTTAGTGATGGGGCCAAAAAGCACAGTTCCTGTTCTTTTGCTGCCTGAATCTCTCTTCAAAGGCCCTTTTGAAGACAGACAAAGAGGAGGAGGAAGACAGAAAGGAGACATGTTTCATGGTGTCATCGTTAAGAACAGGGTACACAAGACAACCACACTAAGATCCATTCCTTTTCTTCATCTATCAAAAGTTTGTGTGTGGGTTAAGTAAGTATATAGCCCTTCATCTGATGGGTCTACAAGGGAGCTTTAATTACCCATAGCAAATATCACCTGAATAACTCAAGATATTAATTTGTGTTGTGCAGGTTATTGATGGCCTACCCCAGTCATTCTGAATGATGAAAAGAATGGTAAGGATGACAACAGAGAGGATAGCCAGCTATAACTCTAAGAGGAAGCAGAACGTTTAAGGAATGAAAATCACCTTAATAGATTGTCAAGTCTTTTGCAAAGTTGAGGAGATCAGTGTGATGTAAACTTAAGGCCTGTGGGCCCAATTTCAATCCATGTCCTGCTTCGGGTATCTAGCTTAGACACATAGGTTTCAAAATTGCACCCACAATATTTAACATTGGTCGGTGAGAAGAAACATTATAAACACAAGCCGGTAAAAACTGAACACTGTGTCAGAATACATCATTCTCAAGTCTATGCAACTTCCCTTTCGATGTATTTTTCACTCTTTTGTTCTGTGTTAGATGGGCAGTAGAGGGAGAAGGGAAGAGAGAATCCTATTCTTTACCTTCCTCCCACATCAATGGTTTGCTTCTCCTGGCTCAATAAAGGAGGAGGGACACAAAGAGAAGATAGAGAGAAATAGGCAAGAGGAAAGGATGAGAAACAAAGGGCAGAAATAGAAGCCTTAAAAAGAAATGTATTCTAGCATAATTGATGAATTTGTATATTGATTAATTTCTTTGACCAGTCTAAGAATATGGGTTCAGTCTCCCAAATGGCCACAGCATCAGGATGACTATTACTAATGGTATTAGAATGGGAGCACCAAGGAACCCATGAGAAACAATTACAATTTGTCACATCCCTTTATTAACAAATCCACTAAGCAAATAATCCTACAAACACTGAAATACAAACAACAGATAGAGAGTGTTCGACAAGCATGTAGTTCTATGACTGGCATCACTCACCTCTCCTGTTGGGGTTAACCCTGAAGTGTCTGTCATTATCTTCATCATCATCGTCACCCCCACCACTGGTGGGTGTCATCCTGGCATCTGCCAAGGCATGCAGGCCATGATACCGCTTTTATAATGGGATATGCTGACACCCACTGCGGTTTCTACATTATTTATTATTATTATTATTATTAAGGTTTCAACCCCATTTCCCTATTTGAACTTCCACATCCCACTACTTTTGCATGCCCCATTTTTCATAGGCTAACTTGTTGGTTCTCCTTATACTCATTAATATTTACATTAATCACCATAACTTGTGGTTAGCATACTGCTGATACTCTATATCTGCAAAACTCCTCAAAACACTCTAACTGGCTTTAGCTGGTACATTGCAGGAAGTACCAAATATCAGCAGTTTAACACACTTAATGGAGCATTCTATTTTATGACACCCTGTGATATAAGGTCATTGCTATCTTGTGACAACCTATGATCTAGGGTCACTTACTGGTTAGTTGCTTATGTCAAGTCTTTCTTTAGGCCTGACACCTTGTTTGGCTAAGCTAAATATCTTACAGGCCTGAGGACTGTAGGCCCCATGTTACAACATTAATACATTTCACCTCTATATCCTAAATATACTGGATATCTTTTATCCTCGGCTACAATATTTCCCCCCTATGTGACACTGAATGCAACAAAGAGGTATTGAAGAAATAACCGTCATAATTTAAGGCCAGAAGGGACCACTAGATCATGTAGTCTGACCTCCTGTATAACACAGGCCACAAACCCCACACTTAGTAAAGGCCAGATTCTGATGCCCTTATTCATGCTGAGATGTATCTTATTCCACAGTGGTTTCACTGGGCCTACTTAAGGAGTATGGTACTAAGTGAGA
>NW_020664481.1:33386897-33420052 GCF_002925995.2 Terrapene triunguis | reverse complement strand
CATGCGGATTATTAATATGATCGTAAAATGCATGTGTGACGAGTTGGTTAATGGGAGTCATCAAGATTCCAAACCACCATTAATGGCCCACACTTTGCATAATTACAATAGGCCCTCAGAGTTATATTTTATATTTCTAGTTTTAGATACAAGAGTGGTACATTTATACAAATAGGATGATCACACTCAGAAGATTATAAGCTTTGTAATGATACCTTACAAGAGACCTTTTGCATGAAGCATTTCCCAGTTACATTATATTCACTTATCATATTTTTATAAAACCATATAGACTGCAACGTCACAGCATGTGTTAACATTATATGTTGAGTTATGAATTCCCTCTGTATGATGTTACTAGAACCTGTTTAAAACCATACAGCCTAGCCTAGGTAAAGGTGATGAACTGGTCTGTCCTAGACAAACAAATGTGGGTTTACCTCAGTTTACATATTATCAGTAAACAAAGCCATCCAGCTAAACCATTGGGAGTGATTCTGAACTCGAGAGACAGAAAATTAACATGGCTCCTGCACCCCAGAGACATATAGGAGGACTGAATCCCCAGAGGCCCTCCTGACTTGTAATATATCCCCAAAAGGTATGTTTTTATAAGGGAGAGAGAGAGAGGCTCCATCTTTATCCTTCACATTATGAGGCAAAGGAACCAAGTGATCTGGTCTCTCTGATGGTTCCTGGGCAGGCAGTTAACTCAAGGCTGAAAAGGAGACTGTGGGTGAGAGAAATCATCTTGAACAAAGACTGTATCTTGCTAGATTGAGTTTTAGTCTTTAAGGTGCGTGTTTTCACGTTTATTTGTTTGTAATCATTTCTACCTGTATTCCTCCTACTTGGTATCACTTAACCTATGTTCTTTTGTTAATAAATTTGTTTTTATTTTTACTATAAATTGACCCAATGCTGTGTTTGAAGAGAAGGATGCGTTTACCCCCAGTTAATAAGCTGTAATGTACTGACTCTTTAAAAAAGCCGCAAACTTAATATCTTCTGTGAAGGCACAGTGATAGGGGCTGTGCATTGCACAGGAGCTCGGAGGCTGGATTATTACTTGCTGGGTGAGTTTGGGGCTGGGAGAGCCTTGATGAGTTTGCTGGTGAGGAAGGCAGGCTGGTGTGACAGAGAGCTGAGACACAGTCTAATCACCAGCAAAGCTCACTCTGTTGAGGCAGAGGGGTAACCATGGCTCTGGGTGTCCCTAGCAGGTTACATAAGGCTATCAATCTTTTAACTGCTATCTAAAGACCTATTCTACCCTTGATTTGTGTGTAAGCCTCCCATTGACAGGAGTGGGAGTTCTGTCTCCACAGAAGAGAAGGCAGGATTTAATCCTAACTGTATATTTGAGCCCTCTAACCATAACTATAAAAAGGGGATTTGGTGCTGTCCACAGAATGAGTTTGACAGCAGTGTCAGCCTGATTTGGTACGAAAGGCATAAATTAGCTACTTTTCCCATTTATATCATTTCACCTTTAATTTGAAACACACAGGTATTTTTCTTGCTCTATATTTATCTGAAATGAACAGTGAATTGTCTTTGAATTGTTTTGGAAACCTCCTTTTACATTCAAGTTGCAATACGTGTAGCGGCTTTGGATTAGAAATGAAGTGCTTTGCAAAAAGCAAATTGCATATGGAAATATCTAGGTATATTTCTTCCAAGCAAGAGGAACAAACAAGAAGGGGCCTGGCTATATTTTCAAATCAAGACATACAAAACACAAAACAAATTTAAGACTGCCGGAAAGGTTAACTCACTATTTCCAAGCTTTTCAACCTGGGAGGAAACTCATTTCTTTAAAAAGTACATTGGTTAGGAAGAACGACTTAATATTTTTTCACGGTTTACTCACAGCCTCCACGGTGTTAATGGAAAACGTTTTACTGAAAGCAGATCAGAGCCACAAATACCATCTATGGCTGCTGAACTGTTAGTAATAATAAAGGAGATTCACAGCTGTGAATATTCCTTTGTCATATTCCACATAGGGCTAACTTTATGGCTTCATGCAAACATATTACATAAGAATACAGACACGGTCAGATCTCCCCCATGCATAGAACAGTGGGAAATGGAAGCACAATACTTAACTTATTTTTATGACGAATGCATTTCACTCAGCTACCCTGTCTTTATTTTGATTACCAGCTTTATTGCTGCACCAGTATTATACAGATCTTAGTCATTGTTTCACTCAAAGCATCTATGAAATGGGAAGGTTTGTGGAACTCCTTTCCCAGACGTACTGAAGGGCGGTATAAAGCTTATTGGGCAGCAGCCTGGGGGAACTGAACTTCGCCTTTCAGTTTTACCATGTGATTACAAATTCCCACAGATACAGGTTCACAAGCTAAGCTGCCTTTACATGAGAGTCATTAAGAGTTTGTGAAAGTACTTTTGCATTTTCTATTTGGCATTTTTTTAAATGGACATTTTCTATTCAAAAGGGACTGCTCTATACAGCTGACAGTATAGATTTTCTGTCTGTTATATTCCATTTAATTAAAAAGGGTAAATGGGAATGAGGACTGGACTAAAATGGATGAATTCAGTGAATCAGGACTAGACTAAAATAGATGAATTCAGTTTACTCATCTACTTTAAGGTCAGCGTAATGGCCTATCTTCTTGGCACATCAGTGCTGTTGTCCCTGCCTATTGTGTAGTAATTTGGGAAAGAAATACCAGCAAGTTGATGGACATGTAGAAGTCGGGCTGGGGGTCGCGGGGGGAGAACAGGAGGGGCAGGAAGGGAAGAGAAATACTTTTCCCACAAATTTTCTGCCATTAAGAGTTCTGATGTAATCTGAAGTATTCCCCTAAACTAGTGTAGTGGAAAGGCTACACAAATTTATTCTTCTGTCCAGCTATAATTTTCAAATATTAATTTTGTCTAAAAGGTAAGAGGTGGTATAGTTCAGTAGTTAGTGCATCAAAATGGGAATTAAGACACTCCGCTGTATTCCTAAGCTCTGCCTCCGATTTGTGCAACCTTGGGCTGAAGGTCACTCAGGGCTCAGTTCTGCACAATCATTGCCATTCACTTCTGTGCTCCAGTTTCCCCACCTGTAATGACGACTCGCCACCTTGTAAAGTACTTTGAGAGCTACATGAGAAAAGTGTTATGAAGTGCAACGTTTATTATTTTTTAATCATAGTTGTACTTAAAACTGAGCTTCTGTTCCTTTGGTTTTTAGCCAGACCTGTATTAATGCAATAGCCCTTTTGATTCTCGAAAACTGCACAAAATATCCAAAGGGTCTATATCTAAATCTAGCTCATATTTACAGCTAATGAGATTAATTGAAGTATTATATTACAAGTGCCTTCAGCTAAAATAAATTGTTTTCTTAATTATTTCACTCCATCATGGGAACAAAGTGAAATACCACATACAAATGTTTCTTCAAGTCAAAACATCCTTAACTGACTGACCAAACTGCAACTTCTAACTTTTTAATAACTCTTTAGGAGAGGAGGGGCTGGGTTGTACCTGACCCAAGACTGAAGAGGAGTCTGTCTCCCCCCAGCTTTGTGCATGTCAAGCAAGTATCAGGAGCAATCAAAATTCCTGAACCTAAGGGGCACAAGGACTGCTTCCCCCATACACCCCTGTGGCATGCATCACCTTAAAAGGGGGAGTGAGGGGACAGGATGAAACAAGGCCATGGGCCCACCTGTGACTGGACACAGTGCATGCAGCAGGTGAGGTCCGTTGGTGGGAGAGCAAGGCACACCAACCAAAAGAACATCGAGAATAGTTACCAGTTGTACACAGTCATGCTGGAAGGGCATATCAAGTGGGGTCCCGCATGGATCAGTTCTGTTCAATATCCTCATCAATTATTTAGATAGTGGCATAGAAAGTACACTTTAAAAGTGTGTGGGCAATACCAAGCTAGGAGAGGCTGCAAGTGCTTTAGAGGATAGGATTAAAATTCAAAACGATCTGGCCAAACTGAAGAAATGGTCCTGAAGTAAATAGAATGAAATTCAATAAGGACAAATGCAAAGTATTCCACTTAGGAAGGAACAATCAGTTGCACACATACAAAATGGGAAATGACTGCCTAGGAAGGAGTACTGCGGAAAGGGATCTGGGGGACATAGTGGATCACAAGCTAAATAGGAGTCAGTGTAACACTGTTGCAATAAAAAATAAATAAAAAAAAATAAAAAAAAAACCATCAAACATCATTCTAGGATGTATTAGCAGGAGCATTTAAGCAATACATGAAAAGTAATTCTTCTGTTCTACTCCACCCTGATTAGGCCTCAACTAGAGTATTCTGTCCAGTTCTGGGTGCCACATTTCAGGAAAGATAGGGACAAATTGGAGAAAGTCCAGAGAAGAGCAACAGAAATGATTTAAGGTCTATAAAACATGACCTATGAAGGAAGATGGAAAAAATTGGGTTTGTTTAGTGTGGAAAAGGAAAGACTGAGAGGGGACATAACAGTTTTCAAGTACATAAAAGGTTGTTACAAGGAGGAGGGGGGAAATTTGTTCTCTTTAAACTCTGAAGATAGGACAAGAAGCAATAGGCTTAACTTGCAGCAAGGTTTAGGTTGGACATTAGCAAAAAACTTCTTGTCAGGGTAGTTAAGCACTGGAATAAGTTGCCTCAGGAGGTTGTGGAATCTCCATCATTGTCTAACCTGCTCTTAAAAATCTCCAGACATCTGTCAGGGATGGCCTAGATAATATTAGTTCTGACTTGAGTACAGGGGACTGGACTAGAAAACCTCTTGAGGTCCCTTCCAGTCCTACAATTCTATGATTCTATCCATAGAGCGTCTAAATAGAGCCCTTGGATGTGCTTCATTATATTTTTACTCTTTTATAGTCCTAACCTTTTGCAATAATTTGTCTTTATTCTTAGACTTGGTCCTTGTATTACACTGTGACAGTCCGTATCTCTATGTCACCTTTTTCAAGGCTATGATAAATTTTGTGCAAAGAATGCCTTGTGAGTCATCATTTGGAAGCTCATAAATTGCTGAGCAATTAATTATCCTGCTAAAATGTGTGGCAACATTGTATGTAAAGTTATAAAATTCTACTGTGACATGTTCCAAGTTAGAAAAGCAGCCATAACCAGTTCCTCAGAGACAAAAGGCAAACTGATGCCTTAGTCAGGTGTCAATGAAACCTTGGACCATCACCTAGTTAAGTGGCCATTCTTTGGCAGGAAAAAGGGTGTGAGAAACAAATTGATATCTTGGCAAAGAAACAGCTGGAGGTTCCCATCCCTACAGACTTTCTGTCACCTGAATCCCAGCTACAGATGATTCTCAAAGAAGAGGAAAACGTATAAAGAATGGGGAACAGATGCCCCAAGTTATTTCTCCCTTTCTCTCTACCCACAGCAGCCACGACACCTGAGGAACAAAAACAGCTTAGGACTGAGGGAGGAATCCTTTCTGAAAACATGTGGTGAAAGATACTTGCTTTGAATTCACTTAGCTTGTTAGGTTAAGTATTAGTTGCATTTTACCTTTTATTTCTTTGTAACCAGTTCTGACTTGTATGCCTCATTACCTGTAATCACTTACAATCTATCTTTCTGTAGTTAATAAATTTGTTTTATCTAGGCAATGTGCTTGGATTGAAGTATTTGGGACACTTCATTTGGGCATCTCATTTTACATTTATAAAATGACTGACTTTATATGAGCTGGCATTGCCCAAGAGAAGGCTGGGCAGTACAAGATGCACATTTCTGGGAGAAGTCTGGGACTGGCAATTTGCTGGTGTTGCTCTGCACTGTAATTCGAGAGTGGCTGGCCAAAGCACTCATGCAGTATAGCTGGGAGTAATTTACATGCTGGAGGTTGTGTGTAAGCTGACCAGGAGTAGTTTCTCTGAAAGTGAAGCAGTGTAAAAGGCATCCCAAGTTGGAGAATTGAGGGGACACAACTGTTCAACAGTCTAGATCAGTGGTCTCCAAACTTTTTTGATCGCGCACCCCTATCGGTAAAAAAATTTTGAGCACTCACGCCCTGACGCGCCGGCTCTACCATTTTTGCCAAAGCAAAAAATAAATAAATTAATTTAAAAAAGCTGCTCGGACTCCCGCCCGAACTGCCGAAGCAAACAAAACAAAAAAAGAACCACTCCGCCTGATCCTCTTGCGCACCCCACTTTGGAGACCACTGGTCTAGATAGTACCCTGGGAAATGTCTCATACACCGACCTGATAAATTCATTCAGTCACTGTAGCAAATGGAGCTGACAGCAAATGATTCCCTACTCCCACCCCAAGGAAAATTTTGACTTTTGATGAACATTTGAATACAGAAATATTTTGATTCAGAAGCATTGGCATGGTGTCTCATGGGACCTGTAGTTTGGGTTCCTCATGCTCCCACCTCTTCTCCATTGACCAAGCTACCCAAATGAAATACATGTCCCACGATGCATTATAGTCTCCCTTCTTGGAGGGAAGGTAGTGCATTAGGGAAGACCCTGGCATCCTGGGAGATATAGTAGAGGTGAATGGGGCATAACGCAATTGAGTTACAGCTCCCATCGCCACGGTGACAGCATAACCACATAGAGATATTTCACTTTTCAGGAGTTCAGGGTTTTTTTTTTTAACCCCCCAAAAAAATCAAAATTTTTTGCATGAAAAGACTCTTTGATGAGTCAAAAACCCATTTTTCCATAGAAAAAGAGTTTTGATAGAAAATGTTTAATCAGTCCTCGGATTGCAGGCATTGTCAGCTTTACAGCTGATCAATTTTCATACTATGGTTAGACAACCGTGTTTCCCACACCAACGCGTAACAACGGAAAACATCCCCTCCCACACATACATCACACGTACTGAATGCTGTTAGCATTCCATCTGTTTTTTAATGAATGGCATACATCCTACCATATGTCTATATAGCTCCAAACATATTTTTAAAACCATCTAAACCCAAAACGGAATGGAGTGAATTCACATTATGCTTAAGAGGTAGCACACACAAAAAGGGTCCATTTAAAATGCCTACTGATGAGCCACCAACATGGTGTTCAGAGCCAGATGAGCTGCAGGTTGAGATTTGCAGTTGACAGCATGGAAATCTCAAACAGTTGTCATGCAATCAAGCTATACAGAAAAGATTTCTATCAGCCTGAGTTTAAGAACGTGCAGGAAGATTCTTCTTATGAGACTGACTGTACCCAAACTGGTACTGGAAAATAGCTCTGTAGAAGTGTGACAGGGTGCCTCTATGGAGCCACCATGTTGGCAGGTACTTGACCCCTGCTGGGAGACGCTATTTGATTCATGCTGGCTCATTGTGGGCACAGCTCTCTACTTATACCCTCCATAAAGAGAGATGGGAGTAGCCCTAGGGGCTGAGGGATCTAATACAGAGATGTGGAAGGGAAGGAACCCTAAAAGCCACCAATCAGTTATATTGATATTAGTTTCTCTGTTGATAAAGAGCCAAATCCAAGGAAAGGGGTAAGTCTGATTCTCTACAATGTGCTCAGATTTTCTTTGGAGCAGGACAGGAATGCCACCTGCTCCTAAGGTCTTTCTGCTTTAGAATTCAGTTCAGAATGAGACAGTAGAAGTTGGGGTTTGGAGCTAAGATTTGAATCCCAAAGGTCCTCCCCCCTAAAAATGCCAAGAAATTTAGATTTGAGGTTCCAGTTTAGACCCTCTCTGTTCCCAAGTAAAGATCACCGTCCATTAAAAAGCTCAGACAATAATTATTTTCATTACTTCTGACAATGCTTATAAGCGAATCAACTTAATATTTTACATCACATTAATTTCAAACTGCTCATTGGCAAGTTTCGTGAAACCTTTTAGTTCACAAATCACTTTCTATAATCTCTTAATTCTCAGACTGCATCTGATTTAATCAGATGCATTTTATTGTTCCAAATAAACACATCTGATTTTGTGACAGAGGCATCCTAGTAAGATATTTATCGTGTTTGTAGCTTAGCAAATTAGAGTGGTATAGATCAAATGACTAAGAATATTATTTGGAATTGTAAAATGTTAATGCCAGCACAGCCCAAATATGAGCAGTTCTAGTTAGTGTGTTCTTGAAAAGTACTTGATAATCTAATACTCAGTTCTTATAAAGCTTCGCAGTCCTACGATTAAGATTAAAATGAGCTATTCTGTTGGTAAAAATCTCATAATTTACTGGGTCTGACAACCTTTACTGTTTGTAATATAGCAAACCTTTCAAGCAGAAGGGTATATTTATACATTACTTCTTACATTGATTTGATGCTGCAAGCGTATATGTGCCTGCTTCAGTAGAATTTCAACAATTTTTCTGTTTGAGCTATATGTTAAGAATCACAACACATCTCTAGCTTGTCATAGGCAGTACCCTTAATACCACTGGATTTCAAAGCTGCTTGCTACAAATCCTCTGCAATCAAGCAGTGTTCATTATTAATACCTTTAATCTGACCTTAGACATAAAATCTAGTGCAGTGTAATTTCACCAAAAGAGACTGAACAGTAATCACTAGCCATAGATGATGGATTATTTTCTTTGTATCTTATTTACTATGAGCAAGATACCAGAGGAAGAGAGAGTGCACGTGCATGTGTGGTTTGTATGGGCACTGGAGATGTGAATCTGTTTGTGTTCCAACCGTTCTGATCTTTGCATTAAGATCAGTTGGAAAAAGGAAGCATTTTGTGGAAAGAGGAAAATACTCCCCCCTTAAGGGAATGAAATGTTAGCAATTTTTGCTGTGATCTTCTGAACAAAACTAGTGTCCTAATTTGCATATCATGTGCAAGTAAATAAACATAATTTCATGCATTGTCGCTTATTCATTTTGCCTATGAATATTTTATTGCAAGTCTAAGAGCTTTGGATACTTAGGAAAGATAAAGAACAGTAGTTTATATTCTCCTTCAGCATAATGAAAATCATTGTATTGGGGCATCATCTATCCCTTCAGTTTCAGTTTAACCCGAACTATTATTTCAGCTGCCAAACACTTGAGACTCTCAACTCTGAGATGACAATGACTTAAACTGCTTATTTAAATTAATTCTCTTTCCAGAGGTTAGTGTGGTCTGTCCCTTTCCCATCCCCTTTTTAAAGTCAGACTTTGAGCCTGATTATTCTCTCACCTATAGGAGTGTAATTCTTTAGTCCTAACTTAAGAGAGATGAATCAGGGTAGCCGATGGGTTTTTTACCCTCGGCAAGATAGGAAAACTTCCTTTCTCTAGCATGCAAAGACTGTTCTGGTGGACTGGGCTGAAGAAATCAATTTGTGATTCAATGGCCATGAAGGCGGTTCAGCAATGTGCTGTGGGACATGGAGAGTATGACAAGGCACTGAAGATGTCCTGGTCACCCACTGCAGCTAAGGAAGTTTCCAGCTGTAACGATTCTTCATGCCTGGAATCTGGCTTCTGCGGCCAACAGAGCGAGACTGCCCCTGTGCAACGGCTTTCTCACTCCAAAATTTCCCACACAGGTTCTCTTGCAACTCTCCTACCATTAACATAATTTTATCCAATCTCATCGTCATCAACATTATATTATTAATCCAAGTCCTGCGGCAGTGGTGGCGTGGCGAAGTGAAGCGACTGGTGGAGATGACCACTGGCAGTCATAGCCACAATCGTGCACATAGGTGGCCTTGGGACTAGCGGCTGTTCAGCTCCATCCCCGGGGAAGCGGAGAAGTTCGTCAGCATCCTAAGTGACTGAGCAGCCCTTTTTAGGATAGCTCTGCTCACCCTTGTTAAGGGAAGGGGCTAGAAAAGGTGCCCTAAACATTGCCTGCCCCATAACCTCTGGCCAGACTACCAAGGGTGGCAGATCATCCTACAGCAGTTGAAAAACAAAGAAAAGACTCATTCTAGGAGTATGGAATGTCCACACCCTTATGGACGGAGGCGCTGCACAAAGGCCTGAGAGAAGAACAGTTCTTGTCTCCAGAGAATTTGCCCGCTACAATATTGATATTGCAGCACTGAGGGAGACTAGATTGGCCGGAGAAGGTTCCATCAGTAAGCTAGGAGCCGATTACACTTCCTTTTGGAAAGGAAAAGCAGAGGATGAAGACAGGATCCATGGGGTTGGATTTGCAACAACAACATCTCTCTTGAAACAACTCCCTGACCTCCCTGTTGGCCTGAATGAACGGCTCATGAAACTTCAATTTCCCCTGAATCCTCTATGGCTTGTCACTCTCATCAGTGCCGAAGCACCTACACTGACCAGCACAGAGGAAAGCAAGGAGCAGTTCTACTCTGATCTGGACTCCATCATCAGATCAGCCCCTGCGTATGACAAGCTCATCCTGCTGGGAGACCAACACTAGAATTGGTAGAGACAGCAGTGACTGGAGAGGTGTGACAGGATGACATGGAGTGGGAAAGATGAACCGCAACAGACTTTCTCTTGGGTAAATGTGCAAAACACAGTCTGCCCATCATGAACACCATCGTTAGGCAAAATGATAAATATAAAATGACACATACACCCACAGTCCAAACAATGGCACCTGATGGACTAGGTTATCACTGGCCAACGAGACATAGAATCATAGAATATTAGGGTTGGAAGAGATCTCAGGAGGTCATCTAGTCCAATCCCCTGCTCAAAGCAGGACCAACACCCACTAAATCATCCGCAATGTCAGAATGACCAGAGCCATGAGTGGTGCAGAATGCTGGACAGACCACAGATTGGTAAGAGAAGTGCTTAACCTACATATAGTCCCTTCACAGCGCAAGTGTCCCAAATTTAATAGAACAGCCTTCAACATAGCAAATCTCAAGCATGACAACTATCAGGTGCGGTTTCAGAAGTCACTTGACGACAAGCTTTTTTCATGCTCGCCAGTCACTGGCAACCCAACAGAAAAATGGAACCAGTCCAAACGTGATTATTGACACAGCTAAATGAGTGTTAGGCCCAAAGGAAAGGGTACACCACGATTGGTTTGATGAGAACCATGAGGATATTTCCAAACTCCTAAGTGACAAGCATAAAGCATTTGTTGAATGGCAGAATGAACTAACCTCCATCTCAAAGAAAGGTAGGCTTAAGTACATACAGAGCAAGGCCCAGTCTGAACTGAGGAGTATGCAAGATGAGCGGTGGGAAAGGAAAACTGCAGAAGTTCAGCATTATGCAGATACAAACAACGCAAAGATGTTCTTTGACTCTCTCAAAGCAGTCTACAATCTAAATCTGGCACAGCCCCCTTGAAGTCGGCAGATTGCATAACCCTGATGAAAGACAGAGGGAATCTTACGGAGATGGGCTGAATGCTTCAATAGTCTACTCAATAGACCATTCACAGTCGATCAGGATGTCCTTAATCATTTACCTGAGAAACTCATAAAAGAGGATCTCAACCTCCCTCCATCGGTTGAGGAAGTTATGAAAGCCATCAAACAACTCAAAACATCCAGAAAGGATGGTATTCCAGCAGGACTGAATTAAGTAGCAGGTCCCACCCAGAGAGATGTTTCATGACATCTTGAGTAGGATTTGTGAGAAAGAAGAAATGCCACAAGACTTCAAATATGCTATTATTGTATCACTGTTCAAAAACAAAGGCAGCAAAACTGACTGTGGAAACTACAGAGGCATTGCTATCCTCTGTACAGCAGAGAAAATACTAGCTCACATTCTACTGAACAGACTCCTCACTCTGAGGAGAATCTGCCAGAAGCACACTGTGGTTTCAGACCAGGTCATAGTACTATGGACATGATCTTTGTCGTAAGGCAGGTCCAGAAAAAAATCTTTAGAGCAGAACATGGACCTGTATGTAGTTTTCATCACTTTGACCAAAGCTTTTGATACGGTCAGCAGAGTCAGTCTATGGGCTATTCTGCACAAGGGCTGCCCAAGAAGGTTCATACAAATCATCTGTCTGTTCCATGACCATTTGACAGTGTAAGTGCTTGCCAGTGGTGACTTTTCTGACGCGTTTGAAATCTTGAATAGAGTGAAGCAAGGCTGTGTACTTGCTCCAGTATTTTTCAACTTGTTCTTGGCCTGTCCCCTCAGCCATGCCACAAGAGACTTGAATCAGGGGATATACATCCGCTACCGACTCGATAGCTCCCTCTTTGATCTTCGAGGACTCAATAGTAAGACCAAGCCTTCTCGTCGAGGCACTTTTTGCAGATGACTGTACTTTGATGGCCCATAGACATGATGGCCTTCAGGTCATCATTGATAGATTTTCTGAAGCATCCCAGATCGTTGGCCTCACCATCAGTCTCGGGAAGACAGAGGTCTTGTTCCAACCAGCACCTCATTCCAATGCCCCAGTGCCAACCATCTTCATCCAAGGCACACAGCTGAAAAATGTGGTCCATTCAAGTATTTGGGCAGCACCATCTCAAGTCACGGTTCCCTTGATAAGGAAATTTCCTCCAGAATTAGTAAAGCCAGCCAGGCCCTTGGCCAACTCCGAACAAAAGTCTTAACCAACACAACATTCATCTGTCCACCAAATTGAAGCTCTATAGTGTAGTGGTTCTAACATCTCTCCTGTATGGATCTGAGACATGGACTCTTTATAGACATCACATTAAACAGCTTGAGCAATTTCACATGCACTCCCTCTGCTCAATAATGAGCATTCACTGGTAGGACAGAGGTCCTTGAAAGAGCAAATACAACCCGTATTGAGGAAATGTTACTGAAAGCACAACTTAGATGGACTAGACATGTCAAAATGGAAGACCACCGTGTCTCAAAACAGACCTTGTATGGAGAGCTGAGTCAGGGCAAAAGAAAGAAGCATCGTCCATATAAGCGCTTCAAAGATAATCTGCAGAGCAGTCTCCAGTGGGCTGGCATCAAATCCCAAAGAACTTGAGCAAATGGCTCACTGGTGGTCTCTAACAAAAACAGCATATGACAGGTTTGAGCAAGATCAACAAATTCATCTCCAGGCTGCACGTGAAAGGTGCCACAGAGCTGCATCAAACATAATAAATACAGACTTCCCATGCCCTCAATGCAGCCGACTCTGTGCATCAGGGTTCGGACTTTGGAGTCATATGCGTAGCCATACATGAGACCGGTGACAATATCGTCATCAGCGATGGACTATCAAGTTAAGAGAGGTGAATCAGGCCCACAGTATCTGTAAGATTCCACTGCTGATTAGGGCATGGTCATTAAAGATTCTCATGTCAGCTAGCAGCTAGAGAAATGTCATCTGCTCTGGCAAATGGCATGAATTTAAGAACTGCAAGAGAACAAATTCAAAAAGTGTTGACAGTGGAAGTTAAAGAAATTATGATCACAAGATAAACCTATGTGGACTTTTTTCTACAAACAAATACTAGTCAGTAAGAAAGAACACAGTAGAATAGTAGAGAAGTTGGCAATGCTGATAAAAACATGATATAACTATAAAAACAATGTGAAAGTCATTCCAGCTGATACTCCTAGTTTGTTTTGTTTTCCTCTGAAAGTTTAAAGGAAATGCAGATAAAGAATAAACAATAAAAGGAGTTGTGTAAGCTTCCACACATAGCTTTGTCAGGGCACATCACCCTAGATATTCTAACCTAGTCCTGATCCAGTCATGGTAAGTCAAACAGTCAATTTGGCATAATTGAACAACTATTTCTTACTGTGGGAAACACCCACTAGACCAGGGTTTCTCAAACGTCGTCGTACTGCAACCCCCTTCTGACAACAAAAATGACTACATGACCCCAGGCAGGGGGGCCAAAGCCGGAGCCTGAGCCCCGCACATCTGGGGTGGGGCGTGAAGCCAAAGCTTGAGAGTTTCAGCCCTGGGCAGGTGGGAACTGTAACCTGAGCCCCACCACCCAGGATGGAAGCCCTCCGGGGTTGACCTCAACCCTGGGTAGTGGGGCTCGGACTTTTGGCTTCAGCCCCAGGCCCCAGCAAGTCTAACATCAGCCCTGGTGACCCCATTAAAACAGGGTCACGACCCACTTTGGGGTCCCTACCCACAGTTTGAGAACCACTGCACTAGACAATTGTAGGGATCTAGCTCGGGTGATTTTGGTTGAAATCTATCATGGTTACAGGTTAATCTTAACTTTATCTGGCTTTAATTTACAGCCTGAGTGCCACAGAAGATCCTCCAGCTAAATCTGCTCAGTAAATAGGCCCTGGTCCAAGACAGAGGCTTGAGGTACTACCACAATACAAATTATAAAAACCACCCTGTAAGCAACATCTCCTAGTTGGCCCTTCTGATTTTCTGTGCTGCACCAGCCAGCCCCGGATTCTCCAGTAGAGGAGAATTTGTGGGCAGCTTGTACTACTGTACCCAACTTGAGGTAGTTTTTTTCCAAACACCAGTGAAACAAGCCCTTAGAAGACAACCAAACGAGTCCTTTTTTAGCTGTTTGTTTATTTTCTTAATATAGGGAAATGTATGAACAGCCAAGACTCTGTCTGTCTGTGTGTTTTATTTAAATCACAAATCAAACAACTACAGCACAGACAAAATAGGGATTTTATTTCCTGGTAATTATTTTTTACACCTCCGAATTCAATTGCAGTGAATGAAATAAAAGTTGATGCAGGTAGAAGGACCAGGAATCGCTGACTTAACTCATTTTCATGACAAAAAAGAAGAGCTTTCAAGCAGATGAGCAAGAAAAAGCACAATTATTGTTTTTGATAATCCCAACAAAATCGGGTTTTTCTATTGCTCAGTTGTACTGAACAGAAAAACAGTGTAATTTAGAACTTTAAATTCCTAGATTTTATTTTGTTAAAGAAAATTGATACTTTTTTACTATTTTTTTCCATTTCTTTGGATATCCCATTGTAATGCTCTTCTTAAATTGAGAAAGACTTATGGTCAGATCAGGAAATAAAGGGGGCCTTTTTCATAATTATTGCTTCTTCTGTGTGTCATAACTATACAGGGGAGGGGACTGTTATACTTGCCACATGGTAGGAATTGCTCTACTATCAGTTATAATGAACTCATGCCATGCAAAACATTATTGAAGATGATAATTAAACTCCCTTTTATCTGAAAAGCAGTCAAAGCAGGGACAAAATTTTGTCTGAAGCAAACATACTTGAGTATTTGTATCAATGCTGAATTGTTCTCTCTTTGGTTTATGATCAATTCTATATCACTCTGAAGTACTGAAGGCAGCTCAGCCCTTTGTTAAAATTCCACTACTGAAAGGAGCCGCAGATCTATCAACATGGGGTTCCCAACTGGTCAGACGTACAATACATTAAAACCCTACTTTCTCCAGACTCTTGCCACCAGCAAGAGCTGTTAATGTGGCCTCCAGTCTACAGCCAGGATTGAGGATCAGATTCTACCCCTTCACGTTTAATACCTCCAGGATAAAGAGAAAGAGAGACTGACTGACTCCAGGGCATAGCCAGACAGAGATTCAAGACAGCCAAACCAAACACAAAAGCAGTTGGAACAGCTTCATGGACAGAAGAGGAGAGGAACCCCAGCCAGAGTAAACCTTCTCCCATTGCAGCCCCAGCCCCAAAACCATGCAGAAATCCCGCTGCCAGGACATATAGGACTAACTCACAGTGCATAAAGTTAAGCAGGCACACCACTCTTTGCAGGATTGGCCTTGATCTTCATGGCCCTTCAAACCCTTTTGAATCCTATCAAGGACACCAATTAATGCCAACTACAGCTGTAGTTCGGGGACATGAACACTTACATGTTCCCTAGGAACTAGACAAACCACCATTACATTCCACATAAGACACTAAGCTGCCACCAGAGAATAACTTTCAGACATTATTGACTCACACTGGATCATTGCCCTAATTTAGCAAGGTAATTAAGTCTAATTTTAAGCATGTGAACAGCCCCACTGAGGTCAGGCACATGCTTAAGTACCTTGGTGGATAAGGCTCTTAAAAAGCATATCTACCAAATGAATGATACAATGTCCCATTTTCCAGTCCTCGGGACCATCTAGTTCTTGTTTTAGCTGTTTATTTTCCATGGTTTGATTCTTAAGGACCATTAGAATATTTTTTTTACTGTATTTGATATTACCATGCAGCAACATAAGGATTGCTGAGCAAGGCTCATGTATACTTAAGAACCAAAAAGAATTGCCAGGAGATGTTGTGATGGCCAAAAGTGTAACTGTGTTCAAAAAGGAACTAGATACGTTCATGGAGGATAGGTCCATCAATGGCTATTAGACAAGATGGTTGGGGATACAATCCTATGCTCAGGAACCAGAATCCTCTGACTGCCGGAAGCTGGGAGGGAAAGACAGCGGTGGATCATGCCACGATTGCCCGGCTCTCTACACTCCTCCGGAAGCTCTAGTATTGACCACTGTCAGAGACAGGATACTGGGCCATGTGGGCAATTGGTCTGACCCAGTATGGCATTTCTTGTGTTCTTCTTATTATTACTTTGTATTATGGTAATATCTTGGAGTACGAGTCATGGACCAGGACTATATAGTACTAGGTGCTGTAGAAACATGGAACAAAAGAGTCCTTGCCATGAAGAGCTAACCTTCTAAGTAGTCTTAGAATTCTAAGGAAATATGGAGACTAGCATATCACCATTATGATGTTTCTATGCAGCTGGACTGAAGGCTTGTGTCTACTATTTGGTGGCCAGAAAACGTGTATTTTGGAATGATTTGAGTCTTGTTGCCTGTCTCCACATTTTCTCTTGGTTCTGGGAAAGGTGTGATCATTCGCTGTTTGTTTTTCAAGGGAGATGGTAAAACTAGCACATACACTGCACACACGTTGTCTATTCACTTCCTTCCTTTATTTTGCCTGTAACATGACAGAACTATACCAGGAACTGCACAATCTCATTTTCATAATTGTCCAAGGGACAGCAAGTAAAATATTCACACGTTCCTCTCACACAAACGGCTCATTGCTTTAGAATCAGTTTTGCTCTGATCAAAAATTCAAAGCAAAAAGCTCATATTATCAAAATTGAAGAAAACATTTCACATGAATGCCAGTAAAGCAAAGCTGCCAAGCTTCCATGCTCTGCATAGTCTCCATGCCTCAGGAGATTCACAAGAGTATCACTATGATGTAAGGGGCTTATTTTGCTGCTTTGATATGATGTGATTGATATGAGACCCTTGTTCATTCATTAACTTTATGGGTACCAATCTAGCTTTACTACATTAAACCAAAAAAAAAAAATAGATTATCTTGCCTCCCCCCAAAAAATGGGATTTACATATTTTGATAATTGACTTGAAAACTTGTGCTGGAAAGACTGAATTAAAATAATTTTGCATATGCAGATCACAAGTGTGCCTAACTGACAATTTGCAAGCAGAATAAAAAATAATGTAATCTTTACGAGAATCAGTTTCCTAATCATTTAGCGAATAGTGGTGGCAATTATCATATATGACTTGTTTAATAGATAGCTGGTTGCTGACCTAAGACCATCAAAAAATATAATTATTAACAAATCAACTACTTACTGAGAAATTAGCACCAAGGGCTCCAAACAAGAAAACAAACATGTGTCTCACCCTTAGTTTCTCTCAATGTCCCTTTTCTGGTGTAAAGGTTTACTTCTGGGTCTATAATTGTACTTGCTGCCTGTAGCAATGTGGGACTCACCCCGCAGCACCTCCTGCTGGTCTTCTGGGAATTAGCTAGTTTTCCAGCCTTGGAGCGCCCTCTGCAGGCCAGTGTCCCACTGCCACTGGGCCCCCGCATCCCTCCCTGGACTCTGGTGTCCCATTATCTGGGGTGCTGCCCCTAGCAGTAACCCCTCACTCTCAGGGTCTCCCCTCCCTGGGGAACCCCCACCCCCTATCCCCACCTCACCTCAGTCATAGGCTACTGCCAGTCACCAACTAGTCCCTGCTCCCTGGGGCAGACTGCAGTATAAGCCACTCATCACAGGCAAGGGTGTTTTGGACCTGCTGCCTTTCTCTGCAACCCAGTACCTCTATGGGGCCTTGGACAAGGCCCTGCAACCTGGGGAGTTGCCAGCCTGGAGCTCCCCAGCCCTGCCTTACTCTAGGTACCCTGAGCTTCCCAGCAGCCAGGCCCCTCTCTCTGAGAGAGACTCTGTGTCTGCTCCTGGCTTCCCTGGCCTTTATAGGGCCAGCTGGGTCTGTTTGGGGCGTGGCCACAGCTCAGACTGCCTCCTCAATCAGCCCAGCCTAAGGCTCCCAGCCCCAGCCCTCTCCAAGGGCTGGCTTTTAATCCCTTTCAGGCCAGGCAGGGCCAGCTCTACCATTTTTGCCTCCCCAAGCAAAAAAAAGGTGCCCGGACTCTGCAGCCCCAAGAATGGACGGAATGCTGCCCATTAGCATTTGCCGCCCCAGGCATGTGCTTGCTCTGCTGGTGCCTGGAGCCGGACCTGAGGCCAGGGGCGGGTCACCACCCCACTACACTGCCATTTTAGAGCATGTATTATTCATTCATTTTTCTAGTAAGAAAATACATAGTAATTGCCATCTGCTGTCTATTGATTTTCATCTATCACTTAAGTGTGGCATTTTTGTGTTCAGCTGTACCTTGAATGTGCCTTTATACTGATCTCTAGAGCCTATAAATCAGTATGTAAATATAAAAAACGTTCTTTGTACTCCCCTTTTGTTTAATATCAGGCTTTAAGTAGTTCTTCCTGCTGTTTTACTGAAATCTAGTAACCATTTCTCACATTCAAGAAACAAAACACATTTAAAAAAACACTATAAAGAATAGGGATTTGGGGAAAGAAAGAACAAGAAAGAAGACTAAACACCTAACATGCACATAAATAAGACTTAAAATGTGTATGACTGTACACAGACTAGACACTGTAAGCTAAGCCAATGGTATAGATAATTATACCTCATGCTGCAGATACGTAGATTTTAATGCTTGGTTCATGATCTACTCTGACTTCCTGGTCACTTAGACCAGGAAGCAAAAAACAATTCCCTAGATCTGTCATGTTGCACAACTGACATTACAGAGTTCTCTCAGCTTCCTCTGAACCATCAGTTATTGGTCACTGCTGAAAGCAGGATACTAGATTAGCTGGCCTTTGTTTTGCTATATGTAGTGAATATAGCATAACACAGTCTTTATTCAAGGGTGGTAGAACAAGCAGGGGTACACACAACATCCTAGGAAGATTCTTGCCAAAAAAAATTCAGTGGGCCAAATTTACATCTGGTGTACTTCCATTAGAGCCAATGGGAGTGTAAGCCAATGGAGAAATTGTTCATATGACCGGAAAATAAATTCTCTTTTGCTAAATAGTACAGCAAATAGAAAAAAAAAAAACCTCGGCTAGTGGACCCATTTGTGTTTAGGTTGCTGCATGTGTACCTGGCCTTTCAGAGTTGAAGCAACATTCTTTCTTTACACTTTCAACCTGGCACTTATACCACCATTTTGGCTAACTATTTTCCAGGTGTTGCAGGCACTAGGCTATGCAATAGCTGTAACTGAGATGTTGAATTTATGTCTGGTGTGAGAGGAGACATGCAAGTCAATGGAAGTGCATTCATTACTCATCTACAAAGCACACAGGCACTCTTTTTGATCGCTTGTGGCCTGATTGAAAGCCTAGTGCTATTCAATATACTTCAGCAGGCTTTGGATGAGGCCATTAGTTCACCGGTAACCACCATGGCAGCTTGGAATGCCTTTTTCTAAATCAAGACACCTGCTGACACCAGTACTTAAACAATAATATCAAATGTTTGAATGATACAAGATCATTCATGCCTCCTGCTTTACACTGAGAGGTGTAATGATGCCATGTTTGCAGACTAACTAGGTCAATTAGTATTCTACTAATCACACACATGATCAGAGTCGTGGTCCTTCAGCTCTAAAAAAAAAAAAAAAAATCCACAGGCCTCTAACACGTAAGATAAAGGGGAAGTCCCTTCACTGCTAACAAGGTGAGAGAAAACACTAGGCTGAGTTTAACAGATCTATGCCAGAGGCCCTAGCTGAGGAAACAACCTGGAGAGCATAAGCAGCAGACTGGTAGCAAGTAGACTGCCAGCCTAGCCCCAGTCCACAACTCACAACACCCTTATAAAGTAGTGCAGTGCTGTTATCCCCATTTATACAAATAGGGAATTGGTGAATCGAGGCACGTTCGAGAGGATTCACCATGCGCGGGTTAAGTAAGTTGGCACAAACTGAATCTTTAAAGCCTGCAGCAGCACAATAGTTGAACATGAATTTCTGAACCTTCTATTCATTCAACTATCATCAAAATGAAGGTGTGTGTGTTGATGTGTTCACGGTCAGAGGACAAGTAAAATAAAGGCAGTCACTGTGAGTGCACATAAAAGGACTCATCTTGGGATTTGTGGGAAGTGTACTTATGATTTACCCTATTTATGCTGAAGGATCATTGATATTTAAATTAGACGCCATAAGACTGAACAACATAAGAAATCACCTCTTTTCAATGCAAATGCTAATCAAGATTTGGTATTTATGTTAACGCTACCAACATTATTTCTTTTCAGTAGAAGCTACTTGAATAGTGTATTTTCAGGATGTTACACGTGCCTTGCACAGGAAGGCCAAGTAGGAATCTCTCCATCTAATGTACGTACATGGCCCCCATTACTCTAATAGCTGAGCAGCTCCATTTTCAACATTATTCACACAACACCCTTATAAAGTAGTGCAGTGCCGTTATCCCCATTTTACAGATTGGGAATTGAGGCATAGAGAGACTTGCGTGAGGATGAACAGCAAATCTGTGGTAGAACAGGTAACTGAAACCAGGTGTCCTGAGTCCCTGACTAGCATGCTAATCGCTGACCCATCATTCCTCTTTAAGGATAAGTCTAACTTTGCCAGCCTTTAGAAAGCCTACCACCAAGTTTGGGGAGGTATTCCCTTCCCCCTACTGCAAATGTATTTAGTTCCTGGAGGAAGTGACAAATATAAAACAAAGCTGTATGTTTGTTTGTGGATTTGAAGTTCAGATTAATCAACACATTTTTAGGCACATTGTAAAACTTAAATCATGTCTGATTTTCAAATTGTTGTGAAAGGTTTTGGCCACATGGTTCCCATAAACTTTTAAAAAGGGAGTGACTCATCTAAAACCCTACACAATTCTGACATTTCAGGGTTAGGTCATCCAGGGACTCTATATCCTTAATTTGACTAAAACCTGCTCACTTATAACACAAAACATAGTACATATCAATTTAAAATGGAAAGGCAAAATCTGAGCTGCTTTGATTGCACTCCCTTCTGATATGCAAGAGACTAGTTGTCAACTTCTGAACCTAATCTCTTGCTCCCGAGAACAATCTGTGCTTTCCCCTGGGATAAGGAAGGGTCTTACACAGCATCGTCAGTGGATGAGTGTATGGTTAACAGGCTCCCACGCAGTCTCTTCCAGGTCTTAAATGAGCTCTCCCAGTAACAATGAATTAAGGCAGCAAAGAGTGCTACAAACTGAAAGAAACCATGGGGAATCAAATTTTCAAAGTGACCTCAATCCAGCCTCCAAATCCAATCTTCCTTGTGGAATGTACAGTTTTGAGTACCCATCTTTTTGCTTGCCTACAAAGTGGATCTGAATGCACAGAGGGTTTTTGTGCACCCTAATCTGGCAGATGTCTAAACAAAAATGATTGCAAGTTTTGCGAAATACAAAGAGTGATCAGTTTGCAGTTTTGGGAACACTTATTTAAAGGCAGTTTTTGAAAAAAACCCAAACAGATAATAAATGAGACAAAGTAAAAGTATTTCAAAGCGTTGTTTCGATCCTTCAGACAATACATGCTATTCAGATTAAAAACTCGCATATTAACACATAACTTGCCCACTGCTCACTCTAAAAATGTTAGAAAGTTTTAAAACATGTGGGATAGAGAGAGAACAGAATTAGCATCAAAGACATGAAGGTCCCAGAACCTGCTTCTGGTCCTACACCACTAGTGCCCATTCAAAGAAAGCTGGCCACTTGACAAAAATCTCATATTCCCCAGATGCCCTGAGCAGGAAAGCATGGGGATTCAAGGAGCCCCAAGTACAATAAATGTTAAGTAAAAGACAGGGTTTGGCTCTTGGGGGTGGATGGGGAGAAAAGTGAAGAGCTAGGGCTGTATGTACTGCATCAGGCTGAGTCCCCAGACATTCCCAGAATGGACTAGAACCCAAAACACCCTGATTTCTGGTGAGTTCACACTGCTCAGCTATTGCCACTTTGCAAAGGTCTGTTTTACGATCTCCTAAAAAGCAGCTCTCTCTGCCTGGTCACTTGCCCGTATATATTCTTGCCTGCAGCTCTGCTTAATGGGATTAAGTCATGTTGCATTGGCTAATAAGAATGGGGCACTCAGACAGCTCCTATCCCAAAGATCAGTTTGGGCCCTGTTCTAAAACAGAATACAAAACAAATTAGACACAAAGCATCTCCTGTTTGGGGAATCTCCTGCAATCCTTTTCTGTTTATACTGGCATTGTTCTCTTGTCGCTCTAGCTAAAACATGTATATAGCATATCGTTATAGAAATCTCGGGGCATCAAGCAATGTTACTGTCCTACCACTGAAGAGCTGCTACAAGTTAGCTGCCAGTGACCCAGACTGATTACTGAGTATATCTGCACACTCACTGTTAATAACTTATTTCTTTAACGCTAAGTAAGGCTAAAGTTCAAGCCATAACAACCTAATTATGAAAGACAGTGACACTCTGCCTATTAGGTTAGTCTCTCTTTAAACCTGAGAAAAATAATGAATTCTTATTTAGAATCAATGCCACATCAGAATGAAAAGTGTTGCATATAAGCACTTTTGCCGGTTGCCAGCTTTAATGACACCTTGATTAACACAGCAATCATTGGTAAGGGAGCCAAGCAGCCTCAACTAGTGGTATACAGCGATTGTGTGACTTATGGCTTTATATTTTTAAATTGGCCTCTCCAGCACCATCTGATAAATCAACACACAAGTCATTAAATGGTTCATTATCCCAGAGATATGATTCATTCTCACTGCCAGAAACACAAGAGATGGCGGGCAACTTAGAAATATTCCACTTGAATCCATACCTGTCCATCAACATAATAAATTAACTGTATAAAAGAGTGCAGTTGGGTCTAGAGGTCAATGAGATGCCTCAATGTGTAGTAATTTTTCTTCAACAGGGCTTGACCCCTTATTAGGAAAAACCACATTCATGTTCTCACTGTCCAAGCTGGTTATCCTGCTGTATAGACTGCAGTCTAAAAAAAAAAAAAGCCGTGATACAGTAGGTGCAAAATCTCAGACGCTAAACTCTGCTTATCTCTAGAAGAGGCTTATTATTTGCAAACATGTAATGAATGTAATTTTAATACATGCCATGTCTTTACTACAAAAATAAAATGTATTTCATGAGCTGTTTGATCTCTTCAGAGAAAGCATAGATTGCACTAGGTATTTACTCCTTCACCTGAAAAGATAGGAATCCTGAGATTTTTCATGAGGAAACTCGAGGTGGCTAAAACATGCTACAAGATCAAGAGAATAATTTAATTATTAAGAAGAAAATAGACATTAGACATAGTTAATAAATGCAAATAGTTCTGGTCATCTACAAACATAGTTACTAAGAGATGTTTGTCCCCATAACTCAACCATCATGAAATATGGAACAACTGGCTGTCTCTGCTCATGAAACGCCAAAAACTGAATAGCGTGCCAGGTGTACTCGAGATCAGGAGTGCAGCATATCGGCATGGTTGTTCTATGTGAAAGATAGCACAGAACTTGTCTGCCCTCTGCCTTAGTCTAACAATTGCTGTGAGTTCCTAAAAGGTCTCATGCCAGTATTTAGCCTTAGATGGAATTTACCACCAGGTTTGGGCTGCATTCCCAAGCAACCCGAGACCAAGAAGACCCGGTCCCAGCACGCCGGGGGCTGCTACCGGCCTCACACCGTCCATGGGCACCTCTTAATGGTTTCATGCCCTCTTGAACTCTGTGTCTTCTTGGAGTCAGGTTGCTTGGGAATGCAGCCCAAAGCTGGTTGTAAACTCCATCTAAGGCTAAATACTGGCACAAGACCAATAGTCAACAAGTACCGTAAGGGAAAGTTGAAAAGAACTTTGAAGAGTTCCTAAAAGACTTTTTTTTGTTGTTGTTGCTTAAACAATAAGTCTTGGAGACTACCAGTATGCTAAGAGCAGGTAAAATCTCTCTCCAGGGAGTTATACCATACTCGTCATGATAGTTTGAGAACTTTAAATATAAATGCGTGCGCACACACACACACACACACACACGATTCCAACTGGTCCACAGCTGAGAATTCATTCCCTACTACCCTTTGAAAAAGTAAGAAATCAGCTACAGTTGAGGTATATAGCTAGTGAAAGCAGCTTAGCACAGCCAAACTAGCCCATTTGGGCATAAAGTGGTTGTACTATACTGATAACACTGACAACTCGTGAGATGTTTGTTCCAGGACAGTTATTTACCTCAAAACTGTATATTAGCCAGGATTATTCTAAGGATTTGTTTGAGTAACTCAGGAAGCGACAGAAGTATTCCCACATCATTATGGCTTCTTAGTAACATTTCCTGTTTCTTCACTAAGAGACCCATTTCTTCTTACACAAGCACAATCACTGCCACATTGCCATGTCTCGAAGCAAAAGACATTTCAAAATCTTAATACACAGTATGTCATTTTCAATTTCAGGGGAAAACCCTCATGTTTTCAATTAAAGAAACAATAGTGCTATCTACCCCATTCTTTGAGTGATGAAGTTATCCGAGTTCAGATGTATTTCAAATAGATATAGTTGGGCTATTGGGTATATCCATGGATTTAGGGTTACATGGGAATTCCTATTTATGAAAACAACATAATATTGATGCTTTTGCACCCTTCCTTTACACAGAAAGCCACATACAGTCATAGTACCACTCTAATGACCTCTAGAAAGCATAACCTTCTTTCGGCCTATTCTGGGGAACAGTGGGAGATGGCTCTGAAAGGGAAGGGAGAATCTTCATTCAAAGCCACAACAATGCCTTCTTGCTATTGCTCAGATCTCCATCTGATTCAGCATAACCAAAAGCTCATGTCACCTCCATTACCCAAGCTAAAAAAAAAAAATCACAACTGGATTATGCCTTTAGCCTTAACAACAGAAGCACAAGATTTATATAGCAACTATCCAGAATTCTAAGAATGTAAATATTCTCTCATTCTTGCCTGACATTAGAACCTCAACAAATCTCGTGTTCATACAGCACATAAGCCAGAAAATAACGGTGCTCCAAAACATTTTTGATTATCCCTGAATTAAGAGATGTAAATAAAATGTACGTGACAGGAGTGTGGAGTTACTTATGCAAGTCACCATGTGGGGAGGATAATTCCTACACTGAAAATGTTTTCAGATGTTTAAAGATGGGCCTGGATCTAATCCCAGGTTCAAACACTTCTGAATTTAGGGAAAAAGTAAATCCAAATTTTGTCACTCCAGTTTTCACAAAACTTGAGGCTCTGGAAGTTTAGCTTTGAAAACCTTGCCAGAGTTTCTAGGAGCTGAAAGTTAGGCACGTATGTCCCAATTTAGGAAACTAAATAAGGGGGCTGATTTTTTTTTTTTAAGTGTTGACTACCCAAACATTTCCATTGGTATCAACTAGAGTTGCTGGTTTCTCAGCACATTTGAAAATCAGCCCACTTGTTTAGGAGTCTAATACAGACATAGGAACTGTGACAATTTGGAAAACCAGGCTATGTAAGAGTTATAAATTCTGGTTGGTATGAAATTGCAGTATAATTGAATGCTTTGTGTATATTGAGAGGCCAGGGACTGTGACTGGATCCTGCCCAGCCACAGGGGAGCTTAGACGTGCACAGGTCCAGTAGAGAGGTCCAAACACAGCTGCCTGGTGAGTGTCCCAAGTGGGAGTTTAGCCAGGGCTGTGACACACCCCTGACTTTAGGTGCCTATTTGTGAAAGGCTTGCCTTTTCCACTGTATCCTATTGGACGATTAGCAGGGCCGGCGCAACCCATTAGGCAACCTAGGCGGTCGCCTAGGGCGCTACAATTTGGGGGGTGGCGACCGCAGCAGTATTTCGGCGGCAGGACCTTCCGCTGCCTCTGTGGGGGCAGGACCTTCTGCCGCCTAGGGCGGCAGAAAAGCTGGCGGCGCTCCTGACGTTTAGGATGTAGAGAGAGAAACATTATTCATGGTGCTGACAAATACAAAGAGCCATCATAAGTTTGGGAGGCAGTGGAAAGTTGGACGGGGGGTGGGGAAGAGAGAAAGGTAATCCTTTCAAGTTACTGACCAGAAATGTATCGTTCAACATGACTGAGTCTTAAAACTATGTATTATTTCTGATGGCTTTGAAAAAGCCCTCTCTAGAAGAAAAAGACAGGGAGCACAAATACATAGTGCAGGAAAGGGACAATTTTTTTTTACTGGATTGTTTAGTCTGACACGTTATTTTCTATTACATACCTAATATAATAAAGGTGATGGAATTTTTCCACCCAGTACTCATGTCTGTTCTTTAGATACCCCTGCTACGACAATAATTGACATCATTCCTTTAAGTGCCGTCACTGGGGGAGGTGGAGAAGGGAATGGAATTTCAGTGCCAGAGAATTAGAACAGGTCACTCCACTTCCACCCAGGTAACAAAGTCTGACAACTCTGAGATCCCAATTGTACTCTTACATGCACCAGTGTTAATCAGAAGTAATTCCATTTACACTGGTGTGAAACCAGTGTGAGAGACTCATGCCCTAAGTGTTTGTCTCACTGTTAAAAATCTTCATGTTATCCTGTCATGACTTGACATATGGGATTAAACTGCAACATGCTGATGCAAATATACACATATCAGAATTCTTGCCCTGAAATCTACTTCATGTCTAGCGGATGAATCTTCAACTGGAAAGAGAGAAGTGTGCCCAAAGGCAGGCACAATTGTGATAATTTTCATTTACGGGCTTGTCTAGACTCAGAAGTTGCACCGGTTTTAATAAAGGTGTGATAGTGCCACAGCTGCATTAAACTGGTGGAACTGTGTGTGTGTGTGTGTGTGTGTGTGTGTGTGTGTGTGTGTGTGTGTGTGTGTATATAAAATCACCCACTGGTGAGTGCATTACAGGTCCCACTCTGGGTCCGAGTGACACAGGACTGAGTCTGTTACAGCCCCAGCTAGAGCATATTGACACTTGAATTCAAGTTGTAGCAGGTCAAGCTTTTAGCTTGAGAGATTCCTGGTTCAGTCCCTGGTGTGTTGGCCAAAATAGTGGCAGTCACCTGTTGGCACTCTTACACTGGTTTATACCTGGGTTAAGTTGGTTTAGTTTACCCCTACTTCAATAAAAGAGGCAAGCTAAACTGATATCAGAGTGACCACACAAAGTGGCATCAGTTTAACAGCCTACTTTTAGTTAAACCAGTGCAGCTTTGCTTTTAGATCAGGACTTAAATATGGGCCAAAGCAACAAAATTTAAATCCAGGTCTGATTTTATCCAAGGTTGACGGTGTTTGGATCCAGGGTTTTGATTCTGACCCATTCTTAGTAATATTCTTTTTCTATGCCTAATGGTGCTTTCTCTATTGAAATAAATATAAAATGACTGCATTATTTTCTGATCTCTATCTATTGTTGTTTCCCATTTAAAAAAAATATAAACTGCATGTGGGCAAATTACAAATGAGATTACTGCATTAATAATTGATTTTTACAATCCTCACCAAGTTTTTGCATTATACTTTGAACAGTAAATCTGCATGCTGATAAACTTACAGTGTAAATTCTCCTTCCTTAGTTGTTAGGGGGGAAAGAATTATTTTTGGAGTGATTATATTTTTTTGTTTTACATATAGAATAGTATTACAGAAATAATCACAACATTTTCATCTTTCCAGGCCTCTTGCAGGGTGATGACATGTGAGAGAGATCTGAGTCTATGCCAATTACATCTGTTATAATTTTTATCTCTGAAGCAGTGCAGCCTACTCCAAATGTAATTTGCATCCCCTGTTGCTCATTAGCACACCATTGGTAATGAGGTATCCTCAACACTTCTTCTGCATTTGATTTGTTAAAAGGGTAGTAAAGCATGGATTAGTGATATGAACTAAACTTCTAATATACCTCTACATACTGGGGGAAATGCCTGTTTCTCAGAGGCTAGTTGATCTGATAATTACTATGAGAGGTTCAGGCATAGAAGGCCTCAGTAGAGATAAATATTGAGGAATATGAGTGAAGAGCATGTCCAGAGGGCGACTACAAATCTGTGCAAGTGAAATATTAGCAGAACTAGCAAAAAAAAAAGTTGTGAGGTGAAAAGCTGTTTATTTCCAGATGCAGATCCCCCTACTTCTGCACAGAAGACTGGCTACACCACACCGTGATGCATGCTACAGAGGCATCCCCATCCATTCCAGAGTCCATAATGGGGTGCATGAGGCAGGGACAGGATACACATACACAAAATAGAAATTAGGTGGAAGAGGTAATGCAGCCCCAGAGCATATTTGCTTTTCCATGTAGGCGCTTCCCTTACATCTCTGGATCCTCTGGGATCTTCCAGGTTTGGGAGTGGGCTGGGCCCTGCAGGCTTTTCTGCAGAGGACAAACCACTACAGAGGGGATATCTGTGAGGGAAATCTGGCAGACTTCTGCCTATAGAGCACTCTTCCATGCATGGGGTCTAAAAGGAAGTAAAATGATTCCCAAGTTTCCCCCAAATCATTCTTTTGGGGGACCAGATTGTCCAGTACATCCTATGAAACAGGTCATAGTTCTTCCCCCAAGCGCAGCAGATCTGCAGGAATCTCTAAGAACCCTAAGGCCTCTGAGCTAGCATTGGTGGAGGCCTAGCATACCCAGTCATCTCCAACACTCCCAGCGCCTCCCCTAGCCACAGCTCCTCTCAGAACAGCTGAAAAAGAGGGGCCCCCACAGAAGAGGTAACAGACCCTAGGGCTGTATTATCTTTCCAGCCTAATCCTAACAGCCCCGCAACCCAACATGGCTCCACCCAGCCTACCCCCTGCCTCTGTGTGGATCCCAATCCTCTGGAGAACTGAGGAGTCCCAGAAAGTTGCACATGGGTCCTCCCAGTAAGGTGTGGATGGCTTACACCCCTTTGCCACATGGGTCAAATGGGAGCCACAATGTACAGTGCCTCCTTGGTGTACCAATTAATAGGGGGGCACAACCTGGCACAGTAATTGGTACTCGGTTTTCTAATGGGCAAAAGCCAAACTAGATTTATTTTAAAGCCTTTATGTGTGTCTCTCTCTCTCTCCTTGATAGTTAACTTGCTAGCCGTGCAGCGGCAGAGCACACGCAGCAGCACAAACTAGAAATGCCATTAAACACTAGCATGTTGAGGACTTTCTCCATGCTACAAGTATTTTATGATAGGGAACGTTTTGGTTCAAAGCTGCAGGATTGCTTCCCTTTTATAATCGCTGCTTTCAATGTACTCTGTGGAATTCATTTACTGTCTATGAAATGTGTATGTTCAGAAAGTAAATGGGCGTCTAATTCAGCTTTTAATAAAAAGACCATAAAAGTTCATTTAAAAAGTAGCAGAAGCTTTTAGTGCAATTGTGGGATCCAACAAGTTTTTCGTTTAAAATGGCAACTCAGACAATTTTATTTTTTCTCTTACCTATTTTCACAGAAAATAGACTTGAAGAGCCGTTCAGCAGATGTTTTGCTGTGAGATGAGAGCAACCAATGAGCAAATGGTTGCATGCCATTTCAGCTGCATTTTGAACAGCATCTTTCATTTGACTTTAGCATTGTAATATTCAAGACTGCAGCAGCACCCTCTGGTAATTATTCACTACAATACCATCTCATACAGTGCAGTATGTCAAAGAACTCCGAGAACCTAAATCATTTAAAAACCTAATGGAGCTCTAATGTTATTACTATTTAGATTATTCATACAATTTTACCCTGATTATTCATTTTTGTTTCCATTATAGTATCTTTCCTTCACATTAATCTTTCTTGCACATCTCACTAACTGCAGTGCTTTCATATAAGTTAATGATTCCCTCAAATCCATCTTTTCACTTGCATCCTTCAAAAGATGAAAGGTTGACTACTACCTACTTAACAGTCAGATTAACACCTCCCCCCCCCCCTTCCATTTTCTTTTGGATCTGACAAAAAGCAATTGAGGTTGGGGATGCATAAAAATGAGGATCACAAGAAGATAGTGCTCAACTTTGGAAACTTGAATGGTAATTTCCACTAATGGAAGGTGCTATAGTACCTTGAGGAAAACAAACAGTATTTAATAGAATGGTAGAGGAAATTAAGAACAAAAGGAAGTATACAGCTCAGCCAAGACATGACACATCATAGTGGACTGTGTCATTACTACCACCTTAGATTATTAAATCTCAAATGGATTTTTTTTTTTAAGGGGACTACTAAATCATTTGTGTTGCTGAGTTGGTGAACACTCTCTCATCTGGCCACAGTTTACTGATTTAGTGTAGGTTGGGGAAGGAGATAACACTGTTAAATAAAGCTACCTCCCACCTGCCTTTAGCAAAAAGATTGATCCTGTCAAAAAGAAGTTTCCTCTTTGATGGCCACAGACAGAGGCTTGTTGTTCAATTTATTGACCCTAATGTGTGAGCTGTGAGGCAGCATGTCAATTGTTCATCTAGGATTATACCTTTGACTGTGCACTCCCAGTTGTCTGCAACTGCTGGAGACTAGATAAATGAATGATCAAAAGGAACAATTTTGCTGCTACCATACTGAACTGGACATTGAGATTCTTAAAGAGGGGATTACTGTGAGAAAGCTATACTTCCTGCAACTACATTTTTCTTTTATAAACTGATCCTTGTGCCAAGTGCACTTCATTCACCTTGCTGTGTGTAATTAGACTCTGATACATCAGATCAATATGGAATATGCAGACCAATATGCATCAGCCTTAGCTTAAGCCAATGCATACAGCGGGGATTTGATTCTCCTCTCACTATCATCAGTTGTGCTTCCATAATCCAGCAGTTACTCCCGATTACACCAGTCTGAGAAGAATTCAGCCCTCACTGTGCAACAGTAGTTGCTACACAAGCCTTTTTATTGTTATTTAAACAGAGCTTTACTTTGAAAGTTATTTTTACAGCTGGACAAAAAAAGGGAACATGAAACGTATTTTTACATTATTTGAGAGCTATTCTTTCCTCCATTAGGCAAATAAATTTTCCCCTATAAATATACACTGTTTTTCCTGCACTCTGTTTAGCTCAGGGTAAAACCCCGATTTTAGAATCAAGCAATGGATCTCAGGTATCCTGCTTCTCCTAGTGCAATGGCAATTCCATGCACATCAGAAGAACAGAGGCCTGGAGTCTGATCTCACTTAAACCAGTATAAATAAACCAGAAGCAGCTCCAGGAAAGTCACTGAAGTTGCACCAGTGTAATGTCAGGGTGAGATCAGAAATAGGCTCAAGACCTTCCCCCCCCCCACCCCACCCCCGAGGCGGGGGTGGAGGGGGCAAAGGAATCTCAAAGCAGAATTTTCTCGCTAAGTTAAAAAAAGAAATATGGTGCTATAAAGATTCACAACACATCTTATCTTTTGTGCACTTGGATTGACTGGTAATTCAAAAATCCCACAAAATATTTATATCTCTGTTTGGATACCCAGCTGGCACCACAGTCTAGTAAAGATGCACATTTTATTTTAAGGGTTTTCCCCCCCCTTAGGTAGTAGTTACAGCTAAATAACAAAGAAGAGTCGAGCTAGAGAGAGTAAAGTGATGTATGGGTGCATGATGAAGAAATTTCCAAGAAAGCTTGCTGAGAAACACCCACACACACAGTCCTAAGTCATCCAGCATGGAACTTTCTCTATTGCACCTTCCTGGATAGGAAGAGTCTTTTTTGTTTTCCAACCACCACCAGTGATGATAGTTCTTCTTTTCCTTGCTTTCGGAGGACATATTTCCCTCACAAGGAGCCAAATTCTGCCACTTTTACCCAAAATGAATAGCACCTAGTGTAAATAAATAAATGGAGATATCCCATCTCCTAGAACTGGAAGGGACCTTGAAAGGTCATCGAGTCCAGCCCCCTGCCTTCACTAGCAGGATCAAGTACTGATTTGCCCCAGACCCCTAAGTGGCCCCCTCAAGGATTGAACTCACAACCCTAGGTTTAGCAGGCCAATGCTCAAACCACTGAGCTATCCCTCCCCCCCTGTAGTAGTGTAGTAGTCATCCCATTGACTATTTGCATAGTAAGGTTCTACACAACATAAGCAGGCCTGGTCCACATGCAGATTTTGTACTGGTATAAAACTTTAGAATCATAGATGTGTAGGGATGTAAGGGACCTCAGGTGGTCATCAAGTCCAGCTCCCTGTGCTGAAGCAGGGCCAAGGAAACCTAGACCATCCCCAAAACATATTCTTAAAAACCCTCCAGTGACAGGAATTCCACAACCTCCCTTGGAAGCCTATTCCAGAGCTTAACTTGCCCTATCCTTAGTAAGGTTTTCCTAATATCTAACCTAAGCCTCCCTTGCTGCAGATTAAGCCCCATTGTTTCTTGTCCTACCTTCAGTAGACACAGAGAACAACTCACCGTCCTCATTATAATAGCTCTTTACATATTTGAAGACTTATCAGGTCACCCCTCAGTCTTCTTTTCTTAAGACTAAACATGCCCAGTTTAACCTTTCCCCAGGGCTCAGGTTTTCTAAACCTATCATTTTTGTTGCTCCCCTCTGGACTCTCTCCAAGTTGTCCACATCTTTCCCAGAGTGAGACACCCAGAATTGGATAAAGTACTCCAGCTGAGGCCTCACCAGTGCTGAATAGAGAGAGACAATTAACATCCATGTCTTACATACAACATTCCTGTTTATACACCCCAGGGCCGGCTCTAGGCACCAGCAAAACAAGCTGGTGCTTGGGGCAGCACATTTTTAGGGGCGGCATGGCCGGCGCCAGAATGCCGCCCCTAAAAATGTGCCCCGGCCGCCCTAGCTCGCCACGGCGCGCGAAACAGCTGATTCCCGCGCCGCTACTCGCCCTCCCTCCCAAGCTCTCAAACCTGGGAGGGAGGGGGAGATCCCGAGCGGCCGCGATGCGCGAAACAGCCGTTTCATAAGCAAACATTTTCTAGTTTGCTTATGAAAAATGTTATGTGGGACTGTGTCAA
>NW_020664481.1:33156902-33386887 GCF_002925995.2 Terrapene triunguis | reverse complement strand
ACATTTTCTAGTTTGCTTATGAAAAATGTTATGTGGGACTGTGTCAAAACCTTAATAAAAATCAAGGTATATCATGTCTACTGCTTCACCCCATCCACTAGGCCAGTAACTGTCAGAGAAGGGAATTAGGGTGGTTTGGAATGTTTTGTTTTTGACTAATCCATGCTGGCTATTCCTTATACCCTATTATCCTCTAGAATACTATCAATCTATCTTGATGGTTGAATAATTAGTTCCACTACCTTTTCAGGTATTGAAGTTTGACCAGTCAGCCTAATTCTCCAGGTCCCCTTTGGTCCAGTTTTTAAAGATAGGTATCATTCTGATGTTAAAACCTGTCAGCAGGGAGAGGGTAATTAGGAGGCATCATTCCCTGTGGAGGAGGTGCTGGGAAGGTGTTTCTTACCTTCCTGTAAGCAGTGCCATCACTGGGAGCAGGGGCTTTCCAGTGGGGATCATCATCTCCCCAAGGTCTGGGGTCCCAGCTCTTTCTTTGTGGGGGTTCAGGGAGGGAGGGAAGGTCTGTCTTGCCTGTATGTGGTGTCCTGGGCAGGCCGGGGTCTCTACACTGGGAGAATGTCAGAGAGCAGCAGAATTGCTACACCCTTGATGTTAACCTCTTATGTCTGCAGCTTCAGCTTTGGGGTCAGCAGCGACTCCGAGATCTTGCAAGAAACGTGGACACTGCACAACAACAAAGCATTCCTGTAGCGAGTATAAATTCCTGTCCTGCTGCCAGGACTCTGATCCCAGCAATCTCTCCCCAAATGCCTCCTGTGTCCTACTGATATAACTATATCAGTAAAAATGGGTTTACCAGTATGACTCTTACTGTGGACATACTTATACCAATATGAAGGTACCTTATACTGATATAGCTTATTCCCCTCCCTGCATGGGAATAAGTTATACCAGGATAAGCACTTTCATACCAATACAACTCTGCCCCACTCTAGGATGGTCAGTTTATTGATTGTGTGCAGGCAGGACCTAAGTATGGCAGAGTCTGGACTTTTATAGCTAGATGGAACTGACATACACTAGTATTTCCCTTTAGAACAAAATACAGCTACTACATGGATGCCTTTGGTATTAGAATGCCGACATCTATCCTGGTGCAACAATCTGTACCATCATGCAAACAGTCCACTAACAACAATTTTCTATTGTCCTAGGTCAGTACTGGTTTTATAGAGTTTGCATGCATCCATCAGTGTCACATCAATAAAGTTCCCTGGTCTCTTTGACAAGCATTGATTGCTATTGAAAATGTTTTTTCCCCTGATTTCCCTATTGATGTGCACTGCAGAGAAAACGGGTGATAACTCTGCAAGACATTAGCCTTGATGCAGTATTGGATCTGGCAACAAAGAAACATCTTATCCTTAAGATGGAAAAGAGGGTTTTTTAGAGAGTTTAGTCGGAGCTATTTAAAGGAGCAGGGCTTCTTTATACAGGCAAATTGCAGAAGGAAGTTTTTCAGGGTCTATAGCACAGTTCTGTGAGTAAGTCTTATGACTGCTTCTTGCAACTCCACATTTTTGATTAGCTCCCTATAGCAATGAAATTGCAGTGGACAACTATCCATCCACCCTCCCTCTCTACAACAAGCCACACACACTGCATTTTCTCTCCTGTAGTCCTTATTACATCATTTCTTCTACCTCCACCCTCAAATGAACACAATGGAGCAGGAGTGAAGAGAAAAATCTTGGGGTGGCAGTAAGTGTCCTTCATAAAGCATCTTACCCAACAGGTTCTTCTCCCCAGTCTCTGTGAAGAGGCCAGAGATTCTTCCTACAGGGAGGGATCATTTGCTGTGGAAATGGGGTAGTGAGGAAGGCTTCCTTCTTCCCACCCTGTCCTCTTCCATCTCCCCGAGACTGCCAACAAATATCTGACAGGTTTTGCCACGGACACTTGCCTGAGACCACCAACTCATTTCGCAGAGGGATGCTGAAAAGTCACCACATAATGGTTGAGACACACCACCAGGCAACAAAGCATGTTCACTGCTGAAAGGCTCCATCTGATTAATCAAGTGCTGAGCCATCCAGATGCCCAGGTCAGAGTTTGTCTTAAATTTTAGCATCCTTACTAATAGTTGCTGCATTCAGACAAAAGGAAAATAGCTAATGGTGGTATGTGCATGGGTAATGGAAGGCCTTAGGGTAAAACAATCTTTTATACCGTGGTGGGGAAAATTAAGAACAAAGGAAGGAAGTATACAAGGTAGAAGGGACATATCATAGTGGACTGGAGCCCCTGAAATATGAGATTACATAAGAAACGCAAGGATAAAAAGATTTCTCTCACTCCCAGAGCTCATACCTCCAGGTCAGATTTGTGCAGCTTGAAGTCTCCTGGGCTGTCAGTCTAGCACCTTTCACAAGCACTATTTACACAAATATTAAAGTTTACAGTACAGAAAAGAACTCTGTTGGCCAGGAAGAAATGCAGCATTGCAGACAAAGAAAGGGTTTGTAGCTCAAAGTCAAATTTATATACACGGAACTGAAACAGATGAGAACTTAAGTTGAGAAGAACAGTTAAAAACAAACGATTATTGAATTCTGGGTGATAGAGGACATGTATAAAACAACAAATCATGATGAGTTCATGCAAACCAGAGAATCTGTGTAATAGAGCCAGTACACTTATACAAGGAATATCAGTTACCTTGACATGGGACTGGAATAAGATTTATTTAATAGTTAAGGAAAGGTTAACATTGTTGAAGATTGAACAGTTGTTATCTTACATAGTTTGTTGAGCAACCAACATGATAAGATGCTATTTCAGATGTATCCCTATAAACTGCCTTGGCGATAAGATAAGAGTTGCTTAACATCCAGGGATAAGTGAACCTAATTTGACACTTGAGATATACATGAATGCATACTCAAGCCACTGAGTATTAGATTTTAAAGTGACAGTTTCTACAATCTACTTCATATTCCTTCAGTCTGACTGGAATCCATTACACTTCAAAAAAATCTATTGAAAAAATGAAATATAGCTAATGAAGAAACTAAGGACATGAAATCTTTATTTGTTCTGGTTATTGTAAATTATAAAATGTCAAAAGTGACAAAAGGAGGCAGTGCAGTTCATCAGTGAAGTAAAGAACAATGACAAAGGTAAACAAGATATCCAAGATCAAATAACGGAAGGACTGAGAAGATTAAATTTGAGCAGTGGTGGGGCGGGGAGGATAAGGAGCCAATCTGTCATAAGTGAAATACAAAAGCACCAGGCGTCACAATAGTGTAGTATAATGAGATTGAAAAATCTAGTCTAAGTGAGTGAGTGTGAGAGAGAAAAATATATAAAAAGCTGGCTATTAGAGTCCTATAAAACAAAATTCTATAAACCAATTTTCTATAAACTTTTCTATAGAGGTTTTAAAACAATCCTGAAGAATTTAATACACAGGTTATATTTCAGTATTAAATTCTGCAGAATATTAAAAAAAAAAATCTATAGATAATATCTACTAATTTCTATAGTATTTTAGAGACAAGGTGAGTGAGGTAATATCTTTTATTGGATCATCTTCTGTTGGTGAGAGACAAGCTTTCTAGCTTACACACAGCTCTTCAGTATTTTAGTCATTTCTAGAAAGCTTTTTAATTCTCTCGACTAAAGTTCTGTAGCACTTTTCGACTGAAGTGAATCTGGTACAAGATTTCAAAAATCTTGTATGTGCACGCAGTGGTGTGCATTCTTCTGAGTACCTAGTATGGTTTCTCTTTCCAAAGATTAATGTGCATGCATAGGCAGACAGAAAGCTTGCCCAGAACTGGGAGCAGCTAGGGTTTGGGTGCGGGCATGACTGTGGGATTTTGCAGAGAGTTAATCATCTAGATGCTCAAGCACTGGGAAACGTAGCAAGTTTTAGAACATGCAGGAGGTCAACAGGCTACTTGGATCTGCTTCTTTTCAAATTCTTACATTTTAACTGGATATGTTTAGATAAGAAGTGAGTTCTCTAAATAGCATATGACATGACCAGAGGATGGGAATCTGGTCAGAATATGGTAAAGCAGCTTTTAAAAATTATTTTAGTGATATTTTCTATGGGTTTTGAGAGATAAGTGGGGTAGAAGATAAGAACTAGGAATATGCCCTGTGAGGCATCATTTGAACACTCAGACTTGCTGGTCAGCATTGTAATGGTGAAATTTATATAGCAGCACTCTGTGTAAAGTTATGTTTTTTTAACATCCTACAGGGAAAATGTCATAGGTTTATAAAACTTAGGTTTTATAAGCTTCACAAGCCTGGGCCCCAAAGTACAATATCCCTGGGGAAGGGTTCTTGCCCCTCTGCCTTCCCAGGTCCAATTTGCAATAATCCAGTCTGGGGTCATTCAAAATTTGAAGAATTTGTGAAAAAGAGAACAAACTTGATTCCCCAGCATCTTTAAGATAGTTCATCAATAATTAACTTCATTTTATATATTGCAGGCACCAGCATCCACCCTTCTCTCTGGTATCCATTTTGTTCCAGTGTAACATGAAACTCTTTCAGATTAACCAATGAGATGCTGGTCATTTAGCATGAACATAAATATTCTTCAGCTAACATTGATCACAGCTGGTTTTTTCATAGATTCTAGGACTGGAAGGGACCTCGAGAGGTCATCGAGTCCAGTCCCCTGCCCGCATGGCAGGACCAAATACTGTCTAGACCATCCCTGATAGACATTTATCTAACCTACTCTTAAATATCTCCAGAGATGGAGATTCCACAACCTCCCTAGGCAATTTATTCCAGTGTTTAACCACCCTGACAGTTAGGAACTTTTTCCTAATGTCCAACCTAGACCTCCCTTGCTGCAGTTTAAGCCCATTGCTTCTTGTTCTATCCTCAGAGGCTAAGGTGAACAAGTTTTCTCCCTCCTCCTTATGACACCATTTTAGATACCTGAAAACTGCTATCATGTCCCCTCTCAGTCTTCTCTTTTCCAAACTAAACAAACCCAATTCTTTCAGCCTTCCTTCATAGGTCATGTTCTCAAGACCTTTAATCATTCTTGTTGCTCTTCTCTGGACCCTTTCCAATTTCTCCACATCTTTCTTGAAATGCGGTGCCCAGAACTGGCACAATACTCCAGCTGAGGCCTAACCAGAGCAGAGTAGAGCGGAAGAATGACTTCTCGTGTCTTGCTCACAACACACCTGTTAATACATCCCAGAATCACGTTTGCTTTTTTTGCAACAGCATCACACTGTTGACTCATATTTAGCTTGTGGTCCACTATAACCCCTAGATCCCTTTCTGCCGTACTCCTTCCTAGACAGTCTCTTCCCATTCTGTATGTGTGAAACTGATTTTTTCTTCCTAAGTGGAGCACTTTGCATTTGTCTTTGTTAAACTTCATCCTGTTTAACTCAGACCATTTCTCCAATTTGTCCAGATCATTTTGAATTATGACCCTGTCCTCCAAAGCAGTTGCAATCCCTCCCAGTTTGGTATCATCCGCAAACTTAATAATCGTACTTTCTATACCAATATCTAAGTCGTTAATGAAGATATTGAACAGAGCCGGTCCCAAAACAGACCCCTGCGGAACCCCACTCGTTATGCCTTTCCAGCAGGATTGGGAACCATTAATAACAACTCTCTGAGTACGGTTATCCAGCCAGTTATGCACCCACCTTATAGTAGCCCCATCTAAATTGTATTTGCCTAGTTTGTCGATAAGAATATCATGCGAGACCGTATCAAATGCCTTACTAAAGTCTAGGTATACCACATCCACAGCTTCTCCCTTATCCACAAGACTCGTTATCCTATCGAAGAAAGGATGGGGCCAGATTTACCTTTGCTCAACAGATTCTGCAGACACATGCATACCTGTGACCTTTCAGACGTGACCAGAGATGGTACCAGAAATTTCAGATAAAGTATTTTGAGGGGGAGTCGGAAGCAACTTTTTTCCTTTTTAAAAGCATGTTCAAAAATCCAAATACTTCTATCAGAGTGACACCAAGATTTCCCCCTAAGTCTCTCCGTATTGCATTTTCCCCTATCAAGGTACCCCATGCACACAGCTCAGTAAAATGTTTGCCTCTCCTGCAGAGTTGTGTCCAATGTGCTGATCATTTTTATTCCACAAGCACCCAACTTGACATAGGAAAAACTTTGATAGTTCTGGTGGAAGTAATGAAAAGTTATCTCCGTGCTTTCACATCCAAAGCAATGAGAACCTTTCAGCAATTCTCTCCTTTTCTAAAAGGGAACAGTTCAATGTCTGTCTTTAACAAGCTATTTTTTTCTTCTGTTCCTTTAGGCTGCTTTTCCTAGCAACCTAACCCTAATAGAATCTCCACCAGGCACACACCCCAGGATTTTTACAAGCTACTTATGCAAAATGACAAAGTGAACTGGAGACGGTTAGCATCCTGCACAGAACATTAATTATAACTAGGAATGCACAGAACTAGCAGGCAGTAGAAACCCTTCTGCTTTTGGTTTCATGTCATAAGGTTTTAAAGGAACCATAATTTTCCATAAGCATCTAATGCAGTAGACAAATAAAGACATACAAGCATCAAACGGTCTCATCAATATAGACAATCTCTCCATTGCTGTCACATTCTTCTTGGAATAATTATTTTAGCCTTCAAATGTGTGGCTAAATAAAGGAAATGAAATTCATTCTATATTGCAGCTGCCACTGGGATGGCATGTCCCTATGTCAGAGACATTCTGCCTGTGGATTAAGGAGAATAGAAGACCTCCAAGGTGAAGGGAAGGGAGCTTAGAAGCAGCTCTTTCAACTATTCACCTATTATTTAATACTACACAGATACACAAGTAAATGCAGAATTTGTTCCAGAGCCAGAGTCTTCATGTCATCTGGTGTTCAGGAAGATGGTGCCCATCTACAACCCTTTGGATAGGGACCACCATAGTCACCCTCCTCACTTTGCACTCAAGAAGCACAAGAATTGACATCTAGGGACCCCTTGTTCTCTCTCCATTTCTTGCACACCCATTCAGAGGCAGACATGTCCCAGTTGAAAGCAGAAAGCCCAAGGCTGCCTGATCATTTCAGGGTAGGACTAACTTCAGTGTTCTTCAGATACAACCTTACTACTCTAAAAGGGCTCCATCCTACAAGGCGCTGAGCCCTCGAGTCCAAATCCAGCAAAGCACCTATACATATGCTTAACTTTCAAGTCTATGGGACTACTCTTGTGCTGAAAGATAAGCACATGCTTTGTTGGATTGGGAGTAGAGTGTTCAGTCCCTTGCAGGATCAAGCCCTGAATCAAAATTAAAAAGGCTAACGAGCTTGCCAAGGATTTCACCATTGTGGGTCTAGATAATAGCATATGAAGTATATTTTTGTCAAATACTCTAGTATTTTATCACTTGCTCTTTGTGTTAAGTATATTTTGCACTTCAAATATTTCTAAAAAGGATTTTCCTTGAGGTTTTAAATTTTAAATGTCAGTTCCTTCCATGCCAGCCTGCACTTTCACGAGAGCTTTGATTTCAACTTTATATCATCTCGCTAAGTGTTCCATCGGAATTAAATGAAAGTGACAGCATCTGAGTTGGTTGAAGATAATACGTTTGGAAAGAGATTATGTAAACTAGTATTATGTTTAATTAATGGGTGTCTAAACAGAGACCTGTCTTTGCAAATCCAGTTATAGAAAAAGATAGCCTAGTGGCACACCTTCGCAAAGCTATTTTCATGCACTTAGGTCTATAAAGAAGGCAAATAAGCAATGTGTCTTTCCCCTGTATGCAGTAGGATATGTTCATCCAGAGCAAAGATGTTGATCTTTAGTTTAATGTTCTTTGAATTATTGTAGTTTCAGGCAGTGATTACTACAACTAGGACTCCGCCAACAATTACATTATACGCTTCCATTTTCAAATGTGTATCATTCTTCTACAACATTCATGCATGCATCTGAAATTTTCCATCTTTGAACTTTGCCTAAAAGGTAAAAGAATCCCCTGGATGTGCTTTTGTTCACACACAAATTTTCTATATATCCAATTTCTCAAATAAAATCTCAGGCACTTTCTCTCTCCCCCAAACTAACAGCTTACCTTTTAACCTTCCTACTTGGGCACATAAGGGGACAGATCTTCAGCTGGTATAAACAGAAATCTAAACATTCGAGCCACTGAGTCCTGGAAAGAGGAGCACACACATTGCTAAAGAGATTGGAGAATAAAGTTAAGAGATTGAAAAACTAATTCTCAGCATTCTCAGTAGCCATCTGTCAAGTTTCTTTGGCTAATGAAGCCCTGGTCTCTTTTAACATGATAATGCCCATTTTTCATGACTAGGTGCCCAGAAGGGAGAGGAATTATTTGCTCTCAGGCTGCTTCTGGAACCACTTACATGAGGGAGATAGCAATGTCTGAGTGAAATGCAATTTGCCAAAGTCATCTCCATAAAACATCAGGAAGGAGAAGAAAATCTTGGGTGTCAAAAGGTCATTGAGTCCATGAATTGAAGGACTTTTGAAATTTTTGCTACGCAGAACCTTAGTTTTCACTTTAAAAATAAAATTGAAAACACACACACACACACGTTTCTGACTCTCTCCATTGGCCAAATATACACATTATAATATGCTTTAGCTCTTTGCTACGGAAAGACATTTCTGAATGTGATTTGGGAAATTTTCTACTCAAAAATGTTACTATATTTGAGTGAAAGCTCTCAACATTTTTGAAATTTCAAGTTTTGACATTTTAAAATTAGTTTTGCTGAGTATCAAGTTGTACACACAAACACAACTTCAAAAGTTAGCTTCTTTTGCAAGATGGCTAGCTTTTCCGGGGAGGGACGTATCTTCCTTTAGATCTCTGTAGCACATTGTGCATTAAAGGTACAAATGTAATATAAAACAAGCAAATAATAGTCTAAGTTTTCAAAAGGCAACATTTTGGGACCACAAAATATTCTAAACTGAAATTACAAAATTTAAAAAAAAGTTTTCCTCTTCCCTCAAAAAAGGAATCACTAATTTCATGTAGCTTTAGAATTTGCAATGTTTAAAAAACAGTAAAATATTAAACTATGCATTTAAACAAGAAAAATATGATGTATAGTGGTTATGTTTATAGCATCTTCAGTCTTGAAACACTATACTTGAAACAGGACAAATAATTTCACAAAACAGAAGAAACTTCAAGTGCAACCATTGTGTGTATAATATATATAGAAATAAAATACCATGTTATATAAAAATAACATGGTATAATTAGTATTGCTGTAGAAACCTGAACTTTCACATTTCTGATATTTTATTTTTATATTCAATGTGAATCATAGCATTGGATTAGCATACTTTATGCATTTCAGGTGGGTTTTTCACAAGTGCTCACTGTTAGGGTAACTCTGCTACCACTGAAATCAACTGTAAGAGTCAGTAATGGAAGCAGAGTTAGGCCAGTGAAAAATCCCATTTGTAAACTCATTGGGGCAGGGCCTATTGTTTAATATAGGTCTGTATAGCACATAGGAAAATGGGGCCCCAACCTGACTGTGGCCATTAGGCACTGCTGCAATATAAATCTTAAATAAAATAATGAACATTTGTGTGTGGTGTATGCATACTATATGCATGCATAAGGTTTCAGGTCTGGAGCTCCTTATAAATAAAAAGTATATTAAGAAATAATAATGAGGCTATGGTTTCACATAAGTGAACATGGTTATCTTTGCAAAGAGTCTGTTTAAAGCCAGGCATGTTTTGTTTATTTGATTTCCTCCCGCCCCCCCCCCCCCCCTTGTTTAGATGCCGGTTTTGTAATCTGTAAAACCAGAGGAAGTTCTATACCAGAGTGCCTTCTAGTGGTTAAAGGGTACACATCTAAGGTAACATTTGCTAAAGAATTATCCAATGTCAACACACCAATAATATCTAGAGATATCACCGTGGGATTATCTGCTGATAACCCACTAGTGTTTGTGGGTCTCCCTCTGAATCCTATTGTTATCACAAGTAATTCTAGCCACAGATACACACAGTTTAGGCAAGTAGGATGATTATTAACCAAATGAATATGACCAATAGAAAAAAAAATGTTTAATACAAAACAAGGTACTGGTAAATCTTATGCAAATGTTTCAAGTGCTCAGGCAGTCAGCCCATTCTGAAAACATAGGACAGATAAAGGTCAGTTGGCTAGTGTAACAGCCCAATTCAACTCACAGTGAACTTTTTGATAGGGCAGGTTTAAGTGGTATCCACATGTACATGTAGAAAGTTTAGAGAATACTGAACTGATTTACAAAACAAGCACACAGATTTCTCTCTCTCACTCTCTCTCTGCCTTAGTGTTTTGTGCTGCCAATCACTGTAGTAGCTGAGCTCAAATTGCCAAAGCACAGGGACACCGTACAATTACAGACTCACAACTCAAGTATTTTTCAGCAATAGTTGATGGAATTTACTGCACTATAATTAGCTACAGCTTTCTGAATTCAACCACACGCCCACCACTTGTACGGTTGCCTCAGCTTCCCATGTCAATGCCCAGAGCTGTCTCCAATTTAAAACCTAGCTAATTTTACCTCAGTTATGTCTCAAAGCCCGTATTAGACATTTCAAAAGAATAGTGAAAGCTTGAGGGGCATCCTGGTCACTCGGTACTAACCAACCACACATTGGGCAAATCAGCCTTCAACATTTAGTCAGTTCAGGCAGGATAAGGCCTTGCTTTAAAAAAAAAAAAAAAAAAAACCACCACACACGCAATATACTCAAGTTATCTAAAAAACTTTTCCTTTACCTTTCCTGAAGGACTTCCAATGTTTGCAATTTACACTTAAAGGGAGAGAGCCTTGTCGCCACTAAATCTACCTTGCATCAGGTCCCTGCTGGATGTAGCTTCTCCTAGAAAATTAATTTCTACAGGTCATGGAGTGAGCAGGCATAGTTTGCTCCAACTCCCAAGCCCAGAGGATTGCTCCAAATAATTCTTTAGGGTCATTGTTAGCCAAGGCAGTTTACAGCATCCCTGGGGCTGCTGTGAACTACTCTAGGGGCCAGGCTAGAGCAAAACCAATCCTAAGACTGGGAGGTACAAATGGCTCCTCTGCAATTTCCTCCAGTGCACCAAGCACTGTTAAGATCTATCTCAGTAGACTGTGAATCAGGCCTACTGGCCTGAAAGGCTATTGAAAAAAGTCGAAGATAATAGGGAAGGTATCTGTTTAAATGCATTTACAATTCTTTTTCTCCTATCTCTTTTGGGGGAAGGCCACCATGCTTCAATGGACCAGTATGACATCCTCTTTAAAACCACCTCCCTTATCTAAAATATCTTAAGGAATCTGACCATTATTCAAAATAGTATGGTGCCATAATGGCTAAAGCTATTGTCCAAGTCTGGCTTACACCATAGCAAGGGTCCTGAGTATTCCACAGCCACAGAATTCACCCTTGTCACACAATTTTGACCGAAATGTGACCCTTTAAAAAAAATTACATTTCTAGACCCAGTAGATGTGAAACAAAATTTAAATGCTTTTAGGAGCATAGTATTGGTATAGTGCAGTGGTTCCCAAAGTGGGGTTCGCAGAACGTTTCAGGGGGTTCGAAAGAAAAATTTCATTAATGGCGGCCAGAGGACTCTGCTGGGACCCAGTTGCAGGGCAGACAGCCCGAGCCCCAGGGAGAGCGGGGCCGGGCAGTTTGAGCCGGCAGCCCGAGCCCTCCCCTGTCAGACAAGGAGCCGGCAGCCCAAGCCTCGTGGAGAGCAGGCAGTTTGAGCCGGCAGCCCGAGCCCCTCCCTTGTCAGCGGGGGGTCCGGCAGCCCAAGCCTCGTGGAGAGCGGGCAGTTTGAGCCTGCAGCCCCAGCCCTCCCGTCAGCGGGGGAGCCGGCAGCCCGAGCCCCAGGGAGAGCAGGGCCGGGCAGTTTGATCCAGCAGCCCCAGCCCTCCCCTGTCAGCGGGGGAGCCGGCAGCCCGAGCCCCAGGGAGAGCGGGGCCAGGCAGTTGGGGCAGGCAGCCCAAGTCCCGGCGGTCAGTGGGGGAGCCGGCAGCCCGAACCACAGCGCTCCGCGCAGGGCTGGCAGCCTGAGCCCCAGGGAGAGCGGGGCCGGGCAGTAGGGGCTGGCAGCCCGAGCCCCGCCCCCGTCAGCGGGGGAGCCAGCAGCCCGAACCCCAGCCCGAGCTCCAGGAATTTGCCAAATCTCATCTAAAGCCAGAACCACAGCCCTCCTTGTTACCACCAGCCACAACCTCACCCTAAACTAGAGGTGGGTGAAAAATACCAAGCATTTTTCACAGACAGTTTTGAATTTTTTTCACATTTTTCAAAATTCCCCAAGAAAAATTTACAAAAAACTGAAACGGAAAAATGGTCCATTTTCAAAAACTGTTTTCATGATACATTTTCTGATTTTTGAAAACCAAAAATGAATTTATTTTTATTCGAAACCATTTTTTTTTAAAACAAAAGCCAAAAAAACATTTTACGAAACATTTTTGGTTTCTGCTTTTTCTATGTTCATTAAAAAAAGTTTCAATTAAAAATATTTTTCAGAGGTTCATAGATTCTGGGCCCGGCCGTTGGGGCATCCATCACACTGAGGAAATTTAAATTTAAATCCCTGAAAATATTCATTTTTAGGAGGAGGTTCACGAGATTTCACAATTTAGTGAAAGGGGTTCGCGGGCTGTTAAAGTTTGGGAACCACTGGTATAGTGCCTAGCCCCAGCTTAGTTGAGACCACCTAGCACTACAACATTAGGGGGCATAGATCAGCTTTCACATTCCACTCCTCGTCAGTACCCGGCCTGAGGAAGCTAGTGATCCAACCAGCAGACCAAATTCAGTGATGAGTCCTGGTCACGTGCCACCGGAAGCATATTACGCATATGCTAAGAAGACTACAATATTATAAATGTTAAAGAGCACAACCAATTCAAGATTGTCTTCCAGAGTATGCATACAGCCTGAAACAATAGCTCTAAGAAGTCTGAATAGCTCCCATTCATCTCAGTAGACATTAACTTTGAAATGTAACAGTATTGACATTTAAATTGTTCTAAAACTATTTCAGTGATAAAAACAACAAGGAGTCTGGTGGCACCTTAAAGACTAACAGATTTATTTGGGCATAAGCTTTCGTGGGTAAAAACCTGAAGTGAGGTTTTTACCCACGAAAGCTTATGCCCAAATAAATCTGTTAGTCTTTAAGGTGCCACCAGACTCCTTGTTGTTTTTGTAGATACAGACTAACACGGCTACCCCCTGATACTTGACACTATTTCAGTGATGACGCTTTGAACAGAAAAATCCGGCTCATGTGCTTATCCCACAAGTAGCGAACAATTTTCCCAGGTTATCCTGGATGCCAAAATCCCTGTTTCCTACCTAGCTGCCAAAATCATCAGAATCCCAGTGGCAATATGTAACTATGGTTATAAATGCTATATGTTCAAAGATGTGGAGCACATTGAATATGGAGGGCAACCAACAATAATGTAAGAATGTAATATCAAATTCGATATGCAAGAGCTGCATTAATTGTATTTTCCATTTTCATATTTAAATTCAAAACACTAAGAACATTATTCCTGTTAAAGCTAAAGAACATCCATTAGCCACAACATTTGAAAAATGAAATTTTAGTTTTGTCCGATGAGGGTTTCAACATTCTCCTCTGTGCTGGTTCTTTTGGAATTTCCAATGATTATGCTTTGGGAACAAAGATTAGGTGGGGGTCAAAAAAAAGCAAACCACACCTCCTTCAAAAACCACAAGAATAAGACAACACACCATCGGCACCCAGTGTGGAATTTGGAAAAGGTAACAACACACACAATTAGATAACTCATCTTGCAGTAGGAGTACCTACAAGTTCTTTTTAAATGAAAAGATGTATGGTTAAGACAGAATATATTGTCAGAGTTTAAGGACAGAAGGGAACACTAGATAACCTAGTCTGACCTCCTGTATATCACAGGCCATAACCACCACCTGCACACTAACCCACAGAGGAAGTGAGACCAAAGCAAATGAGACCCACAGGAGATAAGACTATTATGTGCTATGGGCAGAGAATAGGAGGGACCAAGGTGCACCAGTGTAAAAATGTTCTTCTCCAGCATCCCATTTCAGTCTTCCCCATGATTTTGGTGAAGTAATATAATAGACTTTTCGCTGCCACTACGGTTTCTCATGTAATTTAATGAGATGAACTGGAGAGAAGGTAATTAGGTGACAAAAGCATATTCAATAAGGACAGCTTAGCAGACAATGATGTTGTAGCTGTGTTGGTCCCAGGATATTAGAAAAATAAGGGGGGGTGAGGTAATATCTTTTACTGGACCAACCAGTAAAACTCTTTTGGTGAGAGACACAAGCTTTCGAGCTTAAACAGAGCTCTTCTTCAGGTCTGGGAAACATACTCAGAGAGTCACAGCTAAGTATTAGTAGACCTCATTCTATGGAATTGTATGGGTCTGATGCATTAGCATTACTGCTACCACATCTACTTATATAGCGTGTTACCACAATGATACATCAAGCCTGGGGGAGTGGAACTATAATTTTCAAACATGAATTAGACACACAAGGAGGAGAAAAAGTTCCTCTTGAATAGTACGGAACGGAGGAAGGATAGAATAAGAAGGAGATGGACCAATCCGCTACTGAGGAGAAGACAGCTTAAAGTTAAATCATCAGACCCCCCCCCCCCTTCCCTAAAGTCTCATACACAGAGACCCGAGAGAGGGGGTGCAGGGGGGAAAGAAAAAGAAAAAAAAAAGAGAGAGAGGAAAAACGAGCTGCAGAATCCTCTATAATCCACTATAGAAACAAAAACCTTAATGTTTTTTACTTAAGGGAAGTAGCCCCTTAAATGAAGTCACCTACAATCTTCTGCATCCCATTTTTGTCCTGAGGCACAGCCAGCAGTTGTTGCTTACCGCTAGAAAGCGCCATCTTGAAAAATATGAATGAGGCTGGGATTTAGGAATGCTCCCTATTTACAGCATCATATGGTGGTCTAAATGAAGTCTGCAATTGTGATGCATGGAAAACAAATGTTGGCTTATTCTTGTCCTGTTTTTATTTATTATTCTGTCTCCAATCCTGGAGCATCCCCCTGCTGGCCTGAGAAGGCTCAGGAGGAATGTTGTTTTAGTAGACTTTTATGGTAGGCAGGGGAGGAAAGTCAACAGAAAATAAAACTGAGACACATGCATATTTTGGGAGATGGGAACAAACTTAGAAAGCTGGGGAAGGCTGGATGGCCAGGGCCTATAAAAGTGGTTTCCAGGCACTAAGCACCCAGCACAGGTCAAAGTACCTCTCTTTTTACAGGTCTTATTGTGCAATTGCAGTTATAGCTCTGAACTTTTTTTTTTTTTTTTTTTAAACAAACACACATTAAGACTTCTTTTGAGAAATAAGTGGCCACTTGTGTCACACAACCACAGTGTAACAGACCTGGAAAAGTCTAATTACAGTAACTCCTCACTTAACGTTGTAGTTATGTTCCTGAAAAATGCAACTAAGTGAAACGATGTTAAGCGAATCCAATTTCCCTATAAGAATTAATGTAAATGGGGGGGTTGGGTTCCAGGGCAGCTTCCCTTACTCTGCAAGTACCAGGGGTGGGGGGGCTCAACCCTCAGCCTGCCCACTCCACCCCTTCCCCCAAGCCCTCACCCTTGACTGCCTCTTCTCCCCCCCCCCACCTCCTCCCCCTTTACTTCGCATGCTGCGTCCTGGATCCTCCCACCTCCCTTCTAAACACCGCAAGCCAGCTAATTGCCATGTTCGGGAGGCAGGGGAGGGAGGGAGGAGGCACGCCGAGTCCTCGCTCTCCCCCCTCCCTCCAAAACGCCGCAAGCCAGCTGATTGCTGTGGGCAGGAGGCAGGGGGAGGAGGGGGAAGGCGCTGATCCGCGGGGTCTGCCAGCGTGCGGGAGGCGCTGGGGGGGGGGGGGAAGTTGTAGGGAGGCTGCCAGCTGTGGAGAAAGCAGGCAGCCAAACAACGTAACAGTGGAGCATTGCACAACTTTAAATGAGTATGTTCCCTAATTGATCAGCAACATAACGAAACAACATTAAGCAGGACGACTTTAAGTGAGGAGTTACTGTACCTAATATAAAGTGTGATGGGGCAAGGCTAGATGGCTACAGTAAAGTAGTGAGGAACAGGTATGTTAGCCCCAGGTTAAACAAATCCTTGGTACCATGGTAACCAAATGGCAGTTGCTCCAGGTTAATCATGACACCTGGGGCCAATTAAGATCCTTCTAGAAGGCAGTGGAGATAGCTACATTGATTGGGACACCTGAAGCCAATCAAGGGCTGGCTGGAACTAGTTAAAAGCCTCCCAGTTAGTCAGTGAGGTGTGTGTGTGAGGAGCTGGGAGAAAGAGGCGCAAGGAGCTGAGAGGGGGGAGGGTGTGCTGCTGGAGGACTGAGGAGCACAAGCGTTATCAGACACCAGGAGGAAGGTCCTGTGGTGAGAATAAGGAAGGTGTTTGGAGGAGGCCATGGGGAAGTAGCCCAGGAAGTTGTAGCTGTCATGCAGCTGTTACAGGAGGCACTATAGACAGCTGCAGTCCACAGGGCCCTGGGCTGGAACCCGGAGTAGAGGGCGGGCCCGGGTTCCCCCCAAACCTCCCAACTCCTGCTCAGACACAGGAGGAGTTGACCCAGACTGTGGGTTCCACCAGAGGGGAAGATCACTGAGGTGAGCAAATCCGCCAATAAGCACAGGACCCACCAAGGTAGAGGAGGAACTTTGTCACAAAAGCTATAGTTGGATGTATCATATTGAGCAGAATTCTTTATATAGGAAGATTCAAGACACCTATGTTATGAAGTGGGGTCTAGTTCCCTGAACATAGAACTGGGCATCAGGAATAGAGCTGGTCAAAAATGTTTTGGACACATTTATTCTCAGAAAAAGTGTCAAGTCAACCAAACTATTCAGAAATTTGGATCAAATTTGGCAAATAGTTTTGGTCAAAAAAATATTGAAAAGTCAAAAATATTTGGTTTCAACATTGTCAAGGCAAAATATTTTGACTGTTCCAAAAATTCAGCTATATTTAAAAAAAAAAAATAATAATCCAAGAGTAATGCCCAAAAAGTGAAAAGAGATTTTAAAGAATCATTTCAGGTCAAACGAAACATTTCCTTTTAACCCAAAATAAGTTTTTTAGTTTATTTTGATTTTCTTTTCAGCGGCCATCAAGCCAAAAAGAAACCTACCCTATATTCGCTCAGCTGTATTCAGGAACCTTTTAAGTTCTCATTCCTGTCCTGCTTCTGAAGTCTTCAGCAAGTCACATAGTGCTCTACCTAAAATTCCCCATTTACAAAATGGGAGAATATTTACCTACCCCACAGAATTTGGAAGGAACACTGGTAATTAAAAGTCCTTTGAAAACATTAGCTAATGTATTATTATGTTCTCCCTTTTGTCTTCCAGGGTGACTAGAATTTCTTTCAGTAGGTTCTGGTTATTACTGTTAGTCTTCCCAAGATGCTTGCTCTCTCTCTGCTAGATTCAGAAGTTTCTCTTCTATAACCTTTCTAATCCTCATGCAGGCTCCTGTTCTTGCATTTACAGTCAATTGATTGCATGGGATTCATCATTTTCTACGGACTGCTCTTGCCTTTGCTATTATGTAGAGATGCTAATTCCTTAATAATTTGTGGACCAACTAGAGAGGCATTTCCCCCTTTCAGGGGTTTAGATTTCCTTTTGGAGACATTTCATGTGAATAAAGAGGTGTCAAATTAATTTGATTTACAGACGGTCCTTGGGCTCCATTTCTATCTAACACCTTGATTTTATATTCCATACTTATAGTGAATATTGATCCCCTGCTGTTCTTTCACATCTTCTTTGGTGGCTACAGACTGGGGATATCCAAAAGTCAAAAGAGCAAAATTGACACAAAGATGCTACTCAGAGCTAATCTAGAGCATAAGTAGAGAGGTGCTATCCAGTAATGCCAACCACAAATCATTCAAAAGTCTGTCAGCACCCTTCCCCCCTCCCCCCCCAAAAATTAAAAAAGAATGCATTTTAAGATATTATATTCTTTCTAGGTTTTGATCCTTTAGGGTTCACATTTTTGAGCTAGGCATAACCATGAAGGCTAGAAACTAACTATTTTTAATATGAAAGATGAAATTTTTCTGTAATAACCCAACTCTAGAAACAGGGGCTTTAAGAAAGGCACCTAATATTATTAGGCTCACAATAAGATCCTGAATGCTGACAACACTGTAGTAATGGACATAAAATAGGGTAAACCCTGCCTACAGACGAGTCCCCATTACATTTCTCACTTTATATAACTTAGTTATTATTTAAAAAAAAAAACTCTTATGCATCCATAGCACAACCACAATAAGACCACCATTCTGTATTAATCAATTATCTTTATCCACTTTAGAAGTAGATTTTTTTTTTTGAATGCAATAAAGGACCAGCATGCCAATGTTTGAATTCCTCTTACACTCAAACAAAAACAGTTAGTGTATTGCAGTACAGTGATTGCAGATAAGAGCAAAACTAGAGTAAGAATCTTGCGGCTCAGTCAAAATTCTAACCCACCCCTGTTCAGAATCCAAAACTGACTAAAATATGTTTGCAAATGCAACCTGACTCAAGATCATTATTCTTCTTAGCTATGCCTGGGTCAAGTTCACTTCTTTGTGGAGGACCAGCAGAGCCGGCACCAGCGAACCAAGCAGGTTCTTGGGGCAGCCAATGGAAAAGGGGGCAGCATGTCCAGGTCTTTGGCGGCAATTTGGCGGTGGGTCCCTCAGTCCCTCTCCTCCTATTTGAGCTACCACCGAAGTGCCGCCTCCCCCCGCTTCGCCGCTTGGGGTGGCGAAAAAGCTGGAGCCGGCCCTGAGGACCAGCACAATGCAATCCCCACAATCTCAAGATGTAAGCTTTGTCTGGTAAAGGAGGAGGAAAGGCTCCTCCATAAAGGGTTCTCCCCAAATTCAGTTCATGGCAACAGCAGACCACGCATATTTTGTTGCGGTGGGATTCCACTCATTCCAGACTGGATTAGTTACATCCACAGCACACTTTGGAATAAGAGCCCAAACAAGTTATGCCTATCAATGGCAGCATCAAATACACATAAGGGTCTGGAGGTCCCTGTTGAGGAGGAGAATTCAGTGGTTTATACATGCTAAACTTTTCTTGTTTATCCCTTCCTTCAGGATCAAGCAACCAAGCCACACATATTGGTGATTAGAAGCACTGGCATAATATGTGCCTGTGGCACACCGGCAGATGGCCACTTCCAGAAGTTCACTGCTGGGCTCAGCGGGAAGACAACTCTGAGTTGATCTGGATGAGGGGCATACTCTGGGTGAGTAGATGCCCTTTTGCAATTGTTGGCCGGAGGATGTTGGTCTATGAGCAGATGAATGGGTCAGGCAAGCTGGTGTATGGATCTGTGGGCATTAGGCCTAAAGGCAGGCAGCCTGTTCCCCTGGAGGTTCACAGCTACACCTTGACGGTGAGCTGGCATGATTCTGAGCTGGCATGACAAGAGGGGCATGCCCAGGGACAGGCTGATACCTCCCTTGCATTCTTTAGAAGCAAAGCAGCAGTCACTGGACAGGATTATTGTACAGCTGGGTGAAAGTTATTTGGGATTTTGTAAGAGGGTTGACTTAATCATTAGGGCAAAGAGATTTAGGATAGATGCAGGACCTTTTCCTGGGGGTGACTGTAAACTGATCTGAAATACTGCCATGGGGAGTATAGCAGGGAGCTATCAGGCCTCCATGGGCTGACAAGGCCAGAAGATGTGTAAATCATCAAGTGGCTAAATCTGTACATGAATGAGGAGGGTCAATAGTTATCCCTAAAAATATATTTAGAACCAGAGTTCTTCAGAGATGATGGTTTATACCTATCCAAGGAAGGGCTATATTTTTTGGCTATTAGGGAGAGAACTGTTAGCCATCTGGGAATCCAGTTTGGGATTGATGGGGCGGGGGGAGTAGGGGAAGGCAACCATTTGCTGCTGCCTCCTGGTGGCAGATGTCCAGTACAGGTATTCATACCACAAGGGGTCCAGTTTCCTGATAAATGAGAATTGAAGTGGAGTTAGAGGAAAGCATCCCTAAACCAGCTATGGAACAGGACTGGGGAGCCTAATGTCTGGTACAGTAAAGAAATGGCGCCTTCAACCTTGTATAAGGAGAGGGTGGTGTGGTCCCAGCCCCAAAAAAACCTAATAGTACCTTAGGTACAAGTGATTATGACTTAATTCTGTTTACACATTATAAATATGATCAAGTTGAGACTAGTAATATATATACTTGGCAATTTAAAAGGGCCAATTTCACAAAGTTGAAAACAATGAGCCAAATCATCAAGGAGAAAATGTAATCAGAAATATATAAATGATAATTGGAAATTAAGAACATTTTACTAGGTGCCCAAAAAGCCACAAGCGAGGAAGATGGTATATTAGTTACAAAACTGACCTGATTTAGAGGGAAAGAGAAGGAAGCTATACATTATAAATAACAATAATATAACAAATGGAAGAAAAGGGAAACTAATAGTAATATAAATTAGAACCTAGGAACTGTAGAAATTTGATAAGGGAAGCAAATGGACACACACAGAAAACTAAGATTTTTTTTTTAAGTAGATTAGAAAGAAAAAAGAATACTAACAGTGGTATTGGTCCATTACTAGATGGAAATGGGAGAATTATCAATAACACAGAAGAGGTAGAAGTGTTTAATAAATATTTCTGTTCTGTATTTGGGGGAAAACTGATGATGTCGTCTTATATATGAGAACACAATTCCACTAGTATCTCAGGAAGATGTTCAACAGCAGCTGTTAAAATTAGACATTTTCAAGTCAGAAGGTCCACATCACTTGCATCCAAGAGTTTCAAAACAGCTGGCTGAGGAGCTTGCTGGACTATTAATGTTGACTTTCCGTAAGTTCCAGAAGACTGGAAGAAAATGAATATTGTGCCAATATTTTAAAAGGATAGATGGGATAATCCAGGTAATTATAGGTCTATCGGGGTACATCAAGTCTCAGAGTCCAGGTCAATTAAGTCAATTGAGTCAAGGCTGGCAGGAATAAAAATAGCAGTGCAGAAGTTTGGGCTGGGGCCTGGGCTCTAAGACCCATCCATCCCCACTCACAGGCTTTCAGAGCCTGGGCTACATCTACACTGCTACTTTTAGTCCAGCAACACAAACCCCACAAGCTCAAGTGAGCTGACCTGGGCCAGGTTTTTTAAATGCAGTGTAGATGTAACCCTGTATCGAACATGAGCCCCAGGCAAGATAATGAGTGGCTGATATGAGACTTGATTAATGAAGAATTAAAGGAGAGCAACAGAGTTAATGCCAACCAACATGGGTTTATGGAAAATAGATTAGGTCAAACTAACTTGATATCTATTTTTTTATGAGATTACAAGTTTGATTGATAAAGGAATTGAGGCAATATACTTAGACTTATCTTAAAGCATTTGAGTTGGTACCGCACTGACCTTTTGATTTTAAAAACTACAATGATATAAAATTAACATAGCACAAATTAAATGGATTAGAAGCTGGCTAACTGATTAGTTACATTTTGAGACCTAACAGGGAATCATCACTGAACAAGTATGTTTCTAGTGGGATCCCACAGCGATTGGTTCTTGACCCTCCTTATTTAACATTTTTATCAATGAGCTGAAAAAAAAAATTACCAATTAAGTTTGCAGTCAGTGCAGTTATTCCAGATTTACACCATTGTAAAATCAGAATCTGAACCCATATTGTGTCATTAGCAGAAAGACAACACTAACTGGATTTTATGGGATTTGTACATTAATATATATATATTTTATTCTGACAAGAATTTGGAAGTTGTAAAAGAACCAGCTACTAAAACTTATTCATGCTGGGTGAAAAATAATGAAGCCACCAGAGAGTTTATGCAAGTATTGTCTAGGCCGGCACACTGTAGAATGGACACCAGAGTCTGACTAGCAATTTAGATGGGCTGGGGGAGTGCAGAGAGCAGAATGCCATTTGTTAGTAAACAGAGAAGCGGTTGTTCCTATGGGTTCCTAGTAAAAGAAAACATTAAAACAGCTCCTCTGCTGCTTTCAGCAAGTTGCAACACTGGGGCACTGTACCAGGAATAGCAACACACACAGAAACCTACTCAGGCTTAAACCACTATTCATTTATATACACTGTGTTCCCTGGTACCTCTCAATACCCACCCACTGTATTAATTTTGTATTTTCCAGGTCTCTCTCTCTCTGTACCCCTGGGTATTTCTACCGGACGTGACCAGATACTAAGCAGAATTAAACACTAGCAGAGCCGTCATGCAGTGACTGAACTTGAGATGGTATGTGTCACATATGCACTTAGCATCTGTGGCTCACATTACCACCTTCATTCTCTGCAGATAGTAACTCTGCCAGATTAACTAGACAAAAGCCACTTCCTGATTGAGGTACCAGGACCTATACTGAGTTTTCCTCCCCTGGAATCACTTATATCCATCATGACTCACTTACTTTGTGTACACATGTATATATTACACACACACACATACTGTGCGCGTGCATGCACACTCTACACCAGTGGTTCTCAATCTTTCCAAACTACTATACCCCCTCTCAAGAGTCTGATTTCAGCCCCAGGTGGCAGGGCTTGGGTTTAGGCTTCAGCTGGAGCCCCAGCACTCAGGGCTGAAGCATATGGGGCCTCCTGTGGTGTGGTGCCCCAAGCAATTGCCCTGCTTACCACCCCCTAATGCTAGCCCTGCACATGCAACCTCCTTAAACCCATCCCATGACTCCAGCTTGAGAAACGCTGAATAGTATATAGAGCTGTATAAACAAGTCATTGTCTGTATGAAATTTTAGTCTGTATGGACTTCGCTAGTGCTTTTTACGTAGCCTGTTGCAAAACTAGGCAGATATCTAGATGAGTTGACATACCCCCAGTGGTACGCTTTCCCCTGGTTGAGAACCACTTCTCTACACATGTCAATAGACACCAGTTCATTGTATATGTTCAATACATCTCATCGGCACTCATTTATAAAAGTCACATTGCATCTGCAAACATGTAGCTTCACATTACTTACACCTATTGCTAATTTTGAATGTAAGTTGCCATGTAAGCATTTAGAGGTTCCTCTTTAGCATTTAGGAACACCTCTTTATAACAATGGTCCATCCGTCCCCCCGTCCCTCCCCCCAAAAAAGTGGGACTCATCTGAGTAAGGAGTGCAGAGTTTGTCCCCCAGGGAGATCATAGTTACTTTTTTTTTTTTACTTGGTAATGTAGAAGTAATAAGAAACAGCACAATTTACAAAAATAGCTGAACTGTTAAGAACTTAACTATGTTGTTCACATCATGTAAAAGGCTGTGGGTTTTCATTATTTATTTATTGTGTGTTACTTTTCCAAGTCCTATAGAAATCAACTCAACTACACCATCTGGGGTTAGGTACTCACTCAGATTTTTCTCATTTAAACAGACATTCATTCTCCTGGGTTTCAGCCTCAGATGAGACTGAATGAACACAAACAAAAATAGGTGTCAGGTGATGTACCCCCGTTTCATGCAAACAGTAACCTCCGCCAGTGCAAATTATGACCAGTTTTGCCAGGCTAGGCTAGGGATTTGTACTGGTGCAGCTACTCTGACAGCTGTCCATGGTGGCTTTAAAAAAAAAAAAAAAAATCTCACTTCAGACAAGTGCTTAGTTTTCTCCTTTTTAGCCAGTACAGTTGCTGAGCATTAGCTAACACATTTCGGTAACAGAAATGGGGGTTGTAAGATACACTAGTTTCATGGAATACTCTGGTGGTGAAAGAACCTCCAGCAGTGCTGTAATCTACCCTTTTCCTTTTCTTATAAAACACAAAGAGCAGGCAAAGAATGACAAGAAGTTCTTCTGTAGCTTGAGGATACATACATACATATTCATCTTTCTATTATGGCTCATTAAAAATCTCTCGCCTCCACCGACAAAAGAGCCTCACAGCAGCAACCCTCTTGTTTAAAAGCATATGAGAGTTAACCTGCAAGATCCTGTAAGTCTGACCTTTATAATACTAAAGAGTTTAAACATCCCATTGGACCTGATCTGGTTGGAAGTTATTTTGTTAAAGTGGAAACCGTGACTAGAAACAAGCAGGAAGTCCCTTAAACAACATTTTATCATAAGGACACTAAGTAGTTACTTGTATTACCATCAGCTGTGTTTCTCCCCACCCCTTTCCTCATACAGCCATCTTGGAGCTCACTGTGGTAACCAGCTGTTCTTGAATTAGAATGGTTTTAAATCAGCTGCAAATATCTCAATATTGATATCTATAAGCATTCTGGAACCAGTTGTAGAGTGGGACACTGCTCAACGTAAGTAAGGATATGAGACTCTGGCCCTAAATGATAACTTGTATATCATTTTGCACAAGACCTAACAAACAAACTAGGGAAATACAACCTAGCTGGAGCTACTATAAGGTGAGTGCATAACTGGTTGGAAAACCGTTCCCAGGGAGTAGTTATCAGTGGTTCACAGTCATGCTGGAAGGGCATAACGAGTGGGGTCCCGCAGGGATCAGCTCTGGGTCCGCTTCTGTCAAATATCTTTGTCAATGATTTAGATAATGGTAGAGAGAGTACACTTATAAAGTTATAAAGATAGTATTAAAATTCAAAATGATCTGGACAAACTGGAGTAATGGTTGAAGTAAATAGGATGAAATTCAATGAGGACAAGTGCAAAGTACTCCATTTAGGAAAGTACAAATCAGTTGTATACATGCAAAATGGGAAATGACTGCCTAGACGGAGTACTGTGGAAAGGGATCTGGGAGTCTATAGCGAGGGTTCGTCCCTCTCCGGGGCAGCGGGGAACCACACCACCTCCCTTAGTCCTTGCACGGCCCCTTAGGGAATCAGGAGGCCTGGCTCAAGCTGTCCGGTGGGGGCTGAGCACACACCGGTAACAATTAACCGATAACTAGCCTAGGCCCTGGGTCAGGGCGGGGCAATAAAGAGTCAAGGCTCAGGCCCTCAGGCAGGGGCTGAGCAAACACAGGTAGATAGCGCACCCAGGCTTCAGGCTCTGAGCAGCCTGGGAGAGGGGAGACTGCCACCCACACGGGGGGGACAGGGGACGCAGGCCCTCCCACTCCACTGCGTCCCAGCCCGGGGCACTAGCAGCAGCAGAAGGCCCACTGCTGTGTCAGTGGGGATCCTGGCCGCAACACACTGACATGGGTTCCAGCTGTATTGCAGCTAGACTCAGGTCGGCTGCCCCCGGGCTACTTCCCAACTCCCCCTCTAGAGGTACCTGGGTCAAGGTGGTGTCCTCGGGGGGGGGGGGGGGAAATCAGTATTTGAGCCTCGGGGTAGGCTCAGCGACTCTCCCACACGCGGGTCCGTGTCGAGTATTGGCTGGTCAGAGCAGTCTCCAGGTCCGCCGCTGGCTGCTAGAGTCTCCCCCACAGGACCTGGGCTGGAGGTGTCTGGCCTCTCCAGCAGCTGCCTCTCGAGTGAGCTCTGGGGTTGAGCTCTTATCCTGTCCGACCTCTGACTCTCTGGGGGGCAGGCTTGGAGTGCTCTGGCTCCACCCACGCTGGTGTCCGGCAGAGCTTGTCCCTCTCTGGGACATAGGGGAACCACACCTCCCTACAGGGTCATAGCGGATCACAAACTAAATATGAGTCAACAGCGTAACGCTGTTGCAAAAAAAGCAAACATTCTTATATATTAATTATTATTATATGAGAATGACATTCTGGGTGTCAGAGGTGGTTTTGGAACACATTGATAAACTAAACACTACTAAGTCACCAGGATCAGATGGTATTCACCCAAGAGTTCTGAAGGAACTCAAATATGAAATTGCAGAACTACTAACTGTAGTTTGTAACCTATCATTTAAATCAGCTTCAATACCAAATGACTGGAAGATAGCTAATGTGATGCTAATTTTTAAAAAAAGGACTCCAGAGGTGATCTCGGCAATTACAGGCTGGTAAGCCTGATTTCAGTACCGGGCAAACTGGTTGAAACTATATAAATGAACCTAATTTGTTGGGGAAGAGTCAACATGGTTTTTGTAAAGGGAAATCATGCCTCACTAGTCTACTAGAATTCTTTGGGGGGGGGGGGGTCAAGCAGCATGTGGACAAGGGGGATCCAGTGGATATAGTGTACTTAAATTTTCAGAAAACCTTTGACAAGGTCCCTCACCAAAGGCTATTAAGCAAAGTAAGCTGTCATGGGATAAGAGGGAAGGGCCTCTCATGGATTGGTAACTGTTTAAAAGAAAGGAAACAAAAAGTAGGTTTAAATGGTCAGTTTTCAGAATGGATAGAGGTAAATAGTGGTGTCCCCCAGGCAGGGCCGGCTTTAAGCCAATTCGGCCGATTCCCCGGAATGGGGCCCCACACCTAAGAGGGCCCCACAACGTCCGGGGCTGCCGGCGGAGTGGCAAAAAAAAAAAAAAAGCTGCGGCTTGCTTCTCCCCCCTCCCTCCAACGCTTGCGCTGCCATATAGCTGATCAGCGCAAGCCTGGGAGGGAGGAGGAGGAGGAGGAGGAATGTGGCGTGCTTGGGGAAGAGGCGGGGCCAGGGCAGGGATTTGGGGAGGGATCCAATGGGGCAGGGAGGGGGCGGAGTCGAGGTGGGGGGGGCGTAAGACAATTCACGTCCCGGCGTGGGGCCCCGTACCTGCTAAAGCTGGCCCTGCCCCCAGGGGTCTGTACTGGGACCAGTCCTATTCAACATTCATAAATGATCTGGAAAAAGGGGTAAACAGTGAGGTGGCAAAATTTGCAGATGATACAAAACTACTCAAGATAGTTAAGTCCCAGGCAAACTGTGAAGAGCTACAAAAGGATCTCTCAAAAATGGGTGACTGGGCAACAAAATGGCAGATGAAATTTAATGATGATAAATACAAAGTAGTGCATATTGGAAAACATAATCCCAACTATACATATGAGATGATGGGTCTAAATCAGCAGTTACCACTCAAGAAAGATCTTGGAGTCGTTGTGGATAGTTCTTTGAAAACATCCACTCAATGTATAGCGGCAATCAAAAAAACGAACACAATGTTGGGAATCATTAAGAAAGGGATAGAAAATATATTGCCTCTATAAATTCATGGTATGCCCACATCTTGAATACTGCGTGCAGATGTGGTTGCCCCATCTCAAAAAAGATATACTGGAATTGGAAAGAGTTCAGAAAAGGACAACAAAAAATGATTCGGGGTATGGAATGGCTTCTGTACGAGGAGAGATTAAGAAGACGGACTTTTCAGCTTGGAAAAGAGACGACTAAGGGGGGATAGGATTGAGGTTCTTACGAGGAGGAGGGGGAAGAATTGTTCTCCTTAACCTCTAAGGATAGGACAAGCAGAAATGGGCTTAAATTGCTGCCAGGGAGGTTTAGATTGGACATTAGAAAAAACTTCCTAACTGGCAGAGTGGTTAAGCACTGAAATAAATTGCTTAGGGAGGTGGTGGAATCTCCATCACTGGAGATTTTTAAGAGCAGGTTAGACAAACACCTGTCAAGGATGGCCGAGATAATACTTAGTCATGCCATGAATGCAGGGGACTAGACTAGATGACTTCTCGAGGTCCCTTCCAGTCCTATGATTATCTTCAAATCAGTCTTTTTACTGATGAATGTGTGATTTGTCTGTTGAGTGATCTCATGTTTGAGATGCTAGTGGGTTTTTGGCAGATCTGAAAGCAATTCAAGAGTACAGCTTTGATTTTGGTATACATGATGCAGAACTGTATGTGACAGAGGGCAAAAGCTCTTGAAATCAGCTATGCTACGGCAGAGGTGAAAGTAAGCCGGTATGGTCCGGTACGGCGTACCGGCAAGAGCCAGTTCACGGTGCCGGACCGCACCGGCTTCTGCGGTGGGAATTTAAAGGGCTTTGGCTCCCCGCTGCTGTGGGGAGCCCAGAGCCCTTTAAATCCCGCCTGCATCTCCGGCGGCCGGGCTGGGGCCGGGATTTAAAGGGCTCAGGGCTCCCCGCAGCCGCAGGAGCTCTGGGCCCTTTAAATCCACGCCCAAGCCCTTTAAATTTGCCCCTGAGCCCCGGGGGGCTCCCAGCCACCTCTGCAACTGGGAGCCTCGGGTTGATTTAAAGGCCCTGGGGCTCCCAGCCACAGCCAGTGCCCCAGGGCCTTTAAATCTTGAGAGGCCCCGCCTCTTTTGGTTGAGGCCACGCCTCTTCCGGATGATGCCACGCCCCCCTCAGGACTCCAGCAGTACCAGTAAGTCCTGTAAGTTACTTTCACCCCTGTGCTACGGTCACCTGAGAAAGCTACAGCTAATTGCAGTACACGTTAACAGGCTTGATTGTATTGAAAGAGTATTCAGTGTTAGTATTTTTACTTCTGTTAATTACACACACAAAATACCTTGATGTTCACTGTTTCAAGAGTGTAGATGTTTACAATATCACTTCATAAAGCATAATTTACAAGCAGCTACTTAAATGCAATGGGCCAAATCCACCTCTGGTGTAACTCCACAGAAGTCAATAGCTTTATACGAGGGATGAACTGGACTCAATTTGTTTTACTGCCTTTGGATTTTCATTGAACATTTGGCTTCTCTTGGGAATTGTACTGTTGCAAATTTAACTGCTTTCACTAACATCCTCTGTTGCTTTAGCATAAACATTTCAAAGTCAGGCTGAGGTTAAATACTGATAGAGACCATGTGTAACAAAACAAGCCTAGAATCCAAAGAAAGATGGCTAAACTGTCTCATACTGCCTTGTGCCTCCCAATTTTTCCCTGGTTCTGTGAGCTGAGTCTAGCAGTGGCAGAACAGCAAAATTCACAGATCTGCAGTCAATCTTAGATCAGACTGAAATCAGTGCAGGTGGCATGCTGGCTGACGTTTAAGAAGAGAGAGTAGGTTAACTAATTTACAGTATAGTTTCTGCCAGCTGTAATTTCAGCCTCTGAACGCTCTGGAAATTGCAGCCAAAACACTTGGATTTGGGAGGATGAGCAGGTTGGCTAAAACTGCAGTGTGAAACATAGAATGACAAAGTATCTTTGCACCCTTCCTCTACCCCCTTCTATTTTTCCTTCCTTCTTGAAAATATTTATTATACACACACACACACACACACACACACACACACACACACACCCCGCGGCAGCCCCGGAGTGGGGGCAGCAGGCCCCAGCCCCCCCGTCCCGCTCGGGTCCCGCAGGGGAATGAACGGGGCTGGGCTGCCGATGCCTCCGCCCCGGGGCCGCCGTGGGATAGTACCAGCTGGGCAGCAGCCCAGACGCGACTGGCCAGGGGCTGAGCGCGCGCAGCGTGTGCGCTGCTGGGTCCCCGCAACAGGCCCGGGCTCGGGGGGTTCGGGCCTGGGCACCAGAGCCGCAGCCACCGAGCTTGGCCATCGGCCGCTTCCTCCCCCCGCGGCAGTGGGAGCTGCAGCAGCGGCTGATCCCGAGTCCCGCTGCCTGGGGGGGAGAACAGCCGCCTCCTAGCCGCTACTCTCCCTACCGCCCAACTGAGTCCTGCCTGTGCTTGGGGCCAGGCCGGACTCTCACTCACCCCGGCCCCGCACTTCCCTCCACAAGCGCCAGAGGGAGGAGGAATGGCAAGCCTGGGGAAGAGGCGGGGATTTGGGGAGGGAGCCAATGGGGGAAGGAGGGGACGTAGTCGGGGTAGGGGGGGCGCAAGCACTTCCGGGCTCCAGAGTATTTGCTTGTTTGTCCAGTGTCCCGACCTAACATTGGTCGGGACGCGGGACAAACAAGGAAATATCGGGACAGTCCCAATAAAATCGGGACGTCTGGTCACCCTAGTTACAAACTGATCAGTCAACCACATACCTCATTTAGAACCGGAAGTACACAATCAGGCAGCAGCAGAGATGGGGGTGGGGAGAAGGCAAATACAGTACAATGTTAAATGTTAACTACTAAAAGAAAATAAAGGTAAAGTTTAAAAAAAGATTTGACAAGAAAACTGTTTCTGTGCTTGTTTCATTTAAATTAAGATGGTTAATGCGGCATTTTTCTTCTGCATAGTGAAGTTTCAAACCTGTATTAAGTCAATGTTCACTTGTAAACTTTTGAAAGAACCATAACGTGTTCAGAGTTATGAACATCCATTCCCAAGGTGTTCATAATGTAGTAACATATGCAGCACTACTCCATAGGTTTTAAGAAAGAACATTCTTCCTTTCAGTTTGTGAAATCTAATGTAAATTCACATAGTTAATACTAATAATATTAACTATGAACTGGGCCCCATCTCCCAGAGACCAAATTCTGCATCGTCACATGACATAGACCACATCTGCTCAGGTGAGTAAGTGCAGACCCTCCGCTTTCATTCTAGTGGGAGTTTGGCCTATATAAAGACTGCAGAATTTGGCCCAAAGGAACAGCTACTATTGATGATAAAGAAAAGTAGTAACAGAAAATTAAAAACAGCTGCAATATCTGTAAAGAACTCTTTACGAATATTCAACCACTTTAAAGGCAAAAAAAAAAGCAAAAAGCAGGAAGCATATGTTGCCTGACTGAATTAAAAAAAAAAAAAAGCAGCAGTGGGTGTTAGGCTAGGTCTACACTATGGGGGGGGGAGGGTCGCCCTAAGATCACGTCGCTGAAGTTGCGTGAATAGCGTAGCTGAAGTTGTGTATTTTAGGTCGACTTACCTGGCTGGGAGGTCGGCGGCAAGTCGACCGCTGCCTCTCCGCTGTCGACTCCGCTTCCGCCTCTTGCTGCGGTGGATTTCCAGAGTCGACGGCAGAGCGATCAGGGATTGATTTTATCGCATCTTCATTAGACGCGATAAGTCGATCCCAAATAGATCGATTGCTACCCGCCGGATCAGCAGGTAGCAAAGACGTGCCCTTAGCAACATATCAGATCCCAACATCAGGATTACAACTGTACTGTGTCAGGCAGTGGGGAAAAAATTTCACTGGTAAAGTGAAATGGATGAAGTTTGCCATGTCTCCATTTGGTAACATCCATCCATTTAAAACAAACTATTAAAAAAATCCACACCCCTACATAAATGAGAAAAGTATCAGATCTGCAACCAGATGAGATTTAGGGCAGGGCACAGAACGCTGTATTGTCAGCAGATTCTGAATCAGGAAATAGCCCATTTCCGCCTGTGGATGCAACCCAGGACCAAGACCACAAGAACATGTGCAGACGGTCCAGAGTCAAATCCAGACCTTGAAGGAGCACAGATGTCAAGGTCAGGTACATCTATCCCAGTTGTATGCATTTGTGCCAGTGGGTTAAGTTTAGCTTATGCTTCCATAAACTGTTTTCCCCACATAATGGGAGGAAACTGCCTTTTCATTTTAAGAGGCAAAGAAGGGCATCAATACTGGTGTTGGGATATATAGTAGTATATGTTGTAATACATTATAGGCCATATGGGCCTGGTATAAATGCTGTATACTTGACATGAGTACGCGAGTTGTGTGTTGGCAACTGAAGCAAGGATTTAAGGTTATAAGCGGTCAAGAATTGTCTGTGCAAAACAAATTTTGTCATGTCCATAAGAGGAAATGGAATGTCTTGGATTATGATGGCCTGCCCAGAACTGCTTTCCTGGAGTTATGGATGAAAGGCTTAGTAAACAGACAAAGAGCTAATTACGTGACAACTGGTCTATAAAAAAGGTTGCTTGCTATAGCTGAAGGTGGAGTCAGACACCGACCCAGAGCCCTGAAAAAGAAGGAGGTGTGTAATGTGGGGCTCCCCTCGCCTTGTGATCCGACTGAATTTCGACTGGCCATCGGGATTTCCTTCTGATCTTCAGACTCTGGTGTAGTATGAAAGGAGTGTGAATGTGGTGTGAGTGGGGTTTATATTGTAATCAATAAAAATATTTAAAGTATTATGTACCAACACCGTGTCCAGTATCTGCCTGCTCCCCCATCCCAAAGGGAGGCCTTTCTCAGAGCCTAGCACCGGTTCTACCAGGAATGAAGGCTCTAGAGTCTATGGAGCTTTGTTCCTGCACCGGATGCAGGAGAGAGGTGTGGGGCAAAGGGGGCTCAGTCCAGGACTACTCTAAGTTGCATAGGCTTGTAACCACCCTCTGTGGGCTGTTAGTGCTCCTGGCTATACGTGTCAGCATATGTGCTTTAACCACACACCTTCTCTACAATGGGGGGGGCAGGGAATGGAGCTGTCATGCCAACCTCATATCAGGTCAAAAACCCTATTGTAGCAAGGATGCAGGCCCTACTTAATCCCCCTTTTTACTGGCAGAGTCTCATAAAAAGGTATCTTTTCACAGGTGACAGTCTGGTCCAAAGCATTTAGCTGTGGTAGGAGCACCACAGTTACATTTCGCCCACATCTCAAGAGTTCAAACAATCGGCTATGGTTCTTCCTCTCCCCAACATACAATGATGCATCTATTGCATAGCAATATCTGCACTTTGGCCTATATTATGCCTGATGCCAAACGACAGGCCATGATTTAGCAGTGTGGAGGGGTATTAGCAGGAATCCCCAGAGGCATTGTGGCAGACTTGTCTAGAGCAGTGGTTCTCAACCAGCCGTCCAGGGCCTCCTGGGTGAGCAGGAGCATGTTTCAAGGAGTCAGCCAAAATAAATCAGAGAGCAGGGCAGGCGTTAGACTTGCTGGAGCCCAGAGTAGAAATCCAAAACCTGAACCCCGCCCACCTAGGGCTGAAGCCAAAGCCTCAGCAACTTAGCTTTGCAGGGGCCCCCTGTGGCGTGGGGCTCCAGGCAATGGCTCTGCTGGTTACCCACAACACTGGCCCTGGCTTTTAATCTACTGGATATGCAGGAAAACAGTTGTTGTGGCACAGGCAGGTGGGCCGTGGAGTTTTGATAGCATGTTGTGGGGGGGGAGGCCTCAAAAAGAAAAAGGTTGAGAAGCCCTGGTCTAGAGGCACCAGGGTAACGTGCAGCAGAGCTGAGGCTATGACAGCTTTTAAAGTGCTCCCCCACAATGGTTTAGCTCCAGAGACCAATGTGGGAAAGGGGTGGAGCCAAGGCCCCAATCCCTTTGGGGAACTACAGTATTGGCAGGGAGGAAGCCTGTTTACATCCAGTTTACTGTTCATCCCCTTTGGGACAAGAAAGCCTTGTCACTTAATTGTGACCTGTATGGGTTTCCACCTCTTACAGCACTCCGTACAGAGCCATCTCTCTGATTTATCAAAAACAGCTGCAAATAAAAAAAAATTCCACACCACACACCCCCTGACCAACACAAAGGTACTGCAGGGACCTTCAAGTTTCAGATACTCCAGTTTTCAAAAGGAACACAGACGCCTGAGGACACAGTGCTGTGACAAGACTCCCATAAAAAGACCAAAAATGTCTTTCAAGAATCTGTTCAGAATATAAGATCTCTACCTGTGTTATTTTTCTGTAATGGGGTGCGTGTGTGTGTGCGTGTGCGCGAGAAAAAAAATAATTTTTGAGACGCCACAATATGAACCTATTACTAGCCTCTGGAAGTAATAAAATGCCATCTAATTCCCAAAACCCAGGAGTGAAGGAAAAGAAGGGGGAAAAAACAAAAACAAACAAAAACACTGTTGCATGTGCTCCGAGGGATGTGAGAGAGATTCTTAGATAAGAAAATAGCACAAAATACATTTGACCCTTTTACAGCAGAAGTGATCACAACTGGCAGAGGATCCATCTGTTTTCTACAGACACCAACATATTTGCCATTCTGACAGTTCATCACTAGAGACATTATTTATTCATGCTTTCATGGTCCTCTGCACACACAGACTATTCTAACATGTCTTTGGTAATTAATGGCACACGACTGACAAGGAATGAGGTCTCTCAGCGGAGTGCACCTAACTCCCCTCATACATGTTCCACAAACTTGGCCATGTAATAAAGACTCTGCAGAGACTATGATGTATGACAATAGTGGACCCTGCCAAGCAAGATGCCTGGCAGCATTCTACAGCTATGTGTTTCCCCAAGGCTGATCTTTCTCACCTGGGCTCAACCCCTGTGCCCTGTCCCCCCACTGCATCTTAGTCCCTTTGTTTCATCATGTGTTTTCAGCAGTCTTCCTTCTTGGGCAGGGAGGCAGTGGAGAAGAGCCTAGATTAACTCACTCCCCAGCCTTAAATAGGATTTACATATGGCAGGAATCCTTTGTTTCTAAGTTTGACCCCAACCCCCTTTCAGTGGAAAAGTACCAGCATTTCAAGATCCTGTCTGGTACTAGGTGACAGGATCACAGGACCCTGCAGTGGCAAAGCAGCATCCCAGGAAACTTCTCAGGAAGGAGGGAGATTAGTATCTTCAAAGTCCTATTGTTCTTCCTAATGGCCCATCCAGGCTGTTTGCATACAGTCTGGTGGGTGTTCCCCAGGTGAAAACACAGTTGTAATTATTACAATCAATATTTCTAACTTCAGATACAGAAATGATACATGCATACAAATAATCATAGTCAGTAAATCATAACCTTTCCAATGATCTCACATGACCCATCTTGCATAAACATATCTTAGTTATGCCATATTTATAGCATAACAATATTTCTATGAAGAATATGAAACGTAATGTCACATCCTCCTTCTAAATTGGGCAGGCAGCATAAGCATTTTAACTACACAAAAAGTAACTCCTCAACAGGACTCGATGCCCGTGCAAGTGTTTTTCATAAATTACTAAACATGATCAGCAAATGCAGCGGAGGAGAAACCAATCTTCTCCTTTCAGAATTTCATAAAGCCAAATACTCTAAGGCTTCGAACATCCAGGCCCTTTAACTTTGATTCTGAAGCCTCAGAATTTGCCATGAAATCCACCTTTGCTCGCTTCAGAATGTGCTTGAGATTAGAGTCTCATTTAAAATATCCATCCAAGCAGCCTTGTAAGAAAGAATAACCTTTAAAATGCAAACTGAGTGTAAATCAATGCAGATTGTACTTCCTGAAACAATCTGTCCTAGAGGCAGGAGTTGCCCCAGTCATTTCATTTCAATAGCTATTAACTCTAAAGCTTAAAGATGACAATTTAAATGTCAACATTAAGTATTTCATTGCTTATAATTTTAGTACTACTGGATGATTAATATGATTTCGCCCAATCCTAAACTGCCTCTCAAACGTCTCTACATATCAAAAGCCCCAACAAGCCCCTACCCAGCTGCCCAAACTTGCCGCTTCACCCCATGCCTAGGGTGACCAGATAGCAAGTGTGAAAAGAAAAAAAAAAAAATCAGGACAAGGGATGAGGGGTAATAGATGCCTATATAAGACAATGTCCTGATTTTATAGGGACAGTCCCTATAAAATCAGGACATCTGGTACCCTACCCATGCCCGATGACTTTTATAATGCCATTACGCCTTTCCTCTTTATCATGCCATCAATCTAGTTGGATATCTAAAATACACAGGAGAAAGAGCATGAAACAACAGACGGCATTAATTCAACCAGATTAATCTGTCCCCTTAGCCAAGACTCAAGTAGTTTTATACAGAATGGGGTAGTATATATGTGTGTGTACATGTGCAGAGCCACAGCCTTCAGAAAGCTTCTTCTTGCACTAATTTGTTATCTTAGCCAAAGCTTCTACAGTTCCCAACCTGAAATGACAGGAACCAAATATCTGAAGTTATTACAAGAGGACTTTAAAATAGGACAGTTGTTTGAGGATCAATGAAATCAGCACATTGTCACAGGAAAAGAGAAAGTAGTGTGTGTGTGTGTGTGTGTGTGTGTGTGTGTGTGTGTGTGTGAGTGAGACTTTCACATGAGAATCTTAAAGGGTTGTAGGAGTGGAACACACTGCTTGATGTTAATAAGTAGTCTATCATTTGCAGGGGACTTCCCCTTTCAACAGGAAAGCACTTCCAAAGTTCCAAAACACTAGAAGACAGACAAGGAAATCATTGTAAGTTTTGCTGAATTAAGGCTCCAATCCAGCAAAGTTTGCAAGTAGTACTAATAAATGCGCACACACTCTTCCCTCCCTCCCCCCCCATATTTAAAAGATTTGCTGGATAAGGGGTTTTAGTCAGGATTGCTCCTGAAGATCTTTACATTTGCCCCTAAAGATTCTAAAAAGTTTTAGATTAAGTTAACTGCTGACTCTCAGGGCTTCTTCCCTGAAGTCTTCCCACAGACCTGATTTAGGAGTTTCCTTCTCTAGTTATCCTCTTCCTCCAGGGATAGTCCCAGGGCACAAGCACCATCTCTGTAATTCCTTTCCCAGAAAACTACTTCTTGCCAGTACCCTGCAGTTCTTACTACCGCAATCGATTCTCCCCTGCTGAGTCTAATCCTTAATTACCTGTCTCCCCCTTCAGGTGCCACAGAATGGGCTAATTGGGTTTTCTGGATCCCCTTAAACTCCTCACTGGACTTGAAAGGGTTAATACACCCCCATCACACCATCTTTATACTAGCAGAGCACCTAGCACAGGGGGGCCCTGATCCTGATAGAGGACTCCAGGTCTCACCACACTACAAATGACAAATAGCAAAGCTATTTATTGTTCTTTTTAAAGGTAAATATCTTTACCTGACCTTCCTGTCTTGAACATCCATTTTACTACCAAACTGCCAACAATCACAGTACTTAAACTGTCCTTTTAAGACACATTAAGAATCTATTGCAAGAGAAGCCTTGCATTTAAGTTTAGCAGTAATGTTACTGTGCAACATCTCGTTAACATGTGTCATGCTGTATGCCACCACAATGGAAATTTGAAGCTAACAATATTCAGCAGATCTAACAAAATTTAACACCATCACTACTTGCACTTGCTATCTGCTGTTTCAGCAAATGGCAGTTAGAAATGATTGGAGCAAAAAAATAACCCCACATGACACATCTGAAGTTTCTCCATTGCCCCAAAACATTTTTTGAATACACAGAATCATAGAAATGCAGGGCTGGAAGGGACCTAGAGAAGTCGTCAAGTTCAGCCCCCTGCAGAGGCAGACCAAGTAAACCTAAATCATCCCCGAGAGGTGTTTGTCCAACTTGTTTTTAAAAACCTCCAGTGTTGGGGACTCCACAACCTCCCTTGGAAGCCTATTCCAGAGCTTAACTGCCCTTATAGTTAGAAAGGTCCTCTCCCCCCACCCCGCCCCAAATATCTAACGTAAATCTCCCTTGCTTCAATTTAAGCCCCATTACTACTTGTCCTACTTTCAACCTGGAGAACAACTTATCACTGATTTCTTTAGAATAGCCTTTAACACAGTGGTTCTCAAACTATTGTACTGGTGACCCCTTCCACATAGCAAGCCTCTGAATGCGACCCCTCTTAAATATATGAAGAAATGTTTTTAATTTATAACACCATTATAAATGCTGGAGGCAAAGCGGGTTTGGAGTGGAGGTTGACAGCTCACAACCCCCTGAGAGGTCCCGACCCCCAGTTTGAGAATCCCTGCTTTGACATAGCTGAAAACTTCTTAAGACTAAACAAGGTCAGGTTTGGGTGGTTTTTTTTGTTTGTTTTTTAAATTAAAAACCATGCCTCACAAGGCAGGTTTTCTAAACCCTTTTTCTAGGGCTGTCAATTAATTGCAGTTAATTGTGATTAATCGCACTGTTAAACAATAGAATACCAATTGAAATGTAATAAATGTTTTTGGATGTTTTTCCTACATTTTCCAATATATCAATGTCAATTACAACACAATACAAAGTGCACAGTGCTCACTTTATATTATAAAAAACAAAAAATAGTATTTTTCAATTCACCTTATACAAATACTGTAGTGCAATCTCTGTCATGAAAGTGCAACTTATCAAGGAATTATTTATTTTTTTTACACAACTGCACTCAAAAAAAAAAAAAAAGAAATGTGAAACTTTAGAGCCTACAAGTCCTTCCAGTCCTACTTCTTATTCAGCCAATCCAGTTTGTTTACATTTATGGGAGATAATGCTGCCCACTTCTTAATTACAATGGCACCTGAAAGTGAGAACAGGCATTTGCATGACACTGTTGTAGCCGGCGTCACAAGATATTTACATGCCAGAGGTACTCAAGATTCATATACCTCTTCATGCTTCGGCCATTGTTCCAGAGGACATGCTTCCACACTGATGACAAAAAAATAATGGGTTAATTAAATTTGTGACTGAACTTCTTGGGGGAGAATTGTAGGTCTCCTGCCAGGGGTGAAAGTAACTTGAAGGACTTACTGGTATGCCGGAGTCCTGAGCAGGGGCATGGCCTCAACCGGAAGGGGCACGTCCTCAAATGGAAAAGGCAGGGCCTTTCAAGATTTAAAGGGCCTGGGAGCCCCAGGACCTTTAAATCACCTTGGAGCTACCAGCTGCAGAGGCAGCTGGGAGCCCCGGGGCAAATTAAAGAGCCCTGGGCTCTGGCTGCCGCAGAGCTCTGGGCCCTTTAAATCACCGCAGCAGCCCTGCCGCCGCTACCCCAGGGCGGCAGGGCTCGGGCGGGGATTTAAAGGGCTTGGGGCTCCCCGCAGCAGCCGGAGCCCCAGGCCCTTTAAATCATCGGCGGAGCCCTGCCGCCGCTACCCTGGAGGCTCCAGCTGCTGCGGGGAGCTCCGGGCCCTTTAAATCCCCACCTGAGCCCGGCTGCCGGAGCTCCAGCGGTGATTTAATGGACCCAGGGCTCCCTGCACCAGCTGGAACTAGGGGCCCTTTAAATCACTGCCAGAGAAACCGGTCCAGTCCGGCACGGCGTACCGGCTCTTGCCGGTACACCATACCGGCTTACTTTCACCTCTGTCTCCTGCTGTTTTACCCACATTCTGCCATAGATGTCATGTTTTAGCAGTCTAAGATGATGACCCAGCACGTGTGTTTGTTTGAAGAAAACTTTCACTGCAAATTTGACAAAATGCAAAGAAGGTACCAATGTAAAATTTCTGAAGATAGCTACAGAACACGACCCAAGATTTAAGAATCTGAAGTGCCTTCCAAAATCTGAGAGGGATGAGGTGTGGAGCATGTTTTCAGAAGTCTTAAAAGAACACCACTCTGATGCGGAAACTACAAAACGCAAACCAACAAAAAAGAAAGTCAGCGTTCTGCTGGTGGCATCTGACTCAGATGATGAAAATGAACATGCGTCAGTCCGCACTGCTTTGGATCGTTATTGAGGAGAACCTGTCATCAGCGTGGATGCATGTCCTCTGGAATGGTGGTGGAAACATCAAGGGACATACTAATCTTTAGCGCCTCTGCCACATAAATATCTTGTGACTCCAGCTACAGTGTCATGCAAATGCCTGTTCTCACTTTCAGGTGACATAGTGAACAAGGAGCCAGCAGCATTATCTTCTGCAAATGTAAACAAACTTGTTTGTCTGAGTGACTTGCTGAACAAGAAGTAGGACTGATTGGACTTTTAAAAAAAACAAAAACAGTGTAAAACTTTACAGCCCAATACAAGTTTTTTGGTATATAATTCTACATTTAGAAGCTCAAACTTTCTGGATAAAGAGATTGCACTACAGTACTTGTATTAGTATTTTTCAATTCACCTATTTCTTTTGGTTTTTTTACGGTGCAAATATTTGTAATCAAAAATAAAAGTGAACATTGTGCACTCTCTTTTCTGTATTGTAATTGAAAATATATTTGAAAATGTAGAAAACACCCAAAATATTTAAATAAATGGTATTCTATTTTTTATTCACACAATTAATAGTGATTAATTTTTTTATTCACTTTTTTTTTTTTTTTTTTAAATAGCCCTACTTTTTTCAGTTTTGCTGCTCTCCTCTGGACTCTCTCCAATTTGTCCACATCTTTCCTGAAGTGTGGCACCCAGAATTGGACACAATATTCCAGGTGAGTCCTCACCAGTGCCAAGTAGAGCGGGACAATTACTCCCCATCTTACATACAAGAACCCTGTTAATGTACCCCCAGAATGATATTAGCCTTTTATCTCATATTTAATTTTGTGATCCACTATAACCCCACGTGGAGGCAGAGCATAAATGCAGATGTAAATACTTTGTACATTTGCAGTTTTAAGTAATAACTTCAGCAATATTTTTTCCTACAGATTGTGCATCTTCTTGGTAATACCCTACAGTGGCAGTTCTATTTCCCCAGGGAAAGCACAGCTATTTAAATAGCTGTGGCAACATGTCACCAGTGTTTACATAAATATTAACAACTTCCCATGTGGTCTTTGCAGCACATATTCACCTGAAGAGATTCTGCACCCTAGAGCAGTTTTCTATCTGTTGGCAGTGCGATATTTTAAACAGACATACAAACTCTAGTGTCCGAACATTGACTATGAAGAGCAACTTACAAAACTCTAAGGAGGAAAACAAGCACAGGACTAAGCTACAGGCACAATATGCAAGAAGCAGAGTCTCATCCTTAAAAAGGGATAAAATGTTGTATTCACTAGGTATCTTTTCTGCTGCTGCTGCTGCTATAGAAGCACTTCCATCTTTCATTTCAATCATGTGAAAGCCTTTCCAAGAGAGAAGTTAAGCTCAAGAAATATACTTTTATGTATGTTATTTTTCCCTAGGCACTAAATAAAACCTGTCCCTTTTTAAATTGGTTCCATATAGAACCTAATACTTTGGCATGTATACTTTCAGAGCATCATTGTATGATATGTTTCCATTACCAATTTTAAATTCTTGGGACAAGAGTATTTCATATAAGCACAAGCCAAGCTACTGTGTAGGGAGCAGAAGCATCCTAGTAAGAAGTGCCTCAGACTTCCTGCCTGCACATGGCAAGAGGGCAGACAGAATAGATGTAGCAACCTGTTCTGCAATTCTCCTCCCTTTTGTTCCCGGGGGAGTACTATGCAGCCTTCCTCCCAACATGTGACCAATGACAATACGATCATAGGAAGGTCAAGGTCATGGCTACACCTTGAACCAGTGGAGCCCTCCCTCCATATTCCTATTTGTTTCTGACAGAGTGCACTGTTGAGTGCACGAAGGGAGACCACACAGAATGTTTTGCCCTTGTCTGTCAAGAGATGGGGTAGATAAATTATTATAATGTACAATGCAACAGACAGTATCCAAATTCTGTACCCAGAATTTTTAAAATAGGTAAATGATCCACACAAAGAATAAGACTAGTGGGGTCAGAGCTGGACAGTCTTTGTGCATTCCCTGCTGGTTGTGTAATATATATATATATATATATATATATTTTACACACACACAGAGTATGTATATATATGCACGCAATATTATATAGGTGTGTACACACAAACCCCACACCCGAATAGTAAGCTCTATGGACCAAGTAACATCCCTTCTCGAATGTCTGCATATCAACTGGCACATCAGAGCACAGGTACACAGACGTTCCAAAAATATCCCGACTCAATGTTGTAAGCAATATGGCTTGTTAGAGTAAAATTCCCTGTATCATACAGTAGCCAGCCATTACTCATGTTTGTCAAAATATAAAGATGGCGCTCTTTACATTCCCATGGAAGTCTTCTCTTCACCACCCGCTTTATTGTGGGTCTCTTTGAAAGTCCACCTCTGACTTATTAGAATGAATGTTTGCACTTTAATCTCTTTCATCCAAATTGTTACTAAGGCTCAAGGAGTGGAAGGTGTTCTTGAAAAGTGGAAGGTGTAACATACTCAGTTTCTCTCTCCTACTTTAAAAAAGTGATTACTAATAACAGAGAAAAACCTCTTTAATCTTATGATCTTTTAAAAATTGCAGAAGACGAGTTTCTGCAGGTGGGCATCTTGAATTTCCTTTTCTATCCCAAAGCAATTAGAAGTTTCAGCTAAAATAGAACAAGCAACAACTAGGAAATTAAGTGATTCTCTTAGTGGAATTTCAAAGCCCCAGCACTGTCTAATTACAGCATTCTTAACGGTATCAGAGATTAATGAAACTAATGTATTAAAAAGATCCATGTGAAAAAATGAAGCCAGACTGTTGAGAGAAGAAACAGTACTTGGAGTACTTTTTGGTTTCTTATCCCACATAGGATAGTGGCATAAGGCTTGGAAGTTTCTGGACAGCCAGAAGTGATCTATGCAAGTTCCTGTCATCATATTGTCACTTAGTCAGAAAATGGGGTTCTACTATTTTAAATCAATAATGTTACTCTGACAACTCTCTTAAGCCTTGTCCCCAATGCACGAAGGCTCTCAGCCACAAAAAGAGCAGTTTCTGCACCCAGGAGCTTACAGGCCATGGTCCAGTGCTTCACTTGGAGAGGCAGTGTATAGGAATTGGGTAGTATCCCAATTAATAGTTTTCAAGCCCTCTAGTCTGACTCACTGTGTTCCAGGTTTTAGCAACACCCAGAATAGCTATGTGGATATGTAACTAGGCCACATGCTTTGTATATTTAGTGAACATTATTTGGCTTGCTTTGCCCATCTGGTTTCTTCACTTCTTATTGTGTAAACGGTATCACCAACTCTTGCAATTCTTTCCCCAAGTGACAGGCTTTCAAACAGTGCTCAAGCTCATCTTGAGATGACATGAGAAACTCCCGCTAGAAACCAGAAAAAGTCTTTGCCTTCTGTTTGCTGTTCTCACAGCAGAGAACAGTGGGGTATGCAGGAGCGCCACCAGCTTTTTTGCCGCCCTAGGCAGCGGAAGGTCCCGCCCCCGAAATGCCATCCCCGACAGAGGCGGCGGAAGGTCCCGCTGTTGCAGTTGCTGCCCCCCAAATGTTAGCGCCCGCGGTCGCCTAATGGGTTGCGCCGGCCCTGGGGATATGGGGGAAATGAGGGAGCAAAGAGCCCAGCACATGCATTCTGGGTATGGGCATGGGGGGGGGGGGAGATTCAAACATTGAAAGACAAGCTAGACAAAGAAAAGGGGGGAAAAAACAACCCACACACAAACCAAAACAAAGATTGGATTCAGAAATGCTGACAGAACCTCAGGGGAATTGTAATTTGGTAGTGCATGCTTCCAGTTCTTCTCTAAGCCAGAATTTCTGGTGAGACATCACCACCTGTGATGCACTACGGTCTCCTCTCATTGTGGGAGGCAGTGCATTATGAGAGTTGCATAGCTACAGGTACATAGGGCTAGATTGGCATCTTGCAAAGAACTGTGAGAAAGTGACAGTGCAGGTACTAAACTGTGACTCAGGGGTATGTCTACACTGCAGCTGGGAGCACACCCCCCACAGCCCAGACAGACAGATGCTCTGCTCAAGCTGCTGCATTAAAAATAGAAGCATGGATGTTACAGCACAGGCAGCAGCATAGGCTAGACACCTGAGTACAGACCCAGAGGGTCAGGTGTCTTTATACTCTGGTAGATAGCTTGCGCCACAAACATCTACTCTGCTATTTTGAACACACTAGCTCATCTGTCTTCCCTGACTGGGAGGCATGCACCCAGCTTTTGTGTAGACATACAGTGCATGTTGCTACGCTGAACTTAAAGGGATGAGCACTGGTTGCAGGTGCAAAGCATTGCAAGTAGGAAGTCAGTCTGTGTGCACATGGCTAGAATGCTAGCTGCAGTTGTAGCACCTCTAAATAAAGAGCCAATTTAGCTTTAGAAATTGGAGTCCTCATGTAATTACCCAGCATGAGGTACATGAAACAATTTTTCCCTAGATTCCTCTTGTTCCATGGGAGACAGTAAGGTGCACCAACTCTTTTTCCTGGAACAGGGCCCCCGCCATGCTGGTTCAGTTGTGCTAGCCAGAGGAAAGTTTCTGACCATTCCTGCACCTGAGTGGCAGCAAAGTAGTGGCTCTAAGATAGCTGTTCTCTACCTTTCTCCCCCAGATAGTCTGTACACAGTAGTAAGAGGGAACCTTACAACCCTCTTATTTCCCCATAGGCCAGTTCAGAGGAGAGTCCACAATGGTTAGCAAACAAGAAATAAATCCATCTATGGACAGTCAATTAAAGTTGGTTTAATTTGAGGGTTTTCAGATGATGAATCTCAGCAGTTCAGAAAGGGAGATGCTTAAATTCTTGTATGTCATCTGAAATAACTGAATTAGATTTGAAATTGGAATTACAGCTAGTAGTTTGGGTTTTTTTAAAGGCAACATAACTAACTACATTTAACTTATGAAGCAATCTGAGCCACTGAATTATTACTGAACTAGGTAAAGAATAAAAGCAGGTGAGATTTATCAAGTATATTACCACGTATTAGTTACCCCAGCTGACATTTTAATGGTGATGGAAAATGTGAACAAGCTAATGGAGGATTTTCAAAAACCCTAGCACATATTTTGCCACATGCAGCTTTGAATACATAAATTCATGCTTTGCCAATAGTAATGAGACAGAGTGCAGAAGCCTGCTGGGCCCTCTTAAACATTTCCTGTGGAAAAAAATACACGATTAAAGAATTGTGAATATTCCCTTCCAATTTATTATTAAAACAGTTCTTCATACTCCTTCTGCATTCTTAACTCACTCCTGTGAGCTGAAATTAAATCTTTACTTGATTAAATACCAATATCATTGGAAGCCACATGATAGCCAAAATGGCTGTCCCTTGACCATGTTTCATCAGATCTATCCATCCTTGTTAAAATATTACACTAAGGACTCAGAATGCCGTAGTAAAATGGAGTGCTTTGGATCCAGACCAAAGGACATTTTTTTGTAAGAGCAAAGAGTATTGTATAGCCAAAATTATCAGACATTGGGAGCCTAAAATGTAGACTCCTAGTAAGTGGCCCTATTTCTAAAAAAGTGCTAAAAGCCCAGGTGCACAAAAATTAATTTCAAAGAGGGCTTCAATCAGAAAGTTCTACTTCTAACTTGGTTTGAAGCAAGGAAGATAAAAAGTTCACCTTTGTCATCTTAAACCCAGCACTTTACAGTCTATTCTAGACTTCCAGGTAAAGATCTCACTAAGTTCCGTGTATGGAACTCAAAATTCTTGTGTACAAGGCCCTGATCCTGCAAAATGACTTTGTTCAAAGTATTCAAGTGTACAAAATTTTAAGAAAATCTGTATTAGCCAAGCAGTTTACTTAAAAAGCAGATAGATACAAATGGCAAATGACAGACTCACAGGCTACTTTTAGTGAAGTAAACAGTAACCCTGCTATGCTGTGATTAGCCCCTGCAGAATAGATAGTGAATATTGATGAGTATCTCATTAGTTAATGAAAACAGAACAATTGCCTGTGGAATTATTTCCCCACTGTTATGAGTCTACAAGTTTATTAAGTATTCATCTGCTGTACTTATGCAACTGATCTCCATTTCTCCTCCTGTGACTTAAAGTACAGTTATTTCAAATCCCCAAAAAGATACTCTCAATGCGTTAAAATATAAAGGCCCAAATGAAACCAAAGTTAGGCCAGTACCAGGTAGGTATGATACAGTTCCTTAATTTAGTTAACACAATGTTTGTTGATACAACAACTGTAGTTCCAACTGCACTCACTTTACTACATTCTGATTTTGAAGGCGAGATTCCGATTTGGTCAAATGAAAGACAGCATCTCCCAGAACATTTAATTCTTTGTATTCCGCAGCTATTAAGAAGCCTTATTGTTTCAACCTCACTCAGTCTTTTAAAATTTACCAGAAATGCAAATTTTAAATAACATTTTGCCGTTATTATTGTTAGTTTCACAGGCAACAAGATGCTTTACAGAATTACAAACTTGGACCTCGCTCCTGCAAAAAAAAAAAAAAAAAAACACACACACACACCCCCAACGTATGCATGTCCTTCACTTTACACAATCTTAATAGACCCTCAGACTTCAGTTAGGGCTAACAGTGCATAAAGATAAACACATGGGCTAAGCTTTGCAGGAGTTATGATCTCTGCAGTTGCATAGACCCAACACCCATTGAATCAGTACCAGCAGTATTACAGACTTGTGTAGGACAGAAGTGGACACTTTTGGCAAAGAGCTCTGCAGAGGGAATTTAGAAAGGATGACTATAATTACTCAAGCTGGAATTCGGCCACGGCAGCAGGGTCAATACCCAAGCTTCTGCAGAAAGTGCCAGGGGCTCTTTAATGAACATGAATAATCAAAGGCCTAGGTTTTACATCTCTCACTCAAATGAAGTTACACCACACAGTAAAGTTGGAGTGAAATTCTCAGACATTTTCTGAGGCATCTCCTTGTATAACATTTTGACAGTTATTTATCTCATACAAGGCATTGATGTAGCTTGCTGAAATGCAGCTGTGGTACCCAATGACTTGTCAAGATGCCAGCTTCTTTTAAGCAGTCACTAGCCTGTTTGTACCATTTATTACTATTCAACATGCATATTTTGCACACACTTGGTTCTATTATTTAACTTTCATCCATCACATGAATATTATTTTCAAAAGGTGATTGCAGGTGCTAAAAACAGCCCTGAAGAGAAAATATGAGCAATGCAGAAATAGGAGCTTTAGCTCTTAAGGACACAATCCTTTAATTGTGGTCAAAGACATTCTAAGAGTAACAGCACAGCACTGACCAAGAATATATCACTGATTGTTTGCTGTTGTCAGACATTGTTGCTTCCCTTTTTAAATCTTGTACCCATGTGCTCATCCCTCCTTAACAGAATACTTTGGCTGAATAGCAAGATGCCCAGTGACTCGCATGCTAACAGTTTTAAAGAGTTAAATTCAACATTATAGCTGAAGAAGATTCCTGCTGTGGTAAGGGAATATGACAGATGGCATGAGATATTACAGTAATTTTACTGACAAAGAACTGAGCATATCACAGAAGATTCTGAGAACAAGTTCAAAATCTATTCATCTGTTTCCCAGTAGAAACAAGTTTAACAGGCACTGAAGCATAAACTTGAGAACGTAGTTGTTCTGGAAGGCGGAGGAAATAGTGATCCTACTGAAACAGTATGAATGACTTCTGTGTTTCAGTTATCCAGATGAAGACTTAAAGCTTCTATTTGTATAGAAATAAATAGAGTGCCAGTTCCATGAGTTATCCTCATATGTTAAAGTAACATTAAGAGGTCTAGAATTAAACTATACATTGCTTAAAGAATGGACCGTTCCAAGATTTGTTCCTTTGTCCTAAAAATTTAGGATGAATGTAACTGGTAACCGTTGTCAATTTACTATTAATAAAAGCATCAAGTAGTTCATCCCAAGAGCAATTTGTCTAAACCATTATGGATAATGTCCTTTACACTTTGCTGACACAATTTTGGATTCAGTTCAAACATGGAAGCGCAGGGGGTCACTGAATTTACCAAAAATCCATGCAAATGGTTTAATTAAGATGTTTATCCTTTAAGAAGAACAGGTCACAGATAAAAATATCACTAGCTATTGTCTTCAGAAACTAGTCAAGACATGATAAGGCTTGGGTGGGCTAATGGATAGGCACTGGACCAGGAAACAGATGGTGTTTTCTGTTGCCATCTGTGTAGTTATTCTTTTATGTGACCTTGGGCAAGTCATTTCACTATGCCTCCATTGTTCCTTTCAACTCATCTTTGCCTGTCCTGTCTATTTAGGATGTAATCTTTTAGGGTTTACTGTAATGCAAATACTCATCAATCAAATCAGCAGAATGAAGGGGTAAGAATTGCTTTGGAAAAATAAAATATTGCAGCAGAGAGTTCATATATTAACACCTGTACATACAGACATTGTACATGGTACCAATGTTGGTTATCACTAAGCAAAAGGACTGATTGCATCGCGGAGGGGGGAAAACAAAACAAAACAAAAAACCACCACACATTTCTGTGGGATAAGGAAACCAGAAATAAAGGAACCTGAAACAGGAAGTAAGATGACCACTGCTCTTTCATTCCACAGATAGCTTGTGCTCTTATATTTTTAATTACTAACTAGGAAAGCAGCAGTAGTTCATTTTTTAAAACTCCAGAAGATATCTATGGCCAAAACACCCATGCTACTTACATGAGGAACTGAAATGCACATTGTACAGAATCTGTGTTGTGCTTTTGAGTCAGAGCTGAGCAGTAACAACCTACCAGGCAGAGCCAGAGCTATAGCAAGTATACTGGTCAGAATAGAAATCACATAGAATAACAGCAATTTACACCTAAATGCCGCCAGCTAGTCTGTTCACACAAATGGTATCTGCTAACTCATAGTGAGGGAGAGAGAACAAGTCTCCTATTACATCATCCCTCCGTGTTGAAACGCTGAAGAGCCCCTCCCTTGTGAACCATTCCACCCAAATCACGGTCATCAAAATTCTTGCCAAGGAATGGATGTACCTCCACTCAGAGCCCTTACCAATCCTTAATCAGACAGAGAAATTTTTAAGTCAGATGAGACATTTACTCCCTCCAAAGAATTAAACCAACTTCTGCAGCACTCATAGCTTCTGTTCTCCTAGGGAGCAGCAACAGATGAGGAACAAGCCCCATGAGGTACAAGAACTGCTAGCCCAATGTCTAAACACCCAACACTTACCAGTCCGAGCCCGCTGGATGTTGCAGAGAGCAGCTACTCAAGGGCACGCACCTGAAACTGCCAACCTGTTCCCCTGGCAGCTAGTGAAAGAGGCAGACAGCAATTTTGATGGAATATTGGGGTTAGCTACAGAACGCAGAACTTTAAATCAATAAGAAACGAAAGATGAGAGGAGCAGGAAAACTGAGCAGGAAGCTTTCCCAACCTGCTCTAAATCAGAATTTATGCAAAGAGACAAAAAATCTCAGCTTCTTGCTAGAGTTTTGGCTTTATTAACAACAATATAAAGTTCAGCTGAAGCCTTCTCCCCAGCCTCAGGGACTGCTGCTGGAATTCTTATTTCAGGACATCTCATTTCTCTCCAAAGAGCCATTCCCACCTCCCTGATACCAATTAGGCTAACAAGCCATCCATGTATCAGCAGAATCCACATATCCCTTTTGCAATAGGAGCAACACCTGCTATCAGGATGGAGCATTTCAGACAAGCCCTGCCTCCTGTTACAGGCATTCAGACACACTGAAGGTAGGGAAGCCAGGATTAACTTTTTGCCTTCTTCCCCATATTTGAGAACTGACATTGATTCAGACCACAATGACTCTTATTTCAAGTCAGTTCTGTCAGCACTCTCATTGTGTCCACCAGAACAGGGGCCTCTCATCTGTCAAACCAGCTGCAATACTCTGCTTCAAAAAAACTAAAACTAATTTTATTGAAACTAGCATCTATTGTCTGGACTGATGTAGGGTAGAACAATTTAAATTTATTGCAGCACCATAACTTTTATAGTTTATTGGTTGGAAGGATTTGAAGTTTCTTTTTAAACATGAAAAGAAATCCAATACACTTAAATCATTTTGCAATGTGAAAGCCCAGAACCCAACTCATTTTCAAACTCAACCATTTGTTAGGGTAAAAAAAAAGCTATTGATTTTACAATCACTCTCTACAAAAAAAACCTAGAATAAAAATTCAAAACTCTCCAAATGTTTTGAAATAACGTCTATGTAGAGTTATTTTTTACCTACTTCTAGCCAACAAAAGCAAAGAGACAAAAGGGGGGGGGGAAAAACAGAATGAGCCTTTTCCTAAGGGTACGTCTACACTTACCTCCGGGTCCGACAGCAGGCAATCGGTGTTCTGGGATCGATCCCGGAAGTGCTCGCCGTCGACACCGGTACTCCAGCTCAGCGAGAGGAGTACGCGGCATCGACGGGGGAGCCTGCCTGCAGCGTCTGGACCCGCGGTAAGTTCGGACTAAGGTACTTCGAATTCAGCTACGTTAATAACGTAGCTGAATTTGCGTACCTTAGTCCGAAGTGGGGGGGGTAGTGTGGACCAGGCCTAAGTGAAAGTGTGGCAGATAGGCAGCCCTGAAGACTCAAGTGCTCGGTTTCTCCATACAATAGGATACAGCACTGTCAACGGAAACTTCCTTTTGTACTATCCCATTAGCTCAACTCAAACCAGCTCTGGAAAGGCCACTTCTAAGGGTGAAAGAGTAGTTAGTTCAGTTTCCATGATCATTCAGTTATTGACCTCCCTCCTGAAACTGCGTAGAGATGCCAAGTAATGCTGTTTCTGACGAGACACTTGACTGGATCTCGGGAGATCTGGGTTCTCAGCCACAGACTCACTATGGGTATGTTTACAGTGCAAAAACCAAACCAAGGCAGTGAGTCTCAGAGCTGGGGTCAACTAACTCAGGTTCATACTACAGAGTCAAAATAGCAGCATAGGCATTTGCACTGGGGCTGGATCCCAGGCTCTGAGGCCCACACCCTCTCCAGGTCTCAAAGCCCAGACTCCAGCTGAAGTTGGAACATCTGCACTGCTATTTTTAGCCTTGCAAGCCCAAGTCAGTTGGCCCAGGCTCTGAGACTCTCTGCTGTGGGTTTGTTTTTTTTTGTTTGTTTGTTTTTGCAGTATAAATGAACCTTCTGTGTCCTCCAGCAGGTCAGTTGATCTTTCTGTATGTCAGTTCCCCATATGTAAAATGGGAATAATACTTCATCCTTTATCTTTTCTATTTAGCTTGTAAGTAGACCTGGGCAGGAAATGGTTTTCTTGAATTTCAAAAATATCAAAAAGTTTTCCCATCTCAATCAGGATGAAAAGTCAAAACCTCATAAGTTTTCATAACCTGAAAATCCCACAAAAAATATTCTGGTTTAGGTTAAACAAAACATTTTGTTTTGATGCTGACCTGCATTATTAATTATTAATCATAATAATAATAATTAATAATTATAACTAACTTACATTTCAAAGTGAAAAGTTGTTTCACAAGCACCAATCTTAGCTGGGGCTTTTAGATACAAAAAAGTGTTAATTTGCATAGGCAACTCTGCGAAGTAAATATTTAATGAATATTTAAAAAAAAAAAAACCAGCTATGATTATATGGGAATAGCTCAAAAAGAAAAAAAATTTCCTAGGTCCAGTGGCAAAGCTGGTAGCTTGATTCCAGCAATCTTACTCTTTAGGCACTGAAGTACAGTAAAGATAAAGTTAGTTATTGCTAATATTGATCAACGCTAGTTGGCCATCTGAGGAATAGAGGAACATTCATAAGAAAAGTGAAAATAGAAAATATGTTTCAAAGTGAATAAAGATAAATAGGCTTGGCAGGATTCAATTTAAATCAATAGTCGTCAGTAAATGTTGATTTCACCTGATGCATAGAAATCAACAAAAAATATCCATCGATAGCAGTCGACAAGCACAGCCGCTCCTGCCCCTTGTGCCTGCAGGGATCCAGTATCCAGACCCCAGGCTATGCAAGGAGCCCTCTGAAGCTCTACTGTCTCAGCCCCATTTGCCCACACACCAGCTGGGCGCATAAGGGGGCAACCCTGAGCAGGAGTTGTTAAGCAGTAAGGTAGCTTCCCAGACAGATGGAAGCTCATCCTCCTCCTTGCAGTCCTGGCCAGGGGTCTCTGCTCTGCCCTGCCAGGACTGCAGCCTTCCCAGCGCCGATGTCACCAACGCCACGCTGGGAAATTGAAAATGTATTTAAAAACGATAAAATTGGGGGAAGGTTCAAAATTAAAAATCGATATTAACTGTCACATTTATAAAAAAAATTAAAAGAAACTCAAATTCTGCCAAGCCTAAAGATACACATAGGAAGCACATGAGGTACTCAAGAAAAAAAGCAAACAGAGAAAAAGTCAACAGGGTCATTAAGGGACATGAATGTACTAATAGTGACAGATGAGGTTGACATTGCTGAAGGCCTGAATAAATTATTGGCCTTAACATTCATGAAAGAAGCTGAAGGACATCCCTGAGACAGAGACATTTTCCTAGGGATGGATGGCATGGCGAGTGAAGTGTTAGAAAGGCTTTGTTTATCCCACACCTCAGACCAGAACTATTCAAAGCTGACATGGCATCAGGCTCAAATGAGACTGCTGAAGAAAGTGACAAGGAAAAGAAAAGCTTTTGGCATTGATCTGTGAGAGCTTATTAACAACATGACCAGGGAGAAAGGGAAAGTTCGGGTGCAATTTTCATGGTCTATATAGAGATGTCCATGTGCACTCAGAGTGAAGGCTAAAGACCCAGGGCCAGGTTTAACCTAGTTTTCCAGGAGAAATCCAGGCATAGGGCACCTTGGGAGAAAGTCTATCAGGAGACGTGGCAAAAAAGGACCACTATCACCTCCTCTGCTTAGGAGGCCTTCTAGTAGCCAGCACAGCCCAAGTATAACCAGGCAAAGACAAAGCCAGGGAATGTGCTAATCTAGCATATCATCTCAGCAGTTTTCCTCAGCATGACGCGGACAGAGTCCTGATTGTAAACTAAAGCTGCTCCTCCCCGCAGTGGAAAACACCACCTGCCCTCTGTTGGATCATCCCTGAGGTACAGGGATTTGCTTTGCAGGGAAGGATATGTTGGTCCTGCTTTGAGCAGGGGATTGGACTAGATGACTTTCTGAGGTCTCTTCCAATCTTAATATTCTATGATTCTATGTCAGTTATATCTCTCTGTGCCAGCACTCGTGAATCTGACTTCTTACAAGATTGTCAAGTAGACAAAGGAGGAACAAAGAAAGTGCTACCGTTGATTTAAGCCCAAATCCTACAAAGAACTCCAGGCAGGTGAATCCCCAAACCCCCTCAACTCCAATGGAGCTCTGCATGGGCATAAGGCTACACATGTGTGGAACAGCCTGCAGGATCCAGACCTTAGAAATTATTGAACTCAGTATCATTCCACTATAGTTGTGCCATGGCCCATGGTGAAATGGCAGCTGAGGGATACACTGCAATCAGCAATGGCCTAAGCCATATCTGAAATCAAACCTTGATGAAAAAGCTTTAACATACTGCACCAGATAATTCCCCACTTGGGATTGCTGAATGCATAACTTCTGTACCACATTCACATAGTGTAACTCATTAGCCTTTAATGAGTAATGTATATTTTAAATATATTTGTTAAACAAGGATATATGAAGCAAGTTATTGATTATTATTATTTCTCCCACAATTCCTCTTAATGAGAGGCCATAGACTGGTTAACTGGAGCAGATCACTGCTCAGAATCAAGGCATCCAATAATCATGAATTTCAGTCTTGCACTTTTTTGTTGTGCTATTCAGATAATTCAGATCTTTTCTGCATATCAGAAATCAATACTGAGACATTTACAAGAGGTATTTCCACTCCTATTTATAGTTTAAGAGCTACAATGCAAATCACAACAAATGGTTGATATTACTTTATCAGACACAACAAAGGCAAAAAAAACAATCCAAGGAAAAATGAAAATTCTGTGCCAAGTTGGCATCAACATCCCACTAAATCCAAGTGGTCCTAATCCTGCACATCCTTCAAGATAAATGCAATGAGTGGTCCGATTGGCTTACTCAGGACTATTCATTTGAGTGAAGTTATGCATGTACATGAGTGTTTGTAGAATCAGTGGCTGTATTTGTACTATTAGGCATCAGAGTTCCGGTGTATGAAATTCTGCTTCTGAGATCAAACAGTGAACAATGAGTAACAGACTCCAGGATGAATTTTCAGACAAAATGATTTTCCCTCTGTCTATTATATCGACGTGGCCAATACTGGAATACAGCATGCAGTTCTGGCGTTCACATTCTAAAAACAATGGTGAAAAATTGGAGAAAACGCAGAAAAGAGCCACAACAATTTTGAACAACTGGAGAAAATGCCTTACAGGATGTGTCTATGCTGCAGCTGGGAGCGTGTGTCCCAGCCTGGGGAGACAGACACACACTAGCTCTGCTTGAGTTAGCACACTAAAAATAGCAATGTAGCTAGGGGTAGCACAGGCAGCAGATTGGGCTAGCTTCCCAAATACAAACCCACACCACCCCTCTGTGTACTTACTTGGGTGGCTAGCCGGAGTTGTCACCCAAGCTAACCCTGGCTATTTTTAGCTTGTTACCTCAAGCAGAGCCAGTGGATGTGTCTGTCTCCTAAGCTGGGGAAGCACCTTCCCAAGTGCAGTATAAATGTAGCCACAGAGAGAGACTTGAAGAGCTCAATCTGTTTTGTTTATCAAAGAGAAGACTGAGAGATGACTTGATTATAGTGCACAAGCTAACCTGATACTGGAATCCATCTTAAATCTGGTACTTTTCCATTTAGAAGGGGAGGTGGGGACCGAGAGACACAAAAAATTCATGCCTTGTGCCAAAGCTATAAAAGGGGGTGAAACAGAACAAAGGGGGCTTCCAGTCATGTGAAAATCTCTAGTCAACACCTAAGATGTCTGCTGTAACTAACAAGGACTGTACCAGGGGAAAGGATTGGGCCCAGACTAGGAAGAAGTCTGTTTTTGCTTTATTTTGTTTGGTGACTTACTTTGCTCTGTCTGTTATTACTTGGAACCACTTAAATCCTACTTTTTATACTTAATAAAAATCACCTTTGTTTATTAGTGAACCCAGAGTAAGTGATTAATACCTGGGGGAGCAAACAGCTGTGCATCTCTCTCTATCAGTGTTATAGAGGCGGACAATTATAAGTTTACCCTGTATACACTTTATACAGAGTAAAATGGATTTATTTGGGGTTGGATCCTATTGGGAACTGGGTGTGTGTGTGGTGGAGATAGGTGACCTGCTGAGCAGTTTTTGGTTCAAGTCTGCAGCCTTGGGGGGGTGGACCAGACCTGGGTCTGTGTTGCAGCAGGCTAGTGAGTCTGGCTCAACAAGGCAGGGTTCTGGAAGTCCCAAGCTGGCAGGGAAAACGGGCTCAGAGGTAATTTCAGCATGTCAGGTGACAGTCCCAAGGGGGTCTCTGTGACCAAACCCGTCACAACACTATCTCCACAAAATGACAGACAACTTACAGAAACCAAACGCCTGTACCAAGGAAGCATTATAGCAAAAAATTGTTCAGGTACATGATTTGCAACTGAGTGGAACATGCTATATTTCCCAGTAACCTGATTTATAGGAGATTTGATTTGTTTATGTGTTGAAATAGTACACCAGCATGTTTCCCATATCAGGCAAAATGCAAAGAAATATGAAGATTCTCCCACTGTGGAATAACAAATTTAAAACAGCCTCTTTTGACTGTTGCTATAGTACCCGGCTTCTTTAAGGGCTACTACTGACAGTTCAAGAGCAGGCTACATGAAGTATTTGTGCAATCACATTTTATACATAGATAGATTTCATCTTCACTAAAAAATAAAAAAGAGCCTGTATCACAGGAGAGACGTGTTTTACGCACCACTTTGGCAGAGCGAATGTAATTATACATGGTTCTTGAATGCATAAGGCAGGAGACTGAATTTACACCATGAATTGTTAAAGGCGATGCCTTGTCATTACCCTCTGCTGTGTCTGTTCTGTGAAGTGAATCAACAGAGGGTTTCACTCTGCAGGGATGTCAATCCAGCACTAGTGCCTGTGTTCAATTCACTCAGAAAAATCCCAGCTGCTTGTTTATCCTATACGTTAAGTATTTTATAGTACTGAACAGGTTCATTTAATCCTAGAATTTAGAGAAAGTAAATACTGTTAAATGAACATCAAGTTTCTACCGCTACAGGATTGTTTCCTTCAGTCTGATGCTAAACCTTGAGATGTCCTCAGTACCACAACTCACAGTCATTAGAGTGAGAGTTCTGCGTCCGTGACCAGTACCTTTGCAGGATCTGACCCCTAAAGTTTCCTATCCGTTTCTTCTAAAATCTAGACTATGTTATTTCCCGATGAAAGATATGTATAAATTCTAAATGCTGTGTAGCCCTCTCCCTAAACCTAAAAGGACATAAAATGGCAAAACGATGGCTATTTGCCTATCCTTGGGGCAAAAGATACAACTGATGTAAATTAGGCCACGTCTACCCTACCACTTATGTCAGTAAAGCCTGCCGCTCAGGCATGTGAATATTCCACCGGCATAAGTGGTAATCTGCACAACGCTATGTCGGCAGGAGAGCTTCTCCCACCCACATAGCCACCGCCACTCGTTGGGGGTGGTTTAATTATGCCGAAAGGAGAGCTCTCTCCCCCCCATCGGCATAGAGCAGCTACACAAGAGATCTTACAGCGGTGCAGCGCTATAGTGTAGACATAACCTTGTCTACTTGTGTCAAGGCTGATTCCCCACTATGGCACTTTGAGTGCAGAAGGTGGGGGCCCGCAAGGATTCTAAAAATTAATACTGGCCACTCCAGGCTTGTATTAAACTCCCCCGGTTACAGCTTTTCTCTGACCTTGGATGGGTAGATGCTGCCACCACCCGAGTGCAAAGGTATGATCTGAAGATTTTCATACCTGGCCCAAGCTTCTACAGCATAGCTCCAGCCCTGTCCCTCTCTCCGGGAGAACAACACAGACAAAGGGGAATTTTTCCCCCCCAATTTTAAAAAGTTCTAGCCTTCCCATTGGCTCTTTTGGTCAGGTGCTCACTCCCTTCCTTTTACCTATGGACTTTTTAACTCTTTACAGGTAAAGCAAGTAGAGAACATCTACTAACAGGGATTTTATAGCTAACTGGCTGGCTGGGTTTCCATAAAAGGGAGCTACCCCCTTCATTTATCACAAGTTGTAACACCGACAGATCTTTTTCAGATATTTTTTAGACCCTTTAATAAGAGCAACTCTTGAGGAGGTAACAACTAACTCAATATACTGATAAGTAGCTCGTCATCATTCCAATCAAAACTAGAAAAAGACCAGCACCAAAACTCTAGATCTAAACTTCTTAGCTGTCTAATGAGAAGAACCAAACTTTCTGGATCTGAATCACTCCTCAGTTTTGGCAGAGGAAATCTGAATTTACCCAGAATTTCAGGATATTCAGATTCAGCTGACTACATTTGCAGGCTGGATCTGCAAGTATTAATTCAAAGCATAGACCCAGAGTTCTGATCCAGGATTTTGGCATGGGCCACTCTCTGTTCTACACATATATTTAGAGTGCAATACAACGTGCAGCTGAATTTTACCAAAACGAGAAATCTGTCTTAATACATTACACACCAAGAAAGTTGTTTATGTTTGAAAATATATTCAAGTCATTCAAGGTTAAAAGACAAGGTTTTAGACACAAGTGGTTTTCCAAAACTTCATAATGTAAATACTTACTGAAAAACTTATTTATGATCTGATAGTTCTCCATTTCAAAGTGAGATCTCTCATTCCTACAATTTTCACAAAATCATACACACTTTACAAAATAAAGAAATTTTACACCCAACCAGATAACTACATAAGGTCTCTCTGCCCATGGACTTAAATTACCTTTTTCCTTCTCATTTAAATTTAATGAAGTTAAGGTATTTATAGCATGTTTTTCACAAAAATGTTCATGAAAAACTTTCCCATCTTTAACTAGCTCTATATCCTACACAGTAACACGGTGAAATGCAAATCAGGCATCATATTAATTCAGGGAGTGCAAAAAGGCCCTTATAGCTAAATCACTAGGAAGAGGGTTCCCAATCAGGAAAAGTGTCTCAGAATACCATTCAAAAAGTGCAGCCTCACTGGGAAAAAGTAATGGAGAGTTGGGGAAGGGTTAAATAAACAAACAGGATCTGTCTGAAGGGATATATATTTTCCCCCACTTGAGACTAAAGTACTAGAGAATAAAATTTATGGAGAGAGAAAATCATCCCTTTTAGGCTGGTTAAGTTATGTTTTTAGTTCATAAGGAGCCACAGAACACTGCATTGCAGAAAGAGTTCTGGGATAAAGTTAGGGCAGACCCTCCACAAATGTTTCTCCTTTGAACAAGTTAAGGCCTTCATTTTAATTCTTCATATACCTGATTGTATAATTTTTCCCCTCTTGATTTGCCTCCGCATCTGCTTTGTCACTTATTTTTTCCACTTGCCATCACTTTTTCCAGCCAAGTGGCCCACCTACTGTTAATGATTTCATCACTCTATTTAATTAATTGCATTTTTAAATTTAGATTACTGCCTAGTTCAAGAACTTATCATGCTGTCTTAGTTATCACAGTTGCTTCATAGTCCACTAGTCTACTCTGAAGATGTTCTCCATCTCATTAGCCAAATCATAGCTCACTTGCACTGATAAACAAAAGCAACATGCATTGATTAAATATCTCCTTCTTTAAGGAGGCTATGCGAGCTGCTTTCTGTTGATTAAAATGTTTCCCAGCTGTTTGCAGTTCTGGTCTAACTCTTTGCTTTGTCTTTTTAGTGAAGTGATATGCTTTCTACTACCAAGGAGGACTTGTCTGACTTGATCCAAGCATGACAGCTCCGCGGTGTTTAGCCATGGAGCATCCAGTCCATGAGGTGGAGCGACTCTAGATTCGGGTGCAAGAGTCGGCCATGGTCCTGCATGATCAGATCTGAGACCAGCGGTAAAGTGAGTGGTGCTGCTATGGACATTCCCAGGAGTGACGTGAACCAGTGCTGGTGCGGCCACGCCGGCGCTATCAGTATGACTCGGTCCCAGTCCCTGTGGATCTTGAGGAGCACCTTGTGGACCAGCAGAATTGGTGGAAAAGCATAAAGCTGGCAGCCCCATTGGAGGAGGAAGGCATCTGCGATGGACCCCGGACTGTGACTCATGAGGGAGCAGAATACCTGCCATTTCCTGTTGCCGCAAGTGGCGAACAGGTCTCTCTGGGGAGAGCCCCAGAGATGGAAGAGCCCACATCTGGCCGGAGCGACCACTCTTGGCCATGGAAGGTCTGCTGAGACTGTCCGCCAGCTCGTTCTGCACTCCTGGGAGTATGACCACCTGCAGGTGGATCGAGTGCTCTACACAGAAGTCCCACAGCACGAGGGCTTCCCGGCATAGGGGAGAGGAGTGTGCATGTTTGTTGATATAGAACATCACCGAGGCATTGTCCATGAGGACTGAGATGCACCTGCCTGCTATGTGGGTTTTGAAAGCATGGCATGCCAGTCATACTGCTCTCAGCTCTCTTACATTGATGTGCAGAGCAAGGTCCACCTGAGACCAGAGACCTTGAGTCCTGAGGTCCCCTAGATGAGCTCCCTAGCCCAGATCCGAGGCGTCTGTCACCAATGAGAGAGAGGGTTGAGGGCTGGCAAAGGGCACTCCCGCACAAACCACTCACGGGTCGAGCCACCATAGGAGGGGAGTCCAACACCGGGTGGGGCAGGGTTATGATGCTGTCCAGAGCGTCTCAGGCTGGCTGATACACCGATGCCAGCCAAGACTGGAGGGGGCGCAGTCTGAGCCTGGCGTTCTGTACCACGTAGGTGCACTCAGCCATGTGTCCTAGCAGCTTTAGGCAGTTCCTTGCTGTAGTTGTGGGGAACTGTCTGGGGCCCCGTAGGATGTCCCCTAGTGAGCGAAACCTGGCTTCCGGGAGGTATGCCCTGACTTGAGTTGAGTCTAAGACTGCACCTATAAACTCTGTCCTCTGCACCGGGGACAGAGTATATTTGGCCTCGTTTAGGAGGAGGCCCAATTCGAGGAAGGTCCTTCTTATGAATTCAACCTGACCCTGCACTTGGGCTCTTCAGCGGCCCTTGATCAGCCAGTTGTTGAGGTAAGGAAAAACCTGTATCTGGCGCTTGCGCAGGAACGCCACAACGACTGCCATGCACTTTGTGAATACTCAGGGATCTGTCGACAGTCCGAACGGAAGGATGGCAAACTGATAGTGGCCACTACTCACCACAAATCTGAGGTAGCATCTGTGATGTGGGACTATTGCAATGTGAAAATACGCGTCCTTCAAGTCGAGGGCAGCGTACCAGTCTCCCAGATCCAATGAGGGGATAATGGAGGTTAGTGAGACCATGCGGAACTTGAGTTTCTTTACAAACTTGCTGAGCTGCCGCAGGTCTGAGAGCCCCCTTGGCCTTTGGTATTAGGAGTAAAACCCCTTGCCCCTTAGCTCCTGAGGAACCTCCTCCACTGTCCCCACCGAGAGGAGGGACTGCACTTTTTGAATTAGAAGTTGCTTGTGAGAGGGGACCCTGAAGAGGGGTGGGGAAGGGGGTTAGAGGGGTGGGGGGGCACAAAATTGGATGGAATATCCCTACAGTGCAGTATTCTACCATGCGGAGCACCCAACGGTCTGAAGTAATTTGGGACCAGGCATGGTAGAAAGGGGATAGATGGGACGAGAAGGTAAGGGGGAAGGATCCAGAGTCCATACTGGTGAGCCATCCTCGACCGCACCTTCAAAAGAGTGGTCTAGGCCCAGGCGGAGGTTTGGGCTGGCCAGAGTTTTGCCCAGAGGAGAGATGTTGCCTCCTCCTACCACTCCTGTTCCGCCTACACGGAACGTCCTGGCTGTTCTGCAGCTGGTAAGGCCAAGGGGCAGGCTGAGGCCTAAAATGCCTGTGCTAGGTAGCTGGCATGTGGAGCCCCAGCGAGCACAGAGTAGCCCTAGAGTCCTTCAAACTGTGAAGTCTCTTATCTGTTTCTTCAGAGAAAAGGGAGGATCCCTCGAAGGGGAGGTCCTGTATGGTCTGCTGGACCTCGTGGGGCAGTCCAGAGACCTGTAGCCAGGAGCCTCGCCTCATCACCAGCCCTGTGGCCAGCGTGCGCAAGGCTGCATCTGCCGCATCCAGAGCCGCTTGCAGAGAGGCCCGGGAAACCAATTTCCCCTCCCCCACAAGTGCGGAGAACTCCACCCGAGAGTCCTGACGCAGGAGCTCTGCGAACTTAGCCATTGCCGAGCAGGTGTTCTGTCCGTAGCGGCTTACAATGGCCTGCTGGTTGGCTATGTGGAGCTGCAGGCCCCGCGTCTAATAGACCTTTCAGCCAAATAGGTCCAGCTTCTTGGCATCCCTGTTTTTAGGGGTGGAGCCTTGGAACCCCTGGCGCTCTCTCTGATTGGCCGCATCGACCACCAAAGAGTCTGGGGGAGGGTGGGTATAAAGATGTTTGTACCCCTTAGACGGTATGAAGTAGCGCCGCTCGGTTTTCTTGGCCATAGGGGCCAAAGAAGCAGGGGTATGCCACAGACTTTTGGATGTGTCAACTACTGTTTTTATCAATGGCAGAGCCACCCTGGATGGGCCAGAGGGAGCAAGGATGTCCACAACAGGGTCCAAATCCTCCTCCACCTCCTCGGCCTGTATCCCCGGGCTTTGAGCGGCCCATCTCAATAGCTGCTGGAGAACACGGTTGTCCACGAGAGCCGGGGCCGATGTCCCCGCGACCACTTCATCCGGCGAGGACGAGGATGAGAGGACGGGTAGTGGGCCCTGTTCACTACCCTTGGCCCCTCTGGGGTCCCTTGGCACACGGTACTTGAGCTGCGGTGCCGGTGCTGATGGGGAATTCAGCACTGTGGCTGGTGCCGGGGACAACAAATCCAGTGGTGCTGAGCCTGACGGTGCCAGCGGGGTCAAGGTTGGGGCCCCTGGCGGTGCCATTGTCTGGAGAGACAGTGCCAGAGATGGCTGTGCCAGTGGTGCTGCTCCCTTGGACGATGGTGCCGCTGGCGGCGGTGCCAGCGCTGACTGTGGCACAAAAGATGCCGAAGACACCGACGCAGTCCTGGATCGTGGAACATGGACTTGGCCCTGATTGTAAGCCCAGGGTGTCCAGAAGGCCCATTGAGCAGATGGCTGCCACTGTCGCTGCTACAGTGCTGGGTATGGCTGGTGACTCCGTCGAGACCTGGACCTCCTGCTCCGTGATCTGCTGGAGTGATAAGAGTTCTCCTCTGACTCCGAGGTCTCCGAGTAGGAGGACCACAGAGGAGCAGTACCTCGGGTCGCCGGCGAGCGGTGCCGCAAAGCCGGGGAATGGTGCGGCCCTTCTGTCTGTGCGGGCGGTGCCTGGGGTGGTGGTGATGGAGACCGAAGGGCTATCATGGCAGGCTTACCCCTGGAGTGGAACGGGGGGCGCGTGGTCACCAGTGACTTGTCCCTCCTCTGTGAGGAGGACGGCACCGGGAGGCATATCAGGTCTGTGGCTGCCTTGAACGCCTTCGGCGTCGACAGTAGCTGTATGTCCCCTTGGTAGTCCAGGGACCGAGGAAGATTCAGACTCAACTGGACCCCGGCCGGGGCAGGAGTCGATGAGACCTTAGGCGGAAGGAAGGAGAGGGTGGTCTGTCCCGACACACTCATGCACACCGCAGACCCCTTAGGTTTCGAGAGGGGCGATTGACCCCTCACCGGCCTCTTCTTCTTTACTGACACCGGGGATGGAGATCGGTGCCGTGCTGAGGCCAACTTCTTATGGCCCGAACCGTGGCAGTGCCAAGGGGCCTTGGAGTCCTTAGTCGAGGCCGTTTTGTGTGCCGTTGGTGCCGGAGCACTGCGCACCAATGAGGACATGCTCGGTGCCGGTTCAGTGGATCCCGGGACGGAGTGTGGCCTCAATGCTGCCTCCATCAACAGAAGTTTTAGTCTCTGTTCCTGGTCTTTGAGGGTTCTGGGATGGAAACCCTTGCAGATACAGCACTTCTCCTTCTGGTGACTGTCACCAAGGCACCACAAGCAGGAAGAGTGAGGATCACTCTTGGGCATAAACTTGCCACAGGCCTCGCAGAGCTTAAACCCTGGAGACCTGGGCATACCCCAAGAGGGGGAACGTTGGGGGGAGAGGGGGCCCAAACCAACTAACTATAACTAAACTATTAACTAACTGAGAAACTATATACACAATATGCTATCAGACACTGCTAGAGCGCTTGCTGCAGGAGCGAGCAAAGTTCCAGCTAGCTGTCACCTGCGGTAAGAAGGAACTGAGGGAGTGGAGGGTCGGCAGGGCCCTATATTGGGCGCCATGAAGGGGCCACTCCAGAGGGTGTCCAGGCCGACCCTAAGGTCGCTGCTAAGGGAAAAAAATCTTCCAGCTGGCGAGCACACGGCACGCACACACCTGGTTGGAATGGACATGAACAATCACTCGAAGAAGAATCAATTTTTCTGAATGTCAATAAGGAAATCCGCAATTCCTTTAACTAATCTAATTCAATAATAAGCAGACCATTGCCAGAAAATTATTTCTGCTATATTGTATTACATTTGTGCCTCCAAAAATACTATTACTTTTTTTCATCTAGATCTGTATTAAATGACTTGTGGGATATTTTATCTCCAACTCTGATAGTTATTTGATTGATGAGTCCCCATTCTGACTAAAGTATTCTCTATGTATATGGACATAAAAGGACATATCAAAATGTAGGTCAGATTTTGACTGTTTTCAAAATTCTTTATGGGTTTCTTTTCCTAAACAAAATGTACTAATTTTTTTTTTAAGAGAAAAAAATTAAGAGCCTGCACCTTTAAACTCATGCAGCCTTAGAATACAGTAATAAACTACTATGCAAGTGCCAGGCAGGGGAGGGGGGAAAATGAAACAGATATTAGGAAATAGATTTCAAATTAGTGCATTTCCAATGGATTATTATTTATCAGAGGTGGTGAAAAATGTATAGCAAAACTTTTTTTTCCATTTAAAAATGTTTATTTTTGTGTGTATCCTAAACCCTTGTAAAATTGGAACAATTATGACATTCCACGCAGTAATTTTGTTAATGTTAGGACGATTGAACATTTTGCAGCAAATTTTAAAATGGGGGAGTTTGTAATTAGTGTGCAATTCATAGAATGTTTGTTCTGGTTCCCTGATTAGCTTGGCTTACCCTGTCGGGTATGATAGGTTAGCAAAAGCCATTTTGACTCACTTTCTCAGAGGTGATTATTGCATTTTGCATGTTCTCTCCACTATTGGCACCATCAGCTACAAGATGGTGGCCTTTTTATCTGTGCAGTGGTGAGATAGGCCTTCATTGCTTGTTCATGATCATGCTAATGAAAATAGCCCCAAAAGCGAGGGAAGACCCCTCATCTGTGCCACCATGAAAAGAGCTTAACCCTCAGCTTCAAAGCAAAATGTTTTCCTCCTCCCCTTGGACAAAGAATCATCTCCACTTTTTATTTTTGACATTTGTGTTTTTCCTGTCTTCCTCTTCAATAATTCTCAGTTTGTAACTGAATTTCTTGTCTTGTGCGCTCCCCCCCCCCTTTATGCTGCTGTACCATCATATTTTTCTATTTCTAGGTGCTGACAGCCAATGCTGAGTTTGTTCAATATCACTGTTTTGCATTCAGTGTGCTTAGATCTATTTCTAAACTTACCATATTTCTGCCATTATCCATTTGTTGTATTCACACCACAGGTGGAAGTGTCATGTGCACTTTGGTGAGTTAAGATCCCAATCCAATTGATTTTCAGTGGGACTTGTGCTCCAAAGTCACTTATGCCAGTTCCACAAAGGTGCCTGGCCCCAATATTCAAGTGCTTAAGTCCTATTTTTAGGCACCACTCCAATTAAAATCCTTGCTCAACTCCACCTCATGCTGTAAATGCCTAAACTTAGTGCCTCCGTTTTTGCAGTTGGAGCTCCCTGGGTGCTATATTTCTGCCTGGGACCATGCGCACTGCAGCCTCACTCTGGACATCTGGGTGCCTAAGTCCCAGGCCACTCCATGAACCGGGGGACGCTAGGTACTCTTCCTCCTAACTCACACGCGGAGCCCAATCTGGTAGGCATGATCAGAAACTGCCAAGTTCTACACAAGACAGCTCGGGAAGTGGTCTCCCCTAGGAGCTGTAGCATGGTAGTGGTGGTCCCCTTAGCCCAGCGATTAAGGTACTCACCAAGGATATAGGAGACTGTAGTTCAAATCCCTACTTTGCCTGAGAAGAGATTTGAAGAGGGGTTTCTCATCTCTCAGGTTAGCATACTGGACTACAGAGACTCTCTGGGCCAGTTAATATTTAATCTAATAGAAATATTTCAGTTAGAGACTGAGGGAGTCCCATCACAGACTATCCCATATAGTGGTAAGGGCATTCACAAGAGAGGTGGACCATCCCTGTTAAAATCTCTTCCCTTCAGCAGGCAGAGATGGGGTACTCTAACCACTGGGCTAAAATAATGTAAGGGAGGCTCACCTCCCCCACTACAAGCTGTTTTTGTAGATCTAGGTGGCCTCTGAGCACACCTACCAGATCAGGCCCCACACCTGAGTTTGGCAAAGGAGCATTTATCTTCCCCCCACTTCATGGATTGCCAGCAGAGATAGGTGCCAAACTGTGTGAGGGGGCAAGGCTTTGGACATACTCCTCTCACCAGCATCTCCCATTGGCTAATTCAGGCAGCTCCCTACCTAGCATGTTGGCTTCATGGATTGTATTCTAAGATGCCTCTCATCCTATTCATTGTATAAGGAGCCTAGCTGCCGAACATGAGTTAGGCTTTGTGAATCAGGGTGTTCTTCCTGTGATCTTCTAGGCACCAAAGTCCCTTTGTGGATCTGGGCCTTAGACACATTTGAAAATTGTACTTGAAGTCAAAAGGAAGCAGTCACAGAAATAAGTAAATGTACTTGATTTGGGAACAGGAAAGCAAAATCCGCAAACTGTAGCAGCCATCCAAAACACCTGGCATTAAAACGTTTACATTGATTTATCATTAAAATACAGGTACTTTATATACCTAATGGGGAAAAAAAAATCAATGCTCAACCATGAATTTTTTATTTTTTTTGCCAAGTCCTTTATTGATTTGGAAGAAAGCACAATGTAAAAAAAGTCAAAACAGTTTCATTTACTGCATCACTTAACTACTGTTAACTAACAGCATGTGTAAACCCATGTATATAATCAAAGCAGCAGAACAAAAATTAACTCAAGAAATGAAATCCAGGAATGACAACATGCAAGTAGAAACACTGAAATCACAATTGAAATCTAGCTTGTTTAACTACTCCCTCTGAATTTAAGTATTCTAATTAAAATAATCTAGGATTAATACTGCATGAGTCAATTATTAAATTGTTTCTTTATATCCAATATGCACAAATGTAAGGATGAGATTAAAAGCACTGTGTCCTTCTAAAATACCCTGCAAAGAATGAAAATGCAGTTTTCTAAGAAAACATTCTATGAATGTGAATAAAGCGCTTGACAAATGAAGGATGCTATATGTTTGAGATGGTAATAGGTACTGCTATGTGTGTCACACTATTTCAATAGTTTAAAACTTGAATTAAGCTGATACAGAGGAAGTACCTAGCAGAACAGAAAAATGAACAGGAATGCAGGTAAAAAAAAAAGAATGGATGCTGCAGGTAACTATATATTATAAGGCAAAAAGTTCTCTCTGGTTTTTGTAAAGGGAAATCATGCCTCACCAATCTACTAGAATTCTTTGGGGGGGGGGGTGTCAACAAGCATGTGGACAAGAGGGATCCAGTGGATATAGTGTAGTTAGATTTTCAGAAAGCCTTGACAAGGTCCCTCACCAAAGGCTATTAAGCAAAGTAAGCTGTCATGGGATAAGAGGGAAGGGCCTCTCATGGATTGGTAACTGGTTAAAAGATAGGAAACAAAGGGTAGGAATAAACGGTCAGTTTTCAGAATGGAAAGCGGTAAATAGTGGTATCCCCTGGGAGTCTGTACTGGGACCAGTCCTATTCAACATATTCATAAATGATCTGGAAAAAGGGGTAAACAGTGAGGTGGCAAAATTTGCAGATGAAACAAAACTACTCAAGATAGTTAAGTCCCAGGCAGACTGAGAAGAGCTACGAAAGGATTTCTCAAAACTGGGTGTCTGGGCAACAAAATGGCAGATGAAATTCAATGTTGATAAATGCAAAGTAATGCACATTGGAAAACATAATCCCAACTTTACATATAAAACAACGGGGTCTAAATTAGTTGTTACCACTCAAGAAAGATCTTGGAGTCATTGTGGATAGTTCTCTGAAAGCATCCACTCAAGGTGCAATGGCAGTCAAAAAAGCCAACAGAATGTTGGGAATCATTAAGAAAGGGATAGATAATAAGACAGAAAATATCATATTGCCTCTATATAAATTAATGGAATGCCCACATCTTGAATACTGCGTGAAGATGTGGTTGCCCCATCTCAAAAAAGATATATTGGAATTGGAAAAGGTTCAGAAAAGAGCAACAAAAATTATTGGGGTATGGCGTGTCTGCCATATGAGGAGAGAATAATAAGACTGTGACTTTTCAGCTTGGAAAAGAGACGACTAAGGGGGGATATGATAGAGGTCTATAAAATCATGACTGGTGTGGAGAAAGTAAATAAGTAAGCGTTATTTACTGGTTCTCATAACACAAGAGCTGGGGTCACCAAATGAAATTAATAGGCAGCAGGTTTAAAACAAACAAAAGGAAGTTTTGTGGTTTTTTTTTTTTTTTTTTTTTATTGCACAGTCAACCTGTAGAACTCCTTGCTAGAGGATGTTGTGAAAGCCAAGACTATAACAGAGTTCAAAAAAGAACTAGATAAATTCATGGAGGACAGGTCCAGCAATGACTATTAGACAGGATACGCAGGGATGGTGTCCCTAACCTCTGTTTGCCAGAAGCTGGGAATGGGCGACAGGGGATGGATCACTTGATTACCTGTTCTGTTCATTCCCTCTGGGGCACCTGGCATTGGCCACTGTCGGAAGACAGGATAGTGGGCTATATGGACCTTTGGCTTGATCCAGTATGGACATTCTTATGTTCTCTCTCTCTCTTTATATATTTCAAAGCAGGTCTAAAAATGAAATGCTGTATTTGTGTTTAGTGAAAAGAAACTGACAAACTAATCTACAGTAAATGTTCTTCCATTATCTGGACTGCTTAATACCAGCACAGAAAACTGAGAACAGACTGACCCACTCCCTACCTCTTGGTAATTCAGGGCCCAATCCTTAATGCTTACTACCCCTTTACCTGCCTTACCATGCCTCCTGTGTCATTGCAGCAGAGTAAGCCAGTCCTATGCAAGGTAATATAAATATGACGCTCTCCTCCATTGAAATAATCCCAAATTGGGAACAAATCCCCCAGGTTTTGAACATATCATTTTTAATGCGGGTCAGTGTGATTGCTAATGTCTGACGTTCTGCCTAACCCAACCACAGAGAAATGTTAACTGATTTGACTGTTTAAGGATGCTTGGTTAGACTGCACTTGGAACCATGCAAACCAAATCCTCCTAGGAGGCTGGAAAATTATGAAGGAGATCTTGTCCAGTTATCCCATACTTTACATAGCTTTTATACAGTCACTTTAGCAAGAAAAATGTTCTTCCACCTCTCCTTCAAACTGCAGTTATAGACTTAATTGTACAGATCACTTGTTCTCCTGATAAACTATGTTAAATACACCCCAAATCAAATTTCCTCTCTAATCAACTGGTTAAGATTGCCAGCTGCATTCCTAGAAAAAGTGCTTATAGGGACATTAAAAGTTTGTGCCATGAGTCCCTTAACCCTGAATCAGGGTTCATACTCCACATCTGATTCAAAATGAAAACTTTAGGCATACAATCTGGCAGACAAAGTGTGTGCTTATGTGCAGAAATCAAGCATGAGCCTGCTGAATGGCTTCCTTTACACATGGAAGAACCGATCATGTTCACAGCTAAAATTTACATGGGTCATTATTCAATAAACCAGCAGTAATCACCTTTGGATGTTTTCCCACAGCATCAGCAGCCTGCTTGTATGAATGGGAAAGACACATCATGCAGACTGGTTGATGCTTAGGCACACTGACTATTCCTTCTCCAAATATAATCCTTCTTCATTTTTCTTATATTACACCCTTAAGAATGTTTTTAAAAAGCATGTTTACTTCATGCTCTGATTATTGGTGTTGATGTCTGTCTTGGAACTGTACTTTTCAGTTTCCTTATTCCTATTTAAACTCAAATTCCCCATTTTGTTGTGTGCATATGCCTCCCCTGGACTACAGAGTGACAAAACAAGAGGAATGGCATCTGAGCCAAGGGAAAGAGGACTGCAGAAAAGGGTTCCCTGCAGAAATTTTCCTTGGCCACTCATCTGAATTTTTAGACCCAGTGGAAGTGGGCAAATGAGGTAGATAACATTACATAGATTTTATAGCCAGAAGGGACCATTATGATCCTTTAGTTTGACTTCCTGCATAATAGAAACCATAAAATTTCACCCAGTAAGAATGCTGCCAGGCCCACAAATGTGCAGTTTAAAGGGATCTCTTAGGTAAAAAAAAAAAAAAAAATCTCATCCATAAAAATTAATGCAAATAAATTCTAATGAACAAAGAGCAGAGAAGAGGATGGTCCAGTGGTTAGACTATTGGCCTAAGATTTGAGAGACTCTAATTATTTTCTGTTTCCCCAGAGACTTCCTGCATTATCACTGGTGAGTGCTCTAATCACTGGGCTATGGGATAGTCTGTTGTGGGGCTCTCTCAGTCTGTCTTGACCCTTCCATTTTCTATTAAATAATTACATATTAATTGGGCCCGGGAAAGGGTGAGAATAACAATCTAGTCCAGCGGTCAGGGCATTCATCTGAGAGGTGGGACACCACTGTTCAAATCCTTTCTCCTCATCAGGTAAATGGGGGACTTGAACCAGGGCCCCCACATCCTTGGTGAGTGCCCTAACCTCTGGGCTAAAAGTTATAAGGGAGGCCACCTCCCTCCCCAAACATTGTGTGTGGAGTTAGGCAGGCACCTAAGCCATTCTAACAAAAAACAGCTTAGGCGCTGTGACCAGGTTCACTCACCACAGCAGCACCTCCTGCTGGCTGTCCTGGGGATTAGCTCTGCTAGCCAGTGCGCCCTCTTCTGCTGGTTTCTCGCCACCGTCACTTCTGCTCCAGAACCCTTGTCACTCCCAAGACTGTGGCGTCCTCTTCATGACACAGGCCTCTGGCCATGTCATGCTCTGTTCTCCCCTGTTCTGGGGGAACTGCAATCCGCTGTCCAGTCACTTCCCTCAGTGGCAACTGCAGCTAATTGTCTGGCCACTTCCTCAGTGGCGAGGGGGAGGGAACCAAGGCCCAACCATATTCCGGGTCCCAGCCCAAGGACTCTGTAAGATGGCCGCCACTTGATGCATTCCCTCTCACTCCTCAGTTCATTGTTCTGGGCCACTTCCCCATGGCATCTCAGCACCCTCTTCGCCCTTGCCTCAGGGCCTCAGTGTGCAAAGCCCTGCAGCCACCCAGGAGTCACCTTTAGCTCCCCTCAATGCTAGCAGCCCTGCGCTGTCCAAGATGCTGGTGCGCCCTCCTCCTGCTAGGAGCCTGATCTTCCTTCCTCGAGCTCCAGGCAGCTACTAACGCTGCTCTGCCCTGCAGCGATTCTTATATGGGCCTGCCCGGGCCTGATTGGCTGCTCCTCGCAGCCCTTTTCTAATTGTCTGTCTCCCACGCAGCCTCCCTAGGGCCCTGTCTAATTGGCTGCCTGCCTAACAGCCTCCCTAGGGTTCTATTAACCCCTTGTGGGCCAGTGTGGGGCATATGCCTCATCACTGGCGCCTTAGTCGCCTGACCTCAGGAGAGGGGTTTCCAGCTGTGGATCACAGTCAGAGATAGGCACCTTCACCAATCCTGGACTAAGGCACCAAACTCTGAGAGTGGGTGGGTTTAAGACACCCCTCTCCTTGACAAATCCCTGCCTAGAGTACTGACTTTTATGGATCCCATTCTCAGGTCCATCTCTTCCCCCGTGCAATGAATAGGGAGCCTATGTACCTAACCCAGGCTTTGTGGAACCCAGTGATATTCAAGGCACCTAAAAGTTAAGCGTTTCAATGCTGAACATCTCAATGTCTTAGTTCTCTAAGGCCCAGATCCACTAAGATATGGAGAGGCAGTCTGTAAAATAGGGATAACAGCACTTCCCTTCCTCACAGGACTGTTGTGAAGCAGGGACCATAGTTATTTAAGAGGGAGGGAGAGAGTAAGAGATGCAGGAGAATTAAACTGAAGAGGTATTTTGTATGCTGCAAGAATGTTCTTTTCTGCCATGCTTGTTTACACACACACACACACACACACTTCATACAGTGTTATGTGACCTTATGGAAGCAGTGAAAGGCAGTCTGGAATGGCAGAAGAGGCAAACGTTTGGAGTCAGAATCTTCTCCATACCCACAATGCTGTCTGAAAGGGAAGTGGCCAGGGTCATTCCATTCAGTGCACCAGTCTGGTTAATGCAAAAACACTACACATCACACACACACACACACACACACACACAGAGAGAGAGAGAGAACAGCTGCTTCCACCAGATTTTCAATTAAATATTTGTCCCCTTGCAGTTATGACTGTTGAGCAGCTGGCAAGAATTGACAAAAGCGCAGAGAGAGAAATGCAAAGAAACTGCACAGAAGGAAGAGGAGTAACGCAAAGGGAAGAGAAAGAACTGGAGAAGAGTGCAGAAAGAAGCGCAAAAGGTGAGCAGAAAAAAAGAGGAGGAGGCAGCATAACCTAGTAGTTAGAATTAGAGCTGGTTTGAGTATTTTCAACAAAAAATGCTGTTTCATCAAAGTGCTAATGTTTCGCAGACAGGTAAAGGTTTTGATGATGTTTTTGTCTGAAAAGTTTTTAGGTTCAGAGCTCTCTGGTTGAGAGAGAGAAGAAAAAAACCAAATCAAAAACTGGAGCTGTTGAATCCTAAAACAGCTGTTGTTTTGAAAGAAATCCTTTTTGGTTTTCAAACAGAAGATTTTGGTTTTGTTCAAATAAGGAACAAAAACAAATTTCGAAGCCTCAAAAGTTGTCGTGAAACAGAATTGTCATCCATTGGACAGCACTACTTAGAACAAGAGACTAGCAGGCATTCTATTGCCAATTCTGCCAGTGATTCACCAGGTGACCTTGGACAAGTTACTTAACCTCTCTGTGTCACTCTGTATGTAAAATGAGGATATGTACACATCTTTGTGAGGTGCATTGAGATCCATGAATGAACAGTACTACATAAGGATATCGTATTAGACTTTTCATGCTTGGCAAGTGCAAACTGGTAAGGGTAACATACTTATACGTTAGACAAGTTTCTCTTTCTGCTGATCTTAACACCACGTCTGGACCTGGACAGAACAATCCACTCCCAATAGCATCAAATGTTTTCAGATCAGGAACATTGATCCTCCAGCCCATAAGCATGCCATGAATTCAGGTGAACCGTGACGATGTATTATGGCCCCTCTATCTCTGCCTACAGTGGAATATGCACTGCTGAGTAAACATACAGGAGGACAAATTATCTAGAGATAGGCCCAAACTGAAAGTAGATCTGAACCCTCTTGAACTCAGAGGAAGATCAAATCTGAATTTCGTGCTTGGGCTCATCTCACATAGGCCTGGCTTACACTGCTGCAATGACACATGAGCCCAGGTAAGGCAGGCAAAGTGGTAGATATCAGAGATATCTGTCAGCTATTTGTAGTAGAATCCAGTTGTACCTGCAGAGAGAGGATACTAGGTCATGCACACATCCACCATCATATCCAAACACCTGCAGCAGTGCAGTTATTTCACTTAATTATCTACCAGGAGACAGATTTCATTGTGAGCATCTCTATGAGCTGGAAATTCTGTAATAATCACATATTCATGCACATGTGGTTAGTGGCTTAAATAAGTGGTATCACTTTTGCACAGAAAGCAGCTGGGATATTGTTTGGCTTCTCACAGCAGCGCATTAACATGGGATACAACCACTCCCCTCAGTTCACAGTCAAACCTTACATAAACTGCCTCTAACTGTAAGGATTTAAATTTGCCAGCTGCTGATATAAAATGCAAAACATTGTAGTCAATACAGCCATTCCAAACTGTGAAGGGTTCTGCTGGAGAGTCTGATTGCAAACTATTCAGACTGTCAATCTTTCCAGTCTCACCACTCTCTGATCCTGTCAAGGAAAATACAGCCAACCGTATAATAAACTGCCCCCTAACATAGCAACATTAAGCTTAAGCATTAACACCCCATTGAGATAAATGCAGGGGAGCAGCTCATATCCAGAAATGTTCTGAGTGCTAAGACAGAACTAGATCAGGGTACATCTGAAAGGTTTTCTTTGCAATCATAAGGGTTACAAAAGTGTGCATTCTGCACAATCGGAACCTATCATGGGGGCTGGATAATTTCATCAAGTGCCCTGGCTATTCACTGTTGTCAACCTTTTGCATGTTGAACTCCCATTAAGTTACACAATTCTAACTCAGATCAAAGTCAATGGGAGTTGTATGTGAGATAATATACCAAATACAGACAAAAGCTATGTCTACACAACAGCCTATGCTGGCAAATTTCACATCACTCCAGGGTGTGAATATTACACCCCTTGAGCAGCATAGTTACACCGACATAAGCTTTCGTGTGCACAGCACTATGTCGTCAGGAGAGCTTCTCCCACCAATATAGCTTATGCCGCTTGCGGAGGTGGTTTTTTTAGGCTGAAGGGAGAGCTCTCTCCATCAGCATAGAGCGTCTTCACCAGACACGCTGCAGCGGCACAGCTGTATCGATACAACTACGCTGCTGCAGTGCTGTATGCATAGACATGCCCTTAATATCTGCATAAAGTATTTCACCTATTTGGTGGAGTCTATGCCAAGTAATAAGAAAAAGGACAGAGCTGTCAAGTATCATTTTCTCATTTCCCTATTTATTGCAGGAAGACAACCCTGTGCTCACTGTATAATGTTAGCATGAAGCAAAGTTAGCTAACATGATATTATAATGTCACTAGCTGTTGAGATCTGTACCCAATATCCCATGGAGGTTGCAGGGGAGAGGGAGGCACAAAGGGGAAAGATAGTATTTGATTTCTGCTGCTTCCAACAAAATAAAAGTGGATTTGACACCCCCCCCCCACTTACCTGCATCTAAAGAAGATTGCAGATTCTTTCCATTTCATTCTTAACAGATTTTATCAAATGTGTCTCAATTCAGAAGACAGTCCCACTTCTGTTCATATTCTCTGAATTTGTATTTGGGGATGAAAATACCAAGTTTTTTTTCCCCAACCCTTTCCACAAAGGCCTTCCCCTTTAAATATAAATATCAACACAATTGTCATATTTATGTATGAGATATGTAGGAGGCTTCTTTCATGTCACTGTACAATCTCACTGTTTTTCTATCATTTGTATTGTGTTCTGATTTTTCAGGTCAGAATGCAAGGCTAGATTTCCTTCCTTTTAATTTTCCTGTATTATTTAAGTGTTAGCATGAAGCACTGACTTCTCAATTTCAGTAACTCTGAATACAGTAAAAAAGCTGCAGCTGTCAGGAAGTCATGAAACCCAATGATGCATGAACACAAGTTTGTAAACCAACATCAAAACCACGGAACAGCTTTAAAGGAATAATCGGAAAGATTTACACAGACACTGCTATGGCCCCTCAGAGATCTTTAAAAAGAAGCAAATCATATGTCACCATCATACCTTTAGGTAAGCCTCCCACGTTTTCATGTTATCTTCCTCTGCCCATAAGCATGCCATGAATTCAGGTGAACCATGAAGATGTATTTTGTCCCTTCTATCTCTGCCTACAGTAGAATATGCACTGCTTGGTAAACATACAGGAGGACAAATTAACTAGTGATAGGCCCAAATTGAAAGAGTAGACCTGAACCCCCTTGAACTCTGAGGACGATCTAATCAAAATGTCATGCTTGGGATCATCTCAAGGTGGGCCTGGCACAGAACAACCAAGTCCAAATGACCTCAAGCTTAGAGCTCAGGCTGATCTCAAATATTAATCATTTGGAAAGGGGGGGGGGGGAATTCCAGCCCTGTGGTCCTTCACACACATCCAGAAACAACAGTAGAGTAAAAGCTTCCTTTTGAAGTAACTTGTTTCATTTTCAAATATACATCCCATGATTAACATGTCCTGCTTGTCCATGTTACCAATGAAAATAAAAGTAATTGTTTACAGTTACGTAACAGACACTAACATCAATTGAAAAGCACCAGCTTTGAAATGACAAGTAAAATTAAACTATTCAAACTAACCAGGTACAAAGCATCATGGAGCTGTGAAGGGATGTATTTCAGCCTGTGGAGAAGGGCATTAAGTTAGCAGATAGCCTGTTTAAATCAACATACAGACAAATGGCTACAAGTACTGGAAATATGCAGTTTTCACAGAGCAATGTGAAGAGAATGTATCATCTTTTGAGACCACTACTAATCTATTAACATAGGTCATGTTGATGGAGACATGGTCTTACCTCTGTCCCAGAAAATAAAAAATGGAGAAGGAAGCTGTTCAAGTTAGCACAGTAATGAATTTTTCCTGAGTCCATCTCAGGGAGAAGACACCCTGCCAGCCATACATAAGCCTGAAAGCACTAATAACTCTCTCCCAAACTTGCAGAAAATGAGCTGCACTCAACATACACATTAGAGACTAGTATTTATTTAAAAACAACTGCAGGACTAGAGACTGTGCTAGTGATAAATACTTGTGACAAAGATGCATAATGGTATCTAACAAGCACACCAAAATGTGGAGCAGTGTTTGCATAAAAGGGCATGTTGTAAAATACTCTTTTGAAAAGAAGATCTGAAAAACACTGAGAATTCTCAAATAATCTGACACCTCAGTTCTATTCATTCCTTTCAAATTTTAATTTTCTGTTGGCAAATTAAGGCCAGCAACAGCTGGTTAGACCTTCCAGTTGTTCACCTAGAATTACATGAAGGTATCATGCTGGATTAATGGCTCACAAACTGTAGTCCCTGGACCATGAAACACATGATAGTGGTCTGCAGCCAGGTGGTTATTCACATGCTGATAGCAGCTAAAAATAAGGCAAACTAAGAAGCTGAAGATAGAAAATAACATCAACAAAGTGTTCAAACTATGTGAGCCATAGGGCTGTATGCGATTATGAAGGGGAGGGGAGGATCTGTCTGAGCTCAAATGGGAGGAGAGGACCCCTGTGCCAGATAGCAGACAGCTAATTAGCTTGGATGATCAAATCACTCAATACATTAACAAATCTACTTCTTTATCTGAGCCTAAAGTGAGGAAGTCTGTACTCTCAGTTATGGAGCAATCTTTCAGAAAGTTAATCATCCATCACTGTGCACTGAGATACCCCACAGGTATGAGCATCACCCATATTCCTTCAACCCATATCGAAAGGCATTAGGATTCAATGCAAGGCACTCAGCACCCTCACCTCTCAAGTCACCATCTGATAGGATCAAGCCTTAACTATATATTTTTAATATGTGTGAGCTCTCTAGCCTAAGTGCCTGTAATATAAAACATACTCAGATGATGATGTTAGAAGATGAGCTGAAGTGATATATATCAATCTAGAGACATGTATATTAATTTTAATTACATTTCTTTTCTCCATTCCCCCTGGACTTTGTTCACTCAAGGGTTGGTGCAGTGGTTAATTTATGTCATATATTAGCTCTGACACTTATTAAAAAACTCTAAACCATAAGAATTACAAACTTTCTATAGCTCACTTTTATTTTTAATAAAAAAGTAAAACTTTAAGTCAGACAGCTAGGTAGCGTCTAAAATGCAATTGTTCACTCAGACAATTTAATCTAATTCTTTGTCATGAATTGGGTCAGTACAAACACATCTTTAAATCACATTTTATCTGCAACTCCAGCTGAAACGTTAGCCTTTTATTACAATATCAGAAATGGGGAAAACAGTTATCCTCCCTGGGAAGGATTTTTAATAAAAAGGGAAAGCTGAAATCAGAAGGCATTGGTTCAAGTGCAACTCCCAGCCACACAGTGCTCAAAAGTAATCGAAACAAAATATTTTTTTAGTATTTTCCAGGGCCTAATTTTGCTCACTACCTCATCCTTCAGTCAGAGAAGAGCTGACAGCAGGAAGTAGCATTGGGATTTCTTGCCAGTAACCAGGATCGTGGGGGCAGAGGGCTCATCCTTTCACAGTGTCGGTATGTGGATTGGAAGGAGGGCTCCACACAACTACCACCTGCTGGGTTCCTCCCGTTTTCATAAGCAATGGAGATTATAACTAGTGAATCAGAAAGCAGCATTGCTGAAATGCATTGAATGATATAGGCTTTTTAGCTGAGACCTCAATTTTATTTCTTTTTACATAATGTAATATCTTAAGTGTATTGTTGATTAAAAGATCCTTTTATTGGGTTTTGAAATATCCTATCGATTTTCACAATTTCTAATTTCCAAAAGATTTGAAAATGGTGCTTTCAATTTACCCAATATCTGCAAACCATTCCCTGAAATCACACCACAGAAAAGTAAAAAACCCAGACTTGGTGTATAAAAAATGAAAATCTGTCAGTTTTAGTTGAATTGCTATGTTTTAACCCTCAGCCTTCTGCATATTACAAACAAACTTTGTATTCACAATAAACAAAACCCACACTAATTAGTTCCGAGCAGCATATGAGCTGATATGTTCCATTAAAAAATCAAAATAAAACAAAAACAGCTATCTGGCAGAACTCCTTTGCACTGGAAAAAAGGTTTTCTGACACAACATACTGCTTCTGGCAAACCCACTGCAGTAGAATACTTAATTAACATTTTTGACAAAGTACATAGACAACACATTATTTAACTTCACATAATAAAGGACATAAAGGGAAGGGAAGAACTAAAACAAAGGGCATCATGAAAAGTGTGGATCCTCCTCTAATTAGGTCCTGGATCAGCTTGCATTCTTGTGGTACTATGTTTCTGTGACCAAGCAGTCAGTCCAGTTCAGCTTAGTTACCATCAGAAAATCTAGCTTGCATTTTCAGTGACAGGACATGGGACTAGATATACCAAGAGTCTGATCCACTATGGCAATTCCCGTGCAGTTCCTTCCTTTAGCATTAGTAAATAGTCTGAGATTAGTCACAATTCTGAAAATAACATGACAGAAATGTTCAGGATAGTTACAAAGACTACTCAAAAAACCATCACAGGGATGTCTACTCTAATTCAGTTGATGGATAATTAGAGCCAAAACTCAGGTCATATTAAAAACAACTTTCAGCCTGCATTTGGATTGTTTTAGATGGGTTGTTCATTTATGGGTTGATTTTCAAAGGTGCTGAGCACCTCTAACTCTCTCTGTCTCCTACGGGATTAGGGAGTGCCCAACACATCTGAAAAAATCAGATCTCTGTGGTGTCAGAAAGTTTCCATTTAACTAGAGAAAGGCAAAGCTCTGAACAGCATAGAAATGGATGTTGAGAAACCCCATGACAACAAGGGACTATGGACCTGATTTTGCAGAGCACTTGCAATGCCAACTGAAGTCCATGGTGCTCCCATCTGAAAATTGGACGCGAGTTAAAAGTTGTGTTACAAACACACAATGAGACCAGGATCTTCAAAAGTGACCACTGAGGTGGGGTGCTTCCATTTCTGGATGTCTAGGTTGAGTCACTTTAAAGTGGCCTGAATGTCAAAGGGCTGGTGCGCAACACTTTCTGAATATAAGGCCACTTTTAAAGTATCTTGAGTTAGGCACGAGTCAACGTCACTAGTCACTATTGAAAATCTTGGCTATGCTAACTGAAGAGCACTACCACTGCTGAGCAGGCTGATAGATAATGTGGGGTTCCTACGTATAACAATACCAACTGTTCTTTCATAGGAAGGCATTTTATTCATCAATAAAAAACAGGGAGATCAGCCCTAAAATAACAGTATTTTGTTGGTCTTAAATTTAGGAACTAAGATTATTTGTTTTGCCTTCCTCCTCATCTTCTCTGCACCTCCCCCCATCCTGACAAGTTCCAAAGACACTGCCTTTTAAGACCAACTTAGTTATTAAACTTTTAACCTTTTCTCCTAAATGTAACTGGACAACTGCCTGTCTTTGATTTTACAATTTTAGTTTATTATTATATGAAATTATGTGCTTATGATTGTAACACCACATTATCCGCAGGAAAACTTAACTGTAACAAAGAGAAACCTGACAAAAATCTTGCTGTGAAGAGGAAAAATAGGAAGACTCAAGGATTCTTTAGCATTTAAAAAAAAATAAATGTTATTTTCTCTCCCTCACCCCAAGCACCCACACTGAGTCCAAAGCTCCCCAGTTCAGTTGTAGTCAGAGGACTCTGGCCGTCCATGCAGTATTATAAAATGTACTATACAGTGGGTGGCTTTATAAGTCCTAAGTAACAAAAATCACAAGTCAAAACATGTAGCACTGCATACAAGAGCTGGTTTTAATTAGAATTCTCAGTGTGGGATGGAACAGCTTGATTACCTCCAGGGAACATGGAACTGGAAATGTGCCAGCAACAACTGGCTTACTAGTCTGGAATGTAACAAATGAAACGCTTCTATAATGGACACAGACTAATGATTTAGGGACTGACTCTTCCCTTCCCATTGATAGTGAATCATATCTTACTCCACAAACATCCCCACTGGCTTCAGTAGAACTGTTCGCCAAGTAAGGTATTGTTAAATGTGAGTAAATGGGGAGCAAAGTCTGGGCTTTAAACATGCTCTAGTTGGGCAGGTGCTAGTGAGTTGGAAGTGAAGTGGGAAATGTCAAATTTAAAGCATGTTTCTACTCTGAAAAGTGACTATGTAACCTTCTTACTCATCGGGGCTGTGATTTAGGAAAGCTCTTGAGTGCTTTCCTTGGGTGAACTCAGCCCTGTCAAAGGGACGAATGCAGGGCATAGGAGCGAAGGCTGAAGGAACTGGGCATGTTTAGTTTGGAAAAGAAGAGATTAAGGAGGGATATGATAGGGCTTCAAATACTTTAAAGCCTGACATAAAAAGATGGGGAAAAGTTGTTCTCTTTTCCAATAGAGCAGGACAAGAGGCAACGGGTTCAAACTACAGCATAGCAGGTTTAGATTAAGTCTCAGGAAAAACTTCCTAACTGTAAGAACAGCAGGACAATGGAACAGACTGGCTAGGGAGGTTGTGGAAGCTCCTTCACTGGAGGCTTTCAAAAGGAGGCTGGATAGTCATCTGTCTGGGATGGTTTAGACAGAACAAATCCTGCATCTTGGCAGGGGGTTAGACTAGAGGACCCTTGTGGTCCCTTCTAACCCTGTGATTCTATGTCTCTTTAGTTCAGTGACAAAAATAAGAGTTTACTACTTTTTACTCCTGTTAGCCCTGCAGTTAACAGAGCGAGTGGGTTTCTATTCCTTCTGGTGTATCGGCCGAAGCAGTCACTAAGCTCTAATTACAGAGCTAAATAATTACAGCTGTTCAGATTCTGACAGCAATGGTTGTTGGCACCAGTGTCATGAAAAGTACAATCCATAACCAGTGGAGTTGCACAGTTCTCATCCAGGGCACTATTCGGTCTGCTGAATCTTTATCACTAGAGGTGACATTCAATTTATTAGCAATAGTAGTAATTGGTGACCCTTGTGCAAAAAGCTCTTGGAGTCTAGAAAACAGGGGTAGAGATCTTGCAAGATTTTCTATTACTTGTTCCTTCAGGTCAACCTGGAGGTATGACAAAAATAAGTCTGTTATATTATTGGGGAGGAGTGAGAACCTGGACAGAATAGCCTCCATGTTAATACATTTCTGCAGTTGTGGTTAGAAAGCAGCCAAGATAAAAAAAACCATGAGAAAGAAGATGTGCAACCTCCACAAAATCTTTGAGGTGATACCTTTATTCCTTTTGCGGAAAATCATTATTTACAATTTGGGGCTTTGAATGCCATAGCTCATGCAATCTGATCAGATCCAAATTATCTCTTGAAAGGGAGAAATATTGCCTGGTAATTTAGAGCAGAAGACAGCCAGCATTCCTTGGTTTTATCCCAGGCTTCACCATGGTTTTGCTCTTTCACCTTGGGCAAGTCATGTAACTGTTCCATGCCCTAATTCCCATTTGTGAAATGGAGATAATACTCATCTACCTCTGAGACATCTATAATTGTACTTTGAGATCCTCGGATGAAAGGTAATTTATGAAAGTGCAAATTAACATCACTGTCTGACATCCGCAGATGAAAGTAGCTATAGAAGTGCCACCATTGCTGCTAAATGGAAATGAGAGTAACAGGTAAGAAAGAAGTTTCCTTAGTATGCTGTGGATTTCTTTGCCAACAGCCTCCACTCCTAAATGCTCACGCAACACAGTAATGATAATACCTAATTCTTATTACTGTCACACCTCTGAAGTAGATGAGTATTGTCCTCAAGGTCACACAGCAACACCAGAGTAAAGCCTGGGATAAAACCAAGTAAAGCTGTTCTATTCCTAGACAATATTTTTTCCCATTTAAGAGACATTTTGTACCTGATCCTCAGATGGTATAAGCTGGCAAAGCTCTAGAATCGGCCCATTTTCTCCTAAAATCATAGGGTTTTTGCTGTTATAGAACACTCATTTAGACAATATCAGCTCTCCCCTCTCACTTTGGCCTTCAAGACAGCCAATGAATGTTTTATGAAAAAAGGAGGTGGGTGTTGAGCTATTGGTTATAACAAAACCTAGATCAATTTCTCTTTGCTTGCCATCTGTTTTTTTGTTACAAGGAAAAGCTAAGTGAATTTTTTTAATTGCCTAAACTGTGAAGTGATATATACCCAGTTATTGATTTCTCTTAACTTACCTTGTTAATCATTTACTGAGTTTTAAAACAGAAGCTCCGGCACTATTGATTTGACTCCAAAGGCTGTTCATAAGCCTTAGGCACCCAGCTATGGTTGTTCCAGACAGAAGATTTTTTACATGTCATTTTTATTGACCTAGATGAAGACACGTAAATATCAATAGTTAGTTATGAGTGGCTGTACTGGCGAGGGATCGTTTGGGAAGAAAGGACTTACAGAAAACAAGAATATAGATCCAACTGCTGTCAGGAATGAGAAATTAATATAATCCATCCTGCAGTAATGGCTATGGTTCAGGACGATGGAGCATGAGGAAAGGTGGATGTGCAATCTACATTTCTGCACTTTATCCCCTCATGGAAATCCCAGCATGACGATATTCTTGCTAGTCAATGAAGAGACACTGCGCATATCAGATAACCACAGTGAAAATCATCCCTGAGGCCTCGATTCCACAAGCAGCTTGGTGCCCACCCCTGCACCTGTATGGAGCCCCACTGACTTCTACATGTATCAAGTCAGTGCAATTGACTTCAGCTGGTGCAGGGTCCACACTGAGTAGCTTGCAAGACTGGTGCCTTAGATTACAAGCTCTTTAGTCAGAGACTGAGGCTACCTCTGGTGTGCGTAGCCCAGCAGGGCCCTGATAGATGCTACTGTAATATAAATATTTAGATTCCTGACTGCTTTTGCCCCCAATCTGAAATGAGGGACACAGGGTTGGAGAGAACAGTCAGTAACACTGCTTGGTTCCAGTCAGCTAAGAGATTTTATTGTTATTTATACTGTGGTAGTGCCTATGAGCCCACATCATGGCCCCAAACCCCCACTGTACTAGGCATTGTAGCCAACCCGAGCAAAAAGGCAATCCCTGCCCCAAAGAGCTGTCGAAGTGTAAGACAACAGGTGGATGTAGATAGATGGGGAAGCACGAAGAAACAAGCAGATGCTATGGGATAGCAGGAAAGGCAGTGGTCTCAGCCCACCACCAGTCCAACAGAGGCTCCTCCTTTTTGAAGGATTTGTCCCTTCAAAAAAAACACAGCGGTGGCTCGAGGTGATAACTTCTAAACTGGGAGGCAGAGGATGAGATTCTTTTTAAAAGAGCTTGTGTTTCATTTTCTGGGCAAGTGAGGCATCCAGTAAGAATATGACTTAAAAATACAGCTAAATAAGGAGAGTTTGCTGGTTCCTTGGCTAGTGTAAGTCCCTGGCCTCTCCCAAATGACTCCATTCCTCTTTACATTTCCTTGTAATGGTTAATTACCTGGTTTGGAAGCTGATATCACACCAATTCATATCAGCTTCCTCTCAGAGGAGCCTTTTAGGATATAGCACTCACTAGAGCACAATCTTTTCTTTCCTGGCTTAAAGTATGGTGGAGCAGAATCATCCCCTATCCACTGCAAAATACTGTCACAGTTTTGGACACATACATTTTACATCCATTAAAAGAGTTACAGACATTGACCCAATGTTCTAAATTAGGAAAAACCTCTCTGTAATATGGAATTATTATGTCCATTTTAAACAAAGCGGGTATTCAAAAGGACAAGTGAGAAGTGGGTTTAGAAGGACAAACTCTTTTGAAACGCACATTAGCCTGGGCACACAGATTGAGGAGGCAATTCTTTGTTAGCTCTTCCCCACGAATGGGTTTACAAAGGTTAAGGGACATGTATTCTGCACATTTAATACAGATGCTATGATGAAAAGCCAAAATGCTCATTTACATTTTGCATCTCAAAACAGGATTTGTTTCACTAACAATAGTGTTAAGACACAAGCACAAAACCAGGAATAATTAATTTCAATGTTACCTAGCTGTGTTGACACAAAAATAATGAGATGGTTAGTGGTGCAAAAATTAAAACCTTATTTCAGAAACAGTTAGTGACTAGAATCGATTTCCCAAGCTTGCAACTAACTGAGTATCCCACAAGGATACTAGACACAAAACAGACTCTCAGATTTACTGAGACTGTAGTTTACATATATGTGGAGCCCTACAATAGTCCTGGGTGATAAAGTTAAGCAGATTGGTGCCAAGAAATTTTTGCAGACAAAACATCACCTACAAGCCAATATCACTTACAAAGGTGACTGTGAATTAAAGGCCAGCTAACAGTATTTTATTAAGTACACTTGACTTTTAACAGAATCATTTACTTACACTTGCAGTGTTTTATGTGTACCATAAAAAGTGAGGTAGGATTCCAATTTGCACTGTTATAATTTATTAGTCTCTGATTGGATTCACTTTTTAAAAAAATAGTTCTGAAATTCAGCACCATTCTTTATACTCTAATAAAAGTTCATCTGAATACTGAGTTGCCCGACTAAGCATTTATCATGGGCTGGGTATAAAAAGATTCTCCTTAAATGTAAATAAGAATTGTCCCGGACTAAGATGCAGAGGTTTTGAACGGCACCTTGTTTTTCTACTGTGGCTGAGCAGGAATTCTGTATGTATTCAAGTTTCTTGCCACTCTGTACTCTCTCATTTTCTCCTTTCAAAATTGAATCTACTCACACCATTTTCACTCATCTGCACGCTGCTCATTGAAATGAAATCCAGGTTCAATAGAAGGAAGTGGCTTACGGACATGTCCTCCATACAATTTCCTTTACCGGAGCAGCTTAGGCCTTTAGATGGGCAGTAGGACACTATCTCATATGGCCCCCTATACCATACTGTTGGAGCCCCACAATCTTTAATGTATTTATCCTCAACACCCCTCTGAGGTAAGGAAATGCATTATCTCCCTTTACAGGTGGGGAACTGAAACACAATCAGGAGATCTGGGCTCAATTCCTGACTCTGACAATTTTGACAAGCAACCTCAGACAGCCATTTAATCTGTCCCTGCCTTGGTTTCCCAGCTGTATAGGATACTTCAATTGTCCCAGCCTGTAGGTCTTTAGATTTTAAGTTCATCAGGGCAGTGACTATCTCCTACCAAATTTATATACAGAACATTGCCCAAGAGAGGTTAGGGGCTCTAGGTAAGTGATTTCTACACTGGCCAGGGAAAGTCCAGAGAACACTGCTTGTTAAGAGTGCTAGCGTCTTTAGTTTGTGTACATACGGCCTAACCATACCAACTACCCCTGTACAAAACCACACTTTGACTAGTCAAAGCTTGGAGACTGTTTATTGCACAATCAGTCCCTGTCTACAAAGGCCAAGGACTAACAAGATTTATGTTTAAATATAGTCCACAAAAGCCTGTTGCAGTAGTATTGTGCACCTGCTCTTGCTCAACCCCTTTAAATGACTGCAATGAATGGGGGGCAGGGCAGAGGGAGGGTTACTGAAAAGGTTTTCCTCCCTGGCTGGCAAAATGGCTAGAGCCGATCCTGTACCCCACCCTAAGCACACAACTAAATGACCCTTGTGTAAGAAGAGGTAGAATCAAGGAAGGAGGAAAGGCATATACTCTGGGGGGATGGCCACGTCAACTACAGTCAACAAGCCAAAGGCTGGAGGCCATGGCAGAGGTTCCTAGGTTTACGTTAAATGTTGCTACCTCTTTACTAAGAGTGAGCTAGTTTTCAAGGGTGTTAGGTTCAACCCTTTCAAAACTCTGCTCCCTTTAAAAATCAATGGGAGTTTGGGTAAGGCTAACACTGAGCTTTTAAAAATGCCACCATAAAACATCTTGTGCCTGCACCAAACAAAAGAGCAACCCTCTGAAGAGTTCTTGAAACCAACGTTTTGGCAGCAAGATGCTGTCACGCTGCTGTTCAGCCGTGTAAGCAAGAGTACCGGGGAGGCAGATTCTAAATTGGGATGCAAAAAAAATAAGTCACACTATATCACATATGTCTCTCTCTCCCCTTCCCCATCTTATAGGGACCTTATGTAGAGAGATGAATTTAGAAGTCAGTGGCAAACTGCACAGCTTGGTGAGTCAACACATACACAAGCAATTGTTTTTGCCCCAGTGAAAGGTCTTGCTTCCTCCTGTTTAAGCATACCTACCTCACAGAAAACAATCTGTGAATGGAGGGCTACCAAAAGGTAAAATAAAGAGGCTTTCATGTTTCTTGGGCAGACACATGCATGAACTGATAGAGACAATTGAACTCTGATGAGCAAACCAAGTTCTATATGTCAGACAGCCTGTATCCATGGACTATTTAGTGCTTTGAGGTTTAAAAGTACTACACAGATGCCAAATAGCAACTCACCATTTAACAATTTAGTTTCTGTAACAGGCAAAAAGGACAAAGTTCTTCTGACTCAAATGGCAGTACTCCACTTTCCCATTTGCTCTCACTACACATATGGACCTCCATTGGCATCAACTCTTGGCTCTGGCATACAAAAAGCAACTAAGTAGTACAGCAAGCATATGAAGAGAATATTGTCTTAGTTTACCGCCATAAATTTTCCCATTTAAAAAAAGTAAAAAGGCAATATGTCAGACATTAGATAGCTTTAAAGTGAACAAAAGAAGAGAGAAATACCATCTCTAAACCAGCAAATTTGAAGAGACAGATGAGGGGGAGGGAAGGGGGAACCACAGAACTGCAGCCTTTTTGCACCAATTCTTTAATTAGGAATACAGATTAAAAGTTAGATCTAAAACCACACCTGCTATGTGCATAAACCTCCATGAAGAGTAAAATGGTTTGTGTGATATGTATTATTTAGAGATAGACTACTGAGTCTCAGAGTTAAAATACTCAAACCAGATATATAATCTTAGGCCATGACAAAATCTCCATATATTTGTTGACTAGCAGAAATGCAAGGCTCTGTGCCTAATGAATTAAGATAACTGGAGTGCAATTGGGATCTGTGTGGCATTCAATTCTCAGTAACAATCAATGGAAATTAAATATTAATTTGCGTGTCTTAAGTGGAAAAGCATGCAAAAGGTGGGATAGGAAAGCAGGAAACAGCAATAACTTTTCTACAGTTCTATTAACAGTGCAAATTACAGTAAGCAAAACAGAATGCTGACAAAAATCTATAAAGTTTTCCTTTTTCCTTGGCACTAACGACTAATTGCAGAAAACAGATTAAGGTATTCAATCACTACTTGATTGAGGTTGGAGCGAAGAGTGTTAAATAGTCAAACCCACATCAATTTTTCTACACCCTATGCATTTCATTTCTTGTTTTACATTGTGTTAAGCTATCTTCTGAAATTGTCTGCAGCCTAACATTGAGAATACTTGAGGATCCCTTTATCAGCCAGCTGTGTTATTTTACACCTTACGGGACTTCCAGGTCCTCGGTCTCCTTGCTAGTATTCCATTACACGCATTCTAAATGACAAAAAAGCAAATCTGTAGATCTTAAAGGACAACAGGATAAAGAATGTTAAGTTACACCAGAAAGATGCTATAGCAGTTATGGGACTAAATTCTCACTCAGGCAGTCACTGCAAGTTTTTCTTCAAGTTAGGACCAAGTAAGAACTTGGAGCTGACCCTGTGTCTTCCATTAACCTTGTGGAGCACAGAGGTGACTGCCTGGCAGGATTAGATCTTATATGCTTTGCCTTTGTTTTATTGATAAAAATTTCCATGGGCTGGAGAAAAAATTCCAGTTGAAAACTACATTTGTGATAATACTCCATTCCTTTCTAAGAGTATGGTCTGATGCCACAAGTAACAGGTTTTATTACTTAAAAAGCACTGTGTTACACATCTAAAAATATAACAAATACAAACATGTTACTTTAATTCCTTTTCCTTTAGAAATTGTTGCAATTCAGAACACTACTATGGCTAAAGAAAAGGGTACACTGATTTTTAGCACTAGGCAGTACAAGTTACATGCACATACACATTGTTTTGAGCAATACAATTTCAGATGCTCAATAGGTTTCCTAATAAATCCTGTAACTATAATACTGGTAACCCCCAATTTCTTAACAATAAATAAGTGATTGAGTAATACCCTAATTATAAAAAAGCCTTTATTAACATTCTAATGAAGTACCATGCCAGTATTAAATGGAAGTCAACCACTTCGGGCATGGTTAAGAAATAGCATGGAGGGAGCTATATCGCTGCAGCTGTTGTCCTCCCTCCCCTCTGGTGCCTAGGTTTTTTTTAAAAGTGTTTTACATTTAGTAGTTAAATAAATACTATAATAAAAGTGAAGTACATGGCTGGTAAAGGAAGAGCTTGTGGATCAGCAATGTCCACGTTGGAGTTCTGTTTTCTACATTTGCTGCAAGGAAGCAACTTCACACGTGCAACATGCACACTGTTAAAAAGAATAAATATTCTTGAATTTCATCACATTCTAGCAACATAATGGAAAGCAGATGAGTCCGATTAACTTCTCTGAAAGTAGCAGTGAGCATAACAGCTTGTGCAAATCGTCTACATGAATGGCACTGCAAGTCAGGACAGTCAAAAGAGGAACGTGCCAAAACTTCCTTTCCCATTTCGTTTGAACTGATTGCCCACGATAGAAACAAACATTTCCTGAGACATTAAGTTGTCATCAGCCTCCGTGATTCCCAGTTCACTCAGCCTTTTCTTGTGCATCTGTCTCTTCTTTACAGAGGTAGCAACAAGTTCATTTGCAATTTCATAATTGCCTTCAGTTTGTTCAGAAATCTCAGCTCTCTCATGGAGCTCCAAGTCATCTGTTGCACATTCATGTAGCTCTTCATGTCCCAAATCTTCTACATTGTCTGTCTCGCCATTTGACTGGATAGTCTGTATATTTCCTAAATCCGAAAACAGTGATGAGGTTATTACAGACTGTGCAGATGCCTGGAGGAGCTGAAGTAATTAAAGTGTCAGACTTGGAATACTTTGAAATTTAGGGGTTTTCTTTAAGTCTTATTAAACAATGAAAATATTCCCCATATTGCAATAACTGTTTCAAGTATTACATAGTTCAGCTACATCAGCTATTGCCAAAAAGAGCTAATTCTTCCAGTGCAAACACAAAGGTTCAGTACATATAGCACAAAGAACAAAGTCAAGTGGCAACTGGGATATCCAATGACAATCCAGCACGAAGAGTTAAAATGCAAGAATAAGCTTTCAAGGTGATTGCCACTGGAAACAGAAAAGCGGTAGTGAATATTTTATGAAAGGTTCAGGGGGAAAATTCATCAGCTTCCTCTTATCACCCCTTCCGGATGCATTTTTAACGATCGCCTCATATAGTCCAAGTATACGAGTGTGATGCTTAAGAAAGAATCTGGAGACTTAAATAAATTACTCAGACAGTCAAGTATTTTAGAGAGAGACAGCTGAGTGGGGATTAGACATTGCAACGGAGAGCTTAGTATCTTTCTTTGAAATAAAACATGGAAAGTACAGTTGTCAAGTGATATTTATGGTGGAGAACAACTACTCTGGGAGGAATAAGCTAGATCCAACAAGTCTCATTTCTGTTGCATGGTGGAACAGGAGAGCAGAGGATTAATATGGGTAGGAAAGGATTGTGGGAGGAATATGCTCACTTTCTTCCTGACAACATGTCATTTTGTGTGTGTGTGACCAAGTAGTTAGTTCCAGTCCTGCAGGATCTGCATAGTGGAGCAGATGGGTCCAGTAGACAAGACTCAACTGGAAAGCTCCTTTTCCTCACTGAATAGCTACACACCATTTAAGATAGACTCAGACACACTGACCCAGCCACTCGTTTAGAGGGGAGCCAGATGGAAAAAGCCTCAAGCACAACTAGATGGAACAGAGATTAAAACTCCTTTTATTGCAGAAAGTGTCATGTTTTAAATGGCTAAGTAGTCAGGATGTTCTGAAAGACCATCATGCCAGCTGCCTGATACGGGCTTCCAGTGCCCAGAATACATTTTTACAAGTGCTTTGATATCATTGGATAAAAAAGTGAAATTGAAGTGCAAGTAATTACACACATGCAACCTGCAGCTACTCCTAAACATTCCTTTGCAGTAGCTGTGATCTGGGAAATCTCAGTCCTCTGATAATTACAGGGAAGTCAGACCTAGACTCATTTTTCTCCTTATTAGAATGTTTAAGACTTTCTTTCTGCCAAGTTATATGATGTGCATTTTCTAAATCAGGGGTAGGCAACGGGAGGCACGTGTGCCGAAGGCGGCACGCGAACTGATTTTCAGTGGCGCTCACACTGCCCGGGTCCTGGCCACCGGTCCGGGGGGGCTCTGCATTTTAATTTAATTTTAAATGAAGCTTCTTAAATATTTTAAAAACCTTATTTACTTTACATACAACAATAGTTTGGTTATATATTATAGACTTATAGAAAGAGACCTTCTAAAAACGTTAAAATGTATTACTGGCACGCGAAACCTTAAATTAGAGTGAATAAATAAAGACTCGGCACACCACCTCTGAAAGGTTGCTGACCCCTGTTCTAAATATTTTAGAGAAACAGTAGATTCACCACTACATTTAGACTCCTATTAAGTCACTAGAGTTAAAAAAATACCTTCTGAATTTTTGGCAGCAATGTCTTTTACATCAGAGGAAACTGTAGGTTTAACCAGGACGACTCCATACCCTTCATTATTATGGATCACATTGTTCACCATGGTTATCTTGGGACTGTCATAATGCTCATCTAAGAAATCCTATAGCAGAAGACAAATGTAAAAAAAGATTTATGTAGCAAATTCTCAGAAAGGTAATTTCAACCCAGCTAGAGTGTCTTCTCTAAAAACAAAAATACAAAAGAACTAGAACTATTTGTGTATTTAAGGGACATAATTAAATATAGTCACCATTTTCCTTGTTGCAACCATGAAATAGAAGGAATATTTTGCTGTAATAGACAAGAATTTAAGTCCACTGCTATCAGTGTTATCATACCTTGTCTTTCAAACAAGTTAAAATCAAAAAGTAGTGACATTATGAGATAACTAACTAGAATAGTTACTGGCAGGTACCAATCTGAACAGGTTTGATCTTGATAACTGATCAGAGCACATTCCATCTGGAACTCACTTTTATGAGGATTCCTTCCTTGCAGTGGTGTATGCCATTGCCCAGCAGGGTACATGTGCTACCCGGATATATTTCAACACCAGCACCCTGTAAATTAAAAGGGACATATCATAAATGAGTCAGCAAGTTCCCAGTGTAACCCATTACCCCAAAGTGGGTCTGTCTCTAGCTAGTGGCTAAATGATAAGAGTCTATTTCCTCCTGTTATAGGGCTTAGTAAACTAAGTCAGGTAGCAGATGCTCATGGTTCACTGGCAATGCTGCTATCATCAGACCACAAAAGTTCTGCTGGGAAGAGATTGCATGACACATGCACAGAGATGTAGTTGATCTTTAATACACCACACCCAGCCCTAGGCAATCCAGTGGGTTTTTTTGGCTTGTAACAAAGTGTTAGATTTTGATCATCTCTTTGTAAGAATCAATAGGTAACATGTTAAAAAAAAAAAAAAGGCAGTTCAGCTGGAGAAAGAATATTAGTTTAATGAGAGACAAGAACATTTAAGGGGCACAAAATGGAGGCTCATTTTAAGAACAGCCTTATCCCATGAATCAGCTCCAAGAATGCACCTGGAGTTATTTCATAACAGACTCTTGTTATTGTTTGATTTTCACGGTGTCACATGCAAGTCAACATGAGTTCCCCCCCCAGAGACATACTACATAAGAGGTTAAGAGAATTCTCTGATTTCTTAAACACCAATTATATTTAGCCATCTAATGGAAAATACTGGTGGTTTTCTAAAGGATCAAGGAAGTCATCCTCTTTCCTGATTATGATTCCCTATTTGCCTGCAGGGAGCTTCATTTTATTCAAGTTGTAGTTTTGTTTCAAAAAAATATTTTAAAAAGTTAGTTCACACCTTAGCACCATACAGATCAGAGTTCTTCATTAATAGCTCTGCTGATGTCCGCACTGTAACACCTGTAGTTTCACACTGTAGCACACAGTTCTCCAGTGTGGTTTTCCCATGGTGAACACCTGCAATCAAAGATACCCAGTGTCGACATTAGAAATCATTCTAAAAGAGAGTATAACGGATGATCTATAACGAGAGGAATTTTCTGTTCATCAGGCCAGATAGATACTGTAATGAGGCCATATTAGATTAATATCTGTTAAGGAAACATTTTTTTCAGTAAGATTTCAGTGGAGCCCGAGGTAGACACTACCATTCAGCCTTTTTAACGAGCATGCTCTTGAAAGTATTTATTTTCTGGGTAACAAACCAACAAAAGTTAAATGGAAACAATTTCCATACACATTCTGGGACACACTGTTGCAGTGCAGTACTTTCCAGCACATCAGCAGCATGATCTGAGTCCAAAACCAGGGAGGATCAAGGCAATGTATGAATGATCCTCCAGAGGCAGATATTCAATGAAAAGGCTCTTCTGCCTTATACACACCCCCACCCCACTGCTTGTTTCCACTGGGGAAAGGTGGACAGCCAAAGCAAATGGGGCACAGCGAGGACCATGCAGATTCTCAGTTGTGTTTTCAGCCCCCGCCCCATGGCCAGTGCAGCCCAACCAAAAGTCTGAGTACTCATCAGGCTGCTCAGTCGGGGGACATAGGGACCAGGACCAGCCCCACACAGAGCTGCAGCAGGATCAGAAGTGTGCGAAACAGCTTTAAAGTTAACACTCTTGAGTCTGACAATGGATAGTGACAGTCTGTCTGGCGCACATATACTGTGATTGCGACCACAAGCATGTTTGCTGTATACCTAGCCTGCAAGGTCAACTGTCCTCTTGACATACTTCAGAAAGTCTGAAATAAGAAAGTGGCCGAGTATATGCCCAGATGGCAAAACCATGGCTCGTGAGCCACATGTGACTCTTTTATCATTAAAGTGTGGTTCACGGAGAGACTGGGGAGGTGGGGAGAGCTCAGGACTTCTGCCTTGCAGCAGGGTGATGGGGTAGGAGGTTCTGCTCAGCAGGGGGGGGGGGTCTCGGGGCTTCAGCAGGAGTGGGGCTGAAGCCTCGAGCCCTGGCAGGTGTGCCCTGGCTACTGAACTTCTGAAGACTGTCACATGTGGCTCGGAGGGTCAGTAAGTTTGGCCACCCCAGTACATGCGCACACATACCCCTAGACATGCGACATGACCCAAATTATCAGACAAGCAAAAATGTGTTAAACTTTTGCCTTTACACCTTAGTGGATAATTTTCAAGTTTCGACTTTCAGAAGATTAAAGCAAATTTAAATAGAATTAGAACTAACCTAAATTTAAAGGAAACAATGCAATAAAGTCATAAATGTTTTGATCTACAGGGGGCTTAAAGCCAAAGAGTTCACTTTCTGCATAACTGTTGCCAAATAACTCCAAGTATGTGTGATAATGAGCATGTGGGATGGTCATGTTAATACAATTATTGTGAACATTTACAAGTAGGCCAATACTTGGGAACAACAGTTATCTGATAAAGTGATTTATAAATTTGGCTTGGGCACATTCTCAGTCCATAGGAGGAGCGCCCAATATTACTGCCCACAGCTGACAGAACTAGACACCCGTTGGTAAAATTGTGGTGAAAATACAGGAACAGTCATTTCTTCCAGTCCTGTGGCTTTAATATCCAGCTCTGCAACAAAAGGAGGACTGGCCTCTCATTTCTTCATGTGTTACCACCTTTTAAAGTGTTCATCTGCTGCCACCCAAGCAGAGCTTCGTCAACGAACACTTTCATATGTTTGCCGGCATTGGCCCAGGGAAAACTGTGTCATATCGTAAACGGATTTTGTTCAGTGGCTAACTTGGAAAAGAGGGCAACTGTCTAGCTTTGCTGGATTTCTCTCATTAATTGCATGGTTTTTCTAAGAGAAAATAATTCAGAGTAATGCACTGCCTTGGCTTAATCCCACAAAGAAAGTCAGGGATGCATGGAACACAGCAAAACAGGATAAATAGAAGTTCTTTTGCAATAAAAATAAATCTTATCGTATATCTGAGACCAAAGCAATTACACACATGGATGTTCTCACATGCCAGTGTACATGTTGTAACCCTCTGGATGTGATCTGGATTACACACTTATTTTTGTAACTAAATCAATTCAGTTACACTGATGCAAAAACCTAATGTAGAGGCACTTGAACTAATGCAAACTGTGCTTATACCAGTTGCTTAATTTCATAAATTTCTGAATTAAGCTAAATCAGTTTAAATTTGCCTACAATAGTGGTTTGCACTGATATAACTAAAAACAAATAGTTACACCAGTGCAAGCTTTCAAACATAATCCAGGCCCTTTGTTGCAAAGGAACCATTAAACGAACATTAGCCTCAGATCTACCCTTACGAGTTATGATTTTTTTTTTTAATGACAGCAGTAACCTCTCCATATCAACGTTGATTCCTTTTCTTTGTGAAGATGTTTTACCTAAGTTGATAAAATATGAAATACCTACATGAAGGTGCTAAGAACTTTAAAGTGATATTTATTCCAATCCACCTCTATTTAGTGAAGTGTTAATTAGCATCTTCCCCAAAGGCAGAAGGGAAGGCCCCAATAAGTTTATCTTCAGATGGAACTAATTTTTCCTTAGATGATCAAAAGAATTGTCTGAGTGATACTATATTCCAAGGACTGATGAAAATAACAGCATGTAACGTAGCTTGGTTTTGCTTACAAAAAATGCAGATTCTCAACTGAAGGGTTTACAGCATGAGAAAAATCTTATTAACCGGAGTCCAGGGCAGGCAGCAGTGCTTTCTGGGGAAGCAAAGGGATCAGGTTCTTGATCACTGGACAAGAACAGGAGAGGCCAAGTGATGTGAGGCACAATAGCACAAAGCTGGCAGTCAGAGGGTAGGGAACAAAAGGAAAAGGTAGACGGCTTAGAGCTATAGAACTGACCTGCCAGCACGAAGAGTGGGGGATGGGCCTACTTGATAGCCACATCAATATTGTTTGAGGGAAGGGATAAAAGAAGTATCCTGCTGAGCCTCAATATGAATGTGCTGTCAGCCAGCAGAGGGGTTTGTGGTGACTAAGGAGAGGAAAGGTTGGTTCAGCAATAGTCAGGTATTTCCCAGACAGGTCTCTTTGCCAGTAAGGCAAGCAGGTTTCATTCTCCGGCCAAACTGGAGTAGGCTATGTAGCAATTTTTAGAGGCAGGTAGACTTAGCAGCTAAATTCCCTCTAAACTGCATGGCCGCACCCCTCCCCGCCGGCCCCAGCACGGACCTGCCCTGGACTTGCCGCGGCCAGGGGAGAGGAGCCCCTCCCTCAGCCCTGCCCGGCTGAGCCCCTCCCTTGGCCCCGAGCTGCTGCGGCAAGAGAGGGCTGGGGGGGGGGGTCCTCTCTCTCCACTGCAGCCCCAGGGCAGCCTGCACCCCAAACCTCTCATCCCCAGCCCCACCCCAGAGCCCACACCTCAACCCTCTGCCCCAGCCCTGAGCCCCCTCCCACTCACCAAACCCCTTGGCCCCAACCCCACATTATGAATTTTGTCATGTGCACCAACATGAAGGCGAGTGTAATATTGAATGCAAATGTACAGAGTAGCAAAGGTTTAATTCCACCAGTAATTATTGTCCATAAAAATGGACAAACAAAACACTTTATTACTTACTTAAGATCCCCTCTACTGCATCATGCTGAACCAGCTTCAAACTGGAGATTCTTATATTCGCCCCTGTACAGTCAACAAAGTTGTCTCCTTTGCCCCTCTTTTCTATCACAACATCATCTGGCAGGCCATACCCTGAAAGGAAAAGTTTAGATAAGGAAAAAATAAAAATCTTAGTGTTACTGTGGTTCACAGGTGGACACAGATGCTCCGTACACATCACAAGATATCAAAATTAGAGTTAAAGGACTGCAACTTGAGTTCTATCATGCTAACAGGTTTTAGTTTTCCAGACATCACTCCCTGCTACATCAGCCTTCTCTAAACTGGCAGGAATCGCACCCCTGAAGCATACAAGCAAGGTTAAAGTCTCCAAATGGCTGCTTCACTCAAACCACTACTGCCTTACTGCAAAGGTTTTGAGGTGGAGGGCCACACAAAAAACAACGAATTTCATTCATTGCACTACTGACTTGTGTATTTAAATGAAGTGGGTCAAAACCCTTGACTGCTGTAGTTTCCAGGAGAATTCAAGTAAAACCACAAACTTTAAAGCAGATGAGAATACTGATTCACTAAACCATCCACTGATGTATCAGCATGTAAAGCCTTTATTACTTGCATAATAAAAAGATAAAGCATATTGAAAAAGTTTGCACTAAGTTTTAAAGAAGTCAGATATAAACTAATTAGGTCTCAGCACCTCTGAGGGTAGATGAGAAATATAGAATCACTTCCCCCACCACTGGTGTACAGACCCCTCCGAGGTGCCAGCTGATTCACAGTGCACGGCAAGAATACACAATTTGGCACAGAAAATGAATACTGTATCCAGCTGAAACATACAACACTACAGAAACTGAAAGGAGAATTATTACCCAAATGCAAGGATATCATGGTTAACATGCCTAGAAGTGGCCTAGAGATCTCTAATGACCAGTCAGGTCACCAGCCCCAGGACAGACCCTTGCTGGACCCCACTAGATACACCTACACAGTTTGATAGCGAACCATTGATAACTACTCTTTGAATACTGTCTTTTAACCAATTTTGCACCACCTTATAGTGATGTCATCTAGACAACATTTCCCTAGTATGCTTAAGAGAATGATAGGTGGGACTGTGTCAAAAGCCTTACTAAAATTAAGCTACATCATCTACAGCTTCCACCCTATCCACTAGGCCAATAATCTTGTCAAAGAAGAAAATTAGGGTGGCTTGGCCTGATTTTTTTCTTGACAAATTCATGCTGGGTACTCCTAGGTACTCAACCTGATTGTCTAATATTTTATCCCAGTATCTTTCCAAAGTTCAAGTGACTGCTCTATAATACCCTGGGTCTTCTCTGTTCCTCTTTTTAAATATTTGCTCTTCTCCAGTCCTCTGGAACCTTACCCATCCTCCATGAGTTATCGAAGATAATTGCTTCAGCTAATTCCTTAAGCACCCTCTGATGAATTTCATCAGGCCCTGCCAACTTAAATACACTGAATTTATCTAAATATGCTTTAATAATATCTTTCCCCATTTCCCTCCTTCCCCCTTGTTGTTAATATTAATTTATCTCAAGTACCTGGTCACCTTTAACCTTTTCAGTGAAGTCTGAAGTAAAATAGGCATGAAACACCTCAGCCTTCTCAATGCCAATTATTTGCTCTCCTTCCGTGGTAAGTAGGGGACCTAACACTTTCCTTCATCTTCTCTTGTTCCTAGTTTATTTATAGAACCTCTTTTCTTATTCCTTTTATTTCCCTTGCTAGCTGTACCTTATTTTGTGCCTCAGCCATTCTGATTTGTCTCTACAGGCTTGTGCTATTCTTTTGTACTCTTCCTCGGCAACTGATCCATGTTTCCACTTTTTGTAGGATTGCTTTTTGATTTGCAGGTCATTAGAGAGCTCCTAATGGAGCTAATTGGCTGCTTCCTAGTCTACTATTTTTCAGTATGCTGTTTGTCTAGTCAAGATTCTGTAAAGTATGTCTGCCTGTGGACTGTACAACAGCTGGAGTTATTCAACCACTGTACAATGAAGAATTAAACACTTAGTATCTCTGATGGAAGGAAGCTTATGGAAGGGTAAAGACTATCATTGCAGCAAAGGCAAATTTATCTGGGTGCTCAAACTAGGAGCTTCATCACAAGTGGTAGGGTTTCTTCTAAATTTAGTCTAAACTCAATTCCCTAGTGCTTACTTTACTGATAACTATACATTCTTGAAAGTTTTTATTTACCCATAAATCACAGATCTTCACTCTCATTGTGTCTTGGAATAAATAAAGGAAGACACCTATACAATTAAGTCGTGTTATTCCTTTGACAAATTTTCCCATCCCCTCGTGCCAAGAAAGCTACCAAAACAGTATTAACTACTCAGATTAGAGCCAGTGAGATTTTACTTGATGCCCCCTTTAGGACATTTTCAGCAACTCCTACTACTAAACTTTCCCCCAACACAAGTCCATATACAAAGATTACTCATCCTGACACTTGCTCATTCAAGGAGTAGTCCCTATTAAAGTAAACTTACTTATATATTTTGTTCCATAAAGCAGAATGGCTATTTCTATTCTATGACTCTAATAGGCCTGCTACTTCACCCCTTGTATTACCATTTTCTCAAAGACAGGACAACATCTGTCATAAATACCACCCACCAGGATTTCAGAACAATACTATTCTCACTGATAAATAAAGCAATTTATTGAGGCCCTTTATCCTGCAGATGTATTGCATATGGGCATGTATATCTATATAAATCAAACACATACAAGAGAGAAAGAAAATTATAGTCATAAAACAAAAAGAGGCAAGAAAATATAGTAGGCAACAGCAGGAAATTAAACTCCCAGCCTTTTTTCCATTAAGAAGTTTTGACAAGATAAAGATAAAGAATGCAGCTTAAGCAGTTTCTGAACAGCCCACAATGATGTATCGGTTACTATAGAACGAACTGTATTCCTAAAGTTGTTTGGTAAACTGCTAACAGGTGTACATGCCTGTAGCTCAGGCATTACTGGGAGAGATACAAGGATGCAATGTATCCTAGACAAGGCAGGAGCATTTAATTTTAAAGCCATTCTCAAAAGCACAGAAACATTTGTTGAGAAAAATATCATAAACATGTATACATTGCCTATTTGGTGCCACAAAATAAACAGAGCTCTGCACCCATAGCCAGTGACTCCCTTCTCTATTCTGGTCTATATGGTATAGCATCACCATTCACACTGCTAGTTTGTGCACTACACACATTAAGCTTCACATTTCTCAACAAATATTTGAATGCAACATGCTATAAGGTCTTGACTTGTCCCTTACTTCAATAAGGTTACACACAACCTGTGCTGTACAATCTTCAGAATACCCTTCTCAAGCAGACGAATAATCCCTATTTTATAAACAGGGAAAATGAGGCATAGAAGTGAAGTGGCTTGCCAAAGGGCACACAACTGGCAGAGACAAGAATAGAATTGAGGTCTTAATAGCCACCAGTTTAGTCCACTAGACAGAATTACCACTTATTAACAAAAGCTATAAATATAAAATGCAGAATATTTACCAGCATAGGATCAAGGATCATACCATGTTAAATCACATGGACCAAGTACATTTTGCAGTGCTTTCTCCTGGCAATGAAGAGGGAAAACTAGCTTCCTTGATGATTCACAAAATTCAACTAATGCACAGTGAGTCTTCCTGGTGAGTGTAATTAAATGAGGTTCTACTGTGAGGATAAAGAACCGAAGGCTTAGGTCTACTGTATACTCTTTATATTTTAGAACCAATGCTCTGCAATTTAAATACAGAAGTTACCTCAAGTGACCTTTGTGCTCGTTAAATTAAGTCAATTCTTCCTTATATACTCCTGCCAGAGTCTGTCCGCTAGCTAAACAATCAGGCAGCGACTGAATGATTTCATCCAAATAAATAGCATGAGAACACACTGAATTGGGGATAAATGTACTCTTCCGAAGTCCTATCCTGGCCCATTTGCAGCTGTAGCACTCACATCCTTCACGGGCACAGACAGCCGCACACACCACTCAATACGTTTGAAACATACTCCTGGCTCTAGCAGCAGGGCCTCTGCAGGAATGTGAAGGCATTTAAGAAAAAAGAAAAGTTAATAAACTCCCGGTCAACAGATCCCTCCTGAAGTTAACAAGTCCCTTTGCACCGTTCAGTTTACTTTAAGAAAATGGACCAGTTAACATTAATTTTAGGCTCTTCCACACTTACAAGAACCTTCTACCTTATCTTAAATCTTAACTGAATCAAATTGTACCAGAGAATCGCTATGGATAGCAATTCCATGCTTACACAATAAGAGCACAGAAGTGGAAATAGATTATCAACCCGCTGACCAGGATGATCACTGTGATTGTGAAATACTCAGCAAGATTAGAGAGGCGACAAAGGCAGAAAATGCAATAATGGGGGACTTCAGCTATTCTCATATTGACTGGTGTGGCAGAGCTCTGATCTTGTCCCCGTGGGTCCTGCGCTTCTAGGCAGTATATGCTAGCCTCAGTGGCTCTCTGTGACCCTCCACGTAGCCCTTCTCTCTCTAGGGCCAGGGTTACAGTCTACTGAGCCCTTTTCATCATAAGCCAGCAAGGAGGTTGTGGGAATTCTCTCACCAGTCTCTGTTGTCCCTAGGGCTTGTTTTAGAACAGTTTAGCCTCCTGTCCTGACAGGGGCCTGACTTCCCCTCCCAGGAGATGTTCCTGTAGTGGTGGGTTGGGGGGAACCCGGGCCCGCCCTCTACTCCGGGTTCCGGCACAGGGACCCTAATGGTAGCAGCTGTTGGCAGCCAACCTTTCACTGCCAGAGTTGCTACATTTCCCTGGGCCACTTCCCCACAGCTCTCTTACTTCTCCCTTCTTCATCCTTACCTTAGGGCTCCTTTACTGATGGTGTGAGGGTGTCTTCATTAACCAGCCCTTCAGCCGCACTTCCTCTCCTCTGGCTCCCTGGCTCTCCTCTGCCTGACTGGTGTGAGCCCTTTTTATAGTATCAGCGGGGCCTTAATTAGAGTCAGGTGGTCACATTAGCTTAATGGCCTCACCTGACTCGTTGCAGGTTAATTGGAGTCAGGTGTTCTCATTAGCCTGGAGCAGCCCCTGCTCTGGTCAGTCAGGGAACAGAAAACTGTTAATCCAGTGGCCAGTATATCTGCCTTCTGCTATTCTGCTGTACCCAACTGGCCTGGGTCTATCACACTGGATACAGGTCACCTCAGGAAGGGATGCAAAGATAACATTTCTAGACACCATAAATGACTGCTGCTTGGAGCAGCTTGTACTGGTACCCACAAGGGAAGGGCAATTCTTGATCTAGTCCTAAGTGGAGCACAGGATCTAGTCCAAGAGGTGAATATAGCTGAACTGCTCAGCAATAGGACTATAATAGAGTTTAACTTAACAGCCTGGGGAGACGGGGGTGGAATACCAAAGAAACCTACTGCCTTAGCATTTAACTTTGAAAAGGGGAACTACACAAAAATGAAGAAGCTGGTTAAACAGAAATTAAAAGGAACAATCACAAAGGCGAAATGCCTGTAAAATGCATGGAGTCTATTTTAAATAGTCTAGTTTAGAGAGGCCCAATCTAAACGTATACTTCAAATTTAAGGGAAAAAACAGTAAGAGGATACAAAAAATGCCATAATGGCTAAACAGCAGAGTAAAAGAGGCAGTTAGAGGCAAAAAGGCATCCTTTAAAAATTGGAAGTCAAATCCTAGCAGGAAAAAATAGAAAGGAGCATAAACTCTGGCAACTATAAAAGTTTATGGTAGGCCAAGAAAGAATTTGAAGAGCCCCTAGCTAAAGATAAAAACAGCAAAAAAAATTAAGTACATCTGAAGCAATAAGTCTACCAAACAGTGGAGTCACTGAACAATCAAGGTACTAAAAAAGGATTCATGGAAGACAAGGCTGTTGCAGAGAAACTAAATGAATTATTTGCATCAATCTTCACTGCACAACAGATGTGGTGGAGATCCTCACACCCAAGCTATTCTTTTTATGTGACAAATCTGAGGAACTGTCCCAGGCTGAGGTGCAGAGGAGGTTTTGGAACAAATTAATGGATTCAACAGCAATAAGTCACCAGGACCAGATGTTGTTCACCCAAGAGTTCTGAAGGAACTCAAATATGAAACTGCAGAACAACTAACCATGGTATGTAACCTATCACTTAAATCAGCCTCCGTACCAGAAGGGTAGCTAATGTAATGCCTATTTTTTAAAAAGGCTGCAGAGGCAATCCTAGCAATTACAGGACAGTGAGCCTAACTTCAATACCAGGTAAACTGACTGAAACTATAGTTAACAATTAACAGACACAAACACGATATATTGGGGAAGAGTCAACATGGGAAATCATGCCTTGCCAATCTACTAGAATGTTTTGAGGGTGTCAAGAAGCATATGGACAAAGGTGATCGGATGATATAGTGTACTTGTACTTTCAAAAAGCCTTTGACAAGGTCCCTCACCAAAGGCTCTTGAGCAAAGTAAGGAGTCCTGGGATAAGAGGGAAGGTCTTCTCATGGATCAGTAACTGATTACAAGATGGGAAACAAAGGATAGGAATAAATGATCAGTTTTCACAATGGAGAGAGAGTAAATAGCAGGGTCCCTCAAGGTGACAAAAATAGTGAGGTAACGAAATTTGCAGATGATACCCAGTTACTCAAGACAGTTAAGTCCCAAGCAGACAGCAAAGAGTTACAAAGGGATCTCACTAAACTGGGTGATGGGGCAACAAAATGGCAGTTGAAATTCAATTTTGATAAGTGCAAATTAATGCACATTGGAAAAAATAACCACAGCTCTACTTACAAAATGATAGGGTCTGAATTAACTATTTTTTTTTTTTTTTGGAATGGTAAAAGATCTTGGAGACACTGCACATAGTTCTCTGAAAACATTTGCTCAATATGTGGCAGCAGTCAATAAAGGTAACAGAATGTTAGGAACTATTAGGAAAGGGAGAGATAATAAAACAGAAAATATCAAACATCTGTGGTACGCCGACACCTTGAATACCGTGTGCCATTCTGGTCACCCCCATCTCAAAAAAATATATATTAGGATCGGAAAAGATGCAGAGAAGAGCAACAAAAATGATTAAGGGTATGGAACAGCTTCCATATGAGAAGAACTTAAAAAAATAAGGATCCTTCAGCTTAGATGAGAGACAACTAAGGGCGGGGGGACTTAGAAGTCTATAAAATCATGAATGATATGGAGAAAGCAAATAAGGAATTGTTATTTACCCCTTCATATAACACAAAAACTAGTGGTCACCCTATGAAGTAAACAGGCAGCAGGTTTAAAACAAACAAAAGCAGAGTGGCTATAAATCAATACTTTCTTTTTAAATCTAAAATATCAGATTTTTTATTTAAATTGGATTTTTTTATTTTGTTATTTTAAAATATAAGTTTTTTCTTTTAAAAATAACCCTGTTTAAAAGGAAATTTGAATTTACTACAAAATACTTTAAGGATCAAAATTATAATTTCTTAAAATATTTAAATAAAAAATAAATATGATGAATACATGAGCCTCTAATCAAAAAACTGAGTTAAAGGCTGCTTTTCTAAATACAGAAAGAATAGAGGGCAAACATCTAACTTTTGAGTTCAAGCTTTATAAATATGACAATACATCATGTACTAAGGGCTTGTTTTCTTAATAAAAAAAATAAATTTTATATGCTATTTTGTGTGTTTAATTTAATTCCAGTTACCATCCTAATGCAGATTGACACAAATATCATTCACCATTCAACCTACTAAAAACGTACAATTAATAAAAATCTGAAAATATTAAGCTATATAATTGTTTAAATAAATTTAAATAGTTATAGTGTACCGCCCTAGGTAGCAAAGAGATGTACCAAATCTAAAGTAAAGGCTCTAATTAGCTGTAAATCAACATGTTTTAATGGTTATATCAGCCAGTAAGAATACACCTGTCTTTAGAAAGTAACTGACATACAAATGGAAAAGTTGATTAAAATCAATTATTTAAATCGAGGCTTTCCACTTTGATTTAAATCGCTGATTTAAATCAGTCCACCCTGAAAGAAAATACTTCACCACAATGCACGATCAACATGTGGAACTCGTTGCAATGGGTTGTTTAGAAGGCCAAAAGTATTACTGAATTAGATACGTTTATGAAGGACGTCCATCAATTGCTATTAGCCAAGATGGTCAGGGACGCATTGCCATGATCCAGATGTCCCTAAACTAGAGCCCTGCAGTGCAACTGGGATCCTGAGGGTCCTGCAGGACCCATTGCCATAATAGTGCATTTTACCTGGTCCTGCTATGTTACGGGAGGAATTGGATGGGAAAAAAAAAAAAAATAAAAATAAAAAAAAAAATATACCAGACTGCTGTAATTTGTAGGAAAACACTCTTATTTTTAAATAAAAGTTTAAATACTTAAATTTAAGCGAGGGATAGAAAGATTTAATGTCTATTATAACAGGAATTCAAGTATTCTTTTATGTGGTTTAAGCAAGATGTGTTTTATTAACCAGCTTTTTTTTTTTTTTTTTTTTTTTTTTTTTTTTGGGGGGGGGTATTTTTTTTTTTTTTTATGGTTTTAAGTTTTTTTTTGTGGGGGGGGGGGGTATCGTGCAAGAAACAATGTGGGAATGGGTGGGAGTGGGTATTGTGGTGCAGAACAGGAGCGGGATTAAAGAAATTGTTCCGCATAGGGCTCTACCCTAAACCTCCAACTGCCAGAAGCTTGGACTGGACTCACTCAAAGTTGTCCTGTTCTGTTCATTTCCTTTGAAGCAACAGGCACGGATCATTGTCAGAAGATCAGGTACTGGGCTAGATGAACCATTGGTCTGACCCCATCTAGCTGGTCTTATATACCTTCTAGTTCAATTGAGTCAGCAATGCAGAACATGCCATCTACAACATAATGGCCAGGACAGATGATGACAGTATCTCCTTCATAGCAGGCACTGACAGCTGTCAGTGGATCACTGTGGAACTGTAAAAGAGAAATAAACACTTAATCAGCTTCAGAAAATGCAAGAGAATAGCTTGAGTTTATGCCAACAGAATTCCCTTTTCATTTGAATGTTGCTACATAGTCGAAATGCTACTGCTTCTGCTTAAAGGAAACCCATTTTAGTGGCATCTATAGAATACAATTCTTTGTGTTCAAATAGTGCTTTGCATGCAAGTATCTCCATGTACTTTTAGAACAGTGAATCAGCCTCAAGATATCCCTGAGAGAACAGATGGGAAACTGAGGCAGGTAAAGATTAGTACCATGTTTTAAAGTGCCTAAATGCAAACCCCAATTTGCCTGTAAATGCAGTGTTGGAAGTTCTGCCTTAAGTGATTTACCCTAGGTCAGTGGTTCTCAACCAGGGGTATGTGTACTCCTGGGGATACTCAGAGGTCTTCCAGGGGGTACATCAATTCATCTAGATATTTGCATACTTTTACAACAGACTACATAAAAAGCCCTAGCAAAGTCAGTACAAACTAAAATTTCATACAATTACTTATATATACACATACATACACATATATACACACACAGAAATGTAAATACAATATTTATATTTCAATTTATTTATTTTAGAATTATATGGTAAAAATGAGGAAGTAAGCAATTTTTCAGTGAGTGTGCTGTGATGCTTACAAAATCAAACAAGAATACAAAGGTGAGTAGTTTTTAAGTAAGATGAAACTTGGGGGTATGCAAGACAAATCAGACTCTTGAAAGGGGTACTGTCGTCTGGAAAGGTTGAGAGCCACCACCTAGGTCACAAAGGAAATATGAGGCAGAGACAGTAACAGCCAAGGGAACTAGGTAGGAGCTAGTCTAGACACTATCCTCTCACTCCTGGAGATCCCTTTTTTGATCCCTCCAAAAAAGAATTCAAGGACACTGCTGTTGCAGTGTGGGATCTGTCTGGCAGACATTTTGTGTTAGTCTCCAAAGTGGGCAAGCTGGCACCTATCACAAGCATGACAACAGGATTCTACTCTGAACTGTGACTGAAAACGGCGTAATGGAATTCCACGGTTATTGCCTCAGTGACTTCCAGATTAAGCATGCTCAGTTTACAAGTATTAAGATCCTCTTCCAACTGCTCACCCTGCACACTCAACCCAGGATCTGAGAGTTAAACCCGGTTCTTTCCTTTTTGCACAACACCAGTAATAGCTGTTCTGAAGGCCAAATTAAGCTCTCAGATATCTGGGCAATTAAATGACATATATATAACTACACCTCTACCTCGATATAACGCTGTCCTCGGGAGCCAAAAAAATCTTACTGCATTATAGGTGAAACCGCGTTATATTGAACTTGTTTTGATCCACCGGAGTGTGCAGCCCCGCCCCCCTGGAGCACTGCTTTACCACGTTATATCTGAATTTGTGTTATATCGGGTCGCGTTATATCGAGGTAGCAGTGTATATAGAAAGAGATAGTTTTATCTATCAATTTTTACACAGCTGTAACTGGAATTGAGTAAATAATTCAGTTTATTCACAAGGAACAGAATGCAGATGACAACTCCCAACTGGCTTTAAAAGGCATGGAGAGCCAAAGCAGTAAAATCATATCTGTCACTGAATTGAGGCAGGACTCAAACTCGAAAGGAACAGATGTGTTGAGACAGGTTCCTTCCTCCTGCCCTCCCCCTATTTATCAGTAGACCCAGACCTGCTCAAAATTTAAAAGAAATACCTTTAAAAAGCGTGCATCCAGGTACATTAAAACTCAAAGTAAATCTCTTGCCTTACTTAGAATACTTCATTTTGAAATTGTTACAGGAGTGCAGAGAGGAAAGTGCTTGTAAAGGAGTATTTAGCAGTTACAAGTTAGTTAGATACATTCACTGTTTCTTCCACCCTTATTACTCGCTATTTATATTACAGTTGTGGGATTACAGTCCCCTCATGGTAAGCTCTGTACATACAGAAGTGAATACTGTGAAAGAAGAAATTAATCTATTGAGGGAAGATAGAAAATGGAGGACAGAGAATGAAGACAACTACTATTTTACCTGTATTTCTAGTTCTTCATCACAGGTCTCAGGACAAAGCTTCTCCCTGAGCAGAGACTGCAACAGACTTGCCATTATAGTAGAAGATACAACATGAGTGATCTTCGTACCCATTGGACGGGAGCCTTTGGCTTGGAGACCAGTGTGCTTCTGGTAACCAAATACATACCTGAAACATGAGCAATAAACCATCAGTTCTGTCCTGATGGAGAGCATTTCCTAGCTGGTTTCTTCTCCTCCACCCCTCCACACACACAGTACCTCAAGAGAGGATTCTCAATGAGCTTTAGCTTTTGCTTCAGATGCTCTATCTCATCATACAGCTTTAAGCCTTCCACCATGGAGACATTTTCTGCCTCGGAGTCAGAGTCACTGCTTGATATGCCGCTCCTCAGGTTTATGAACTTCCTGTAGAGCGCCTCACATTGAGACAGCAGATTGTGATAATCAGCAATGAGTCCAGAAGGGACACGATCCTCAAGTATGTCATAATGCCTACAATTCAAAGTGTAGAAGAGTTAGTGTTCTTCACCTTTCCAAAGCAGAGAGAACCTGACCCAAAGCCTATTTTAATCCAGGGGAATCTTTCCACTGACTTAAATGGGCTTTGAGTCAGAAGTGCTGAGCTCCCTGCATCTATGACACCTCAATTCAAAGGGGCATGGCTGACAAAAAGCACATCTGTCTAAATATGCCACCCCCCCCTTGTTACGATGCACACCCAAGATTATTAGAGTTTAAAGAGTACACACAGAAAAAGGGAGAGAAATATGTTTCAAAAAATACAAAGATATACTTTTAAAAAACACAAGAATTATCAGGAGGCTTCAGAGGCAGGTATATTCCCAAGAACTATTTTTAAGTCACTACTTAAATACTGACTAGATGGTGTCCTTTTAAGACACCATGAAAACGTTGGCTTTGAAATAGCAAAAGCAGAACTTTGTCGAGCAAGAGAAAAAGAAACATAACTCAGGGAAAAGAGAGAGAGAGAGGCAACAATTAGAACTGGATGATAGATTTACTAGAAAATAAAATGTACCATCAAGGAGTTTCACACACAAGAGATGGAAACACTCCTGCAAAGTGGCTCTGCCTAAGTCAGACAGAGTCACATATCTGCCAGATAGAAGATGGCTTGCTGAAAATTCCGGAGTGGTGGTTCTACAGTGATCACTCCAGAAAAAGGTCAGACAGCAATGAAAAGATACTGAAAGCAAAGAGAAGAATCCTCTTTTGTCTTCAGTACAGTTGAAGGGGAAGGAAGTTAACCCAGTGTAAATAACTCCATGCCCAGTCACTGAAGGGGTCTTACTGGGAAGAAGAAAACATCCAAGGAAACTAAGGGCCAAGACAATTCCCTAGAGCCAAGTTTCAATCATTCAGCTGTTCGCTAAAGGGCACTCAAGAATGTGCCATAAAGAACAAACAACTGGAGGCAGAATAATAAATATCTGCTTGATTGCAACAGACAGACAGTAAAGTAGTACAAAAACCTCACAGCTAAAACAACTGTGTGGAGATAGTGTTATAAGATGCAGTATGCCTGGCGACAACACGTGAATATACTTTAGAGTAGGTGAGGAACTAAAGATAGTTGATTTTTTAATGTAATATAGAAAGGTACACTACTTAAAGAAAACAATGGAAACTGTACCTAAGTTGACCCTAAAATGTGTACTCTCAATTTTAAAACTGATCACTCTGTAGATTTATACAGTAGAACCTCAGAGTTACGAACACCAGATTTACGAACTGACTAGTCAATCACACACCTCATTGGGACCCAGAAATATGCAGTCAGGCAGCAGAGACCAAAAAAAAGGAAAATACATTACAATACTGCGTTAAACATAAACTACTAAAAAAATAAAGGGAAAGTTAAAAGCAGCATTTTTCTTCTGCCATAGTAAAGTTTCAAAACTGTATTAAGTCAATGTTCAGTTGTAAACTTTTGAAAGAACCAACATAACATTTTGTTACGAACATTTCAGAGTTACGAACAACCTCAATTCCTGAGGTGTTTGTAACTCTGAGGTTTTGCTGTAAAACTAAATGATTTTTACCAAGCTTCAATAAAATACTTTACAAAGAATTATTTACCTGTTTTACAAGACCAGAACTTATATTTAAAAATGAAATAAAATCATAGATAAAATTTGCAGTGCGAGGACTGTCTGCTTCAATTAATTTAAGCTCATGGAAAACCTTCTGAATAAGAATGTAAAAAATTGCTTGTCTACAGGGATAGAAGGATATGTTACTGCTACTTATCAATTGACACATCGGTGCTTATATCAGAGCAGAAGAGTATATAAACTTCAATGTGGCTCAGAGTACAGGCTTTGCTTCAAGCATGGTGTTGGGAATGAGAAAGGAAAATATTTACTCTTCATTGCAATACAAAGCTGAAGCATTATGGTTCCCTTTTGGGTCCTCTCTAAAAATGCTTCTACTCCCATCTCAGCCCATTAGCTACCCTTAAAAAAAAGTCTGATTGCATGTGATTACATTCCAGTTTCATTTGATGCAAAGTTTTTTTCCTCCAAGGAAAAAAAAGCAACTCCTTCCATCTGCCTCCCCATCTGTTGGCAATGTAGAAGCAGAAACACATAAGAAATATTTATTTCCACATGTAACATTTCCAGACCTCAAAACATTTCCTCCCAGTTTGTATCAACATGGCCCAGGTATAACATGGAACTGAACTGTCATAATCAATTCCATTTCAAAGAATCACCATTTCAGAGTCATCATTGTATCAAAACTGAATTGGCATGCAATATGCATTCCTGAATTCCTATTCTAAATAATTATATGCAGAAAAAAAGGGATTGAGCAAAACAGGCATGAAAATCATTGACAGACGTATCATCAAATATGAGGAAAAAGCCCTAGAGAATTTGTAAAGCTACTTTCCAGCGATTCATTTCAGGTATTTAAAAAACGAGTTTCTAATATATTTCCAGAACGTGCCCTTGTGCGCTGTTGAAGTTCCATATGGCTGGATGGTATTAAAAAGCCACATTCAGAAAAATCTAATACAAAGTAATCCCACTGGGGAAAGAATACACGTCTCCTTCAGCGTCACTAGGGGTTTTTTCTTTTAAGTTTTCCTCTATATTCTGTTCTATTTGGGTTCTTATTCCACACCCAGAGGTATCTGAGCGTGTCACACTAGTCTTAATTAGGATTACACTTACACACTTGAAGTCAAACTAGTCTTATGTTTGAAAGAGGCTATACCTGGTTTTGGAACGCCATCTAATGGAAGGAAGAGGGTTGTGCCAAAAAAAGGCTAAGAAGAAAATAACTGACAATGAAGTTGCTTGTTTCCCCTGGATCTTTCCAAATACAAGATTTCTAGCGACTGATGGTAAGCTGAAGCTGCAATGGCCTTGCTTTGCCAACTAAGAGTTTTGTATGAATTTTGTTTTGTCGGTCACTACTCCCATGCATCTCCTTCCAGCATTTTTTAAACTAAATGTTAAATAAAGTCACTTACAGTCTCAGTCGAGGTTCAACACATCTGACAAAATAATCGAAGTCATCCTCATCCTCTTCATCCCAACTCCTCCAGATGTGCTGGTAGAAAAACCTTTTGAAATAAAGCAAGTAGTTAAGAGTGCACTGTACATTGATGAATCCAGAGTCACTTTAACAAAAGTTAGGACTGAAAATAGAAATGCAATAAATTGAGGAAGACATCTCAAAATATCACACCTCTCTAATTCGCATATCACCCTCCTCCAGGCTATTCAGTACACAGAATTTCCTGATATTCCTTGTCCGCTGCAAACAACGTGGGTAAAGTTTTCAAAAATTCCCTGAATGACTTAAGAGCATAAGTCCCATTGATTTTGACTAAACTTATGCTAAGCACCTAAGTTACTTTTTGAAAATAGGACTTACATTGCTATGTGACTTAGGCATTTTTGAAAATTTTGCCATCTGTCGCTCCAATTCAAATTCTTCCACTGGCCTCCTCTCACCTTCCACATTAAGTTTAGCATCCTCACCCTTCAAATGCTCCTTCTGGGCTTTGAGTTTATCAGACATCTATTAGCCATCACAAAAGCAGGATCCAGGAGCAGCATCCAGGGTCTTGGATTTTCACTGGGACATTGTCCTGGCGAGTGGGGCCTCTCACCTTAGTTTTAGTCTTCAAGTTCAGTCCTTGTGGCTATTACTAATCAATTTCTCTAAACCTTACAAAGTGTGTGTGTGTGTGCGCGTGTGTATGTATGTATCGGAGGGCGGGGAAAGAGGAGAAGTACAGGAGAAAGAAAGGAAAAGCGATCTTAAAGGAAGAGCTAGAAAATAAGTAGGGTATGTAGAGATGCATCAGAGAAACTGCAAATAAGGGAGATGTAGTGTGCACACGGCAGGGAAAGAAAGAATGAGATCGGGGAGAGAAAAGAAAAACTAAAAACACTGCAGGGAAAGATACACCACAATGAATTATAGGGGGGAAAAGGCAGAAAAAGTGCAGTGAACGGAGGAGGTGAGAAGGTCTAGTAAAAGCAAGAACAGAGCGAGCTACATCTTTTAAACTTCGTAGAAAATTATTTGGTAATGCGCTACAATGAAACCCAGCATGCACATTTGATTCCTTGTGACATAGCAACATTGTTGTTTTTCTTCTGGTCAGTCAGCTTAGCTCTTGGGCTAGCAGCCATCAGGTTTACTTCTAAAGCCTAGGTCAACGTAGCCCCAGGAATGGTCTCAAGAATTCACAAAGATGGGTGTATACCAAAAGCTCTTTCTGACTGGACACTAACAACATCTTTTACTATAGGTTCATGTATGAAACCCATATACATTATTTATTGTAGCTCAGATGTGATGCCTAAACTATCTGACTCTTTTAAAATTAAAGAAATAATAGTTCAGGAGACAATTAGCCATTCATGAACATTTTCCTACCTGACATGCTCTATGGCCAGGGCTGTCTGGTCAAACTCTCCAGATTCATCAAACACAACCCACAGCTCCTGCACTGGTAACTGATGCTTCTTCAGCTCCAAGAGCTCTTGCATGCACTCCAAGGTAAAGGTGCTAACATGGGAGTCACACAGGAAAGGTTCACTGAGCCGAACCACTGCTTTCAGAGTGGAGTACTCCACATCCACAACCTGATATGAACAACACAGCTATTAGGGTGCTTTAGACAGAACAGTATTTACAACCGGAAAAGCCAAAACAACACACATTCAGTCTTATTATAGAAGCCAATCAGCAACTTTGTTAAAGCATGAAGTTTTTTTAAACACGACATGGCATTTTATTCCAGAGATGTCTGAGCATGCATATTTGAAATTATAACCCCAAAACAAGCTTCACTGCTCAGCAAATATATACATATACATACACTGCTTTCCATCTTCAAAGGACTGTACAAACACAGCCTCATAATGTCCCTGGGAGGACAGGAAGTTACTATCTTCTTTTTACACAGGCAAGGGTTAAGGGCCTGATTTTTGGATATGCCAAGTACCTGGCAGCTCCCATTGACTTTACTTGGAGCTGAGGGTGCTCTGAAAAAAATCAGGACCCAAGTGCCTTGCAGCAGCCCACACAGTGGCAGAGCCAGGAATAGCAAGAATTCCTGTGCACTAATCCCATATTTAGCCCAGTAGGCTGCCATGCCCTTTGGCTGGAAAGTGCTTCAACAGGCACCAAATGTATCATGGAGAATCCTAAAGCATGTCAATCCTTGCCCTCTAATTTAAGGAGAGGACAAAGCTGATCAAATGCAGGTCTATGTTGCTGGAAAACACAAACAACTTGGGCTCCTTTATAAAGACAAACCACCAATATGTTTGCATGCATCTACATATTTTAAGATCATAGTTTACTTGCAGGTGTTTTAAGTGTGGGATGGGGATAGCATTTCCCTTTTTTAAATGAGAGTTAAAAGTTTAAAATCAGGTTCATGTAGAAGGTTCACACAAAAACAACATGGCTCTGACAGGCCTTATGAGGCCCAGCAAAGCAGGGTTCCCCTCTTGCAGACTTTAGCATGGCCATAAGCAGCAGGAGTGCACACATGAGGGGCAGTGAGGAATTATACCTGGCTGAGACAGGGGGATTAGAGGTAAAAACCTTAATACGTAGAAAACTGGTTTAGGTTTAACATTCAGATAATAAGGCTGAATTTCTACATCCTGCTCTAGGCTTGCCTCCCTGTGTCCCAGCTTCCATTCCTCTCTGTACACCTCCATCATAGAATCGCAGAAAGGCTGGGCTGGAAGGGGCCTCAAGAAGTCACCAAGTCCATACCCCTGTGCTGAGGCAGGACAAACAATATCAGGACCACGTCTGACAGATTTGTCTAACCTGTTCTTAAAAAACTCCAATTTTCCCATTCCAGTTCTCAACTATTCTTATAGCTAGGAAGTTTTTCCTAGTAGCTCACCCGAATCTCCCTTCTGCAAGCTAAGCAGATTTCTTTTGTCCTACCCTCAGTGGACACAGAACAATTGATCACTGTCCTCTTTATAACAACCTTCTACAAACTCATGCCCCCATGTCCAGCCCTCTCTTCTGTAGACTAAACACATCCAGTGCTTTCATTCTTTCCTCACAGGTCATGTTTTCCAAACCTCTCCTCTGGACTCTCTCCGGTTTGCCCACATCTTTAATAAAAGTGTAGTGTCCAGAACTGGACACAGGATGTCTGAGGTCATGTCAACACTACAGGCATTATAGCGGCATAGCTCTGCCGCTGTCACCTTGTAGTATAAACAGACTATAGCGACAGAAGGGTTTGTATCATGGTAGGCACTCCACCTTCCAGAGCAATGAGAGTTAGGTTGACAGAAGTGTTCGTCCATCCACCTAACTGCATCTACACCAGGGGTTAGGTCGGCAGAGCTACGGCACTCGGGGGTGCAGATTTTTCACAGCCCTGAGCGCTGCAGCTGTCGACCCAAGTTTTAAGCATAGACCAGGTCTCACAGACACTTCTGTTAATAGACCACAGAATGACACTTGCCTTTTTTGCCACAGCATCTCACTGTTGACCCATTCAACTTGTGATCCACTGTAGCCCCCAGATACTTTTCTGCAGTACTGCTGCCTAGCCAGTTTTCTCCCCATTTTGTAGTTGTGCATTTGATTTTTCCTTCTTAGGTGTCGTACTTTGCACTTGGTCTTTATTAAAATTCATCTGGTTGATTTCAGACCAACTCTCCAATGTGTCAAAATTATTCTGAATTCTAATCCTGTCCTTCAACGTGCTTTCAACCCCTCCCAGCATTACTCATATAAAATTTGCAGATGAGAATCTGTACTCCATCATTCAAGTCATTAATGAAAACAGAACAATACCAGACCCACGACACATCCCTGCAAGTCTTGATAAGTCCTCCTAGTTTGACAGCAAGGCATTGATAGCTCCTCTTTGGGTATGTCTACCCCTGCGGCTGACCCATTCCAGCCAGCTCAGGCTCGCAGGGCTCAGGCGCCTTGGGACCCTCCCATCTCACAGCGGAAGTCTACACAGCAATGAAACAGCCCCATAGTCTGAGCCCTGTGAGCGCAAATCGGCTAGCATGGATTAGCTGCAGGTGTCTAGTTGCTGTGTAGACATACCCTTTGAGTACAAAGCAACAGAGGGTCCTGTGGCACCTTTAAGACTAACAGAAGTATTGGGAGCATAAGCTTTGCACTTGCATCTGAAGAAGTGAGGTTCTTACCCACGAAAGCTTATGCTCCCAATACTTCTGTTAGTCTTAAAGGTGCCACAGGACCCTCTGTTGCTTTTTACAGATTCAGACTAACACGGCTACCCCTCTGACCTTTGAGTATAATTTTTCTAACCGAAGGTTGCCAACCCCTGCCCTAAAGTCACATCCTTGAAGGACTGATACTATCATTGAAGCAGATCTAGCTCATTACAAAAGACCACAATGCCATGCATTTGTTTATATAAGAGAATACTAAAAAAAAAATTCAACTCAATACCATCCTTACTAGTATAATACAAAAAATAACATTCAAACAGAAGATAAGCAATTTCTAAGACCAAGGAAACAGAGAAGGAAAATTCCATGTTGACACCATCTTTTCTGGTCTTAGAAACTGCAAAGAGTGCCTAGAAGGTGAAATCTATTTAAATTCAGGCTTTTATAGGTTCAACAGTTTTTTATTCAGTAGAACCAGGTGCAAAACTGACAGATAGAACCAGAGTGCAAATTGTTTTCACAAAGTCCCAGCCAGTAAAATAAAAATGCAGCCCGTACAGCTGCAGCTCTGTAAAGTAAGAGAGGCAGTCCTGTGGATAATTATTTATAGTACAGCAGCCTAGCAGACCCAATCAGTGCCCCATTGTGCTAGGCAGTGGACGCACAATAAGACAGTCCTGGCCCCAAACAACTTACAATCTGCACAAAATGCGTTACAATCATGAGGGCTAACAATTAACTGCATCTCATCTGACTGTCAATGGTAAGTTTCTACATGTCACAAGTTGTTCTCCTGCATTCTCATGTCCAAGAGACACTAGGACTGAAGTCACTGCAAGCAGTTAAATAGCTTCTCGCCTAATGCTCTATCCTCCACACTGAGAATTAGATGTGAAAAATATGCTATTTTCTATCAGCTCATAAACTTTTAATTAAAAGGAAGTGATTTGCCTGTTAACAGTGGAGTAAAGTGATGTTAATTGGAGACAAATGTCTAGCAACTGAATTACATTTACCTCGACCAGCACCTCAAACACATTAGTGCGCCAGATTGCTTGCCATCCAGATGGTTCAAGGACCTTCTCTAAGTACTCAGCTGTGAATTCTTTTACCTCAGAGGCCTTGCAGTCAGCTAAAATTAAATTAAAATCACTTACAATATGTATTTATGCAATAAAAGGACAAAAGGAATCAAGTTCATACATGAGCAATTAAAGGGAAGCTGAACAGAATGGGGTTTTAGTGTTCCTTCATTATGTCAGAAGTTGTCTTCAACTTTGTTCTGCTCAGTCTTTTTATTATTTGTATTGCTGAAGTGCCTGAGATTCCTAATCACAAACCAGGACCCCCCGGTGCTTGGTGTTGTATAAACAGCGAACAAAAAGACAGTCCCTGCCCCCAAACAGCTTAGACCAGAGGACTGGAGAACTACCAAAAGGTGCCCCCTCAGCCCCCCAAAAGCTTCACAAAAAGAGCAACTGCCCACTTGACCGCCAACATCTCTCAATTATGCCACTGGAGTTAAATAAGTGGCGGGGGGAGGAAGACACTGTTTTAATTAGTCTTATCAAAAATCCTTCCCCCTTTCAATTGTTCAGACTTCAGTCTCTTGGGATGTCAAAATCCACCAGGTCTAGTCCTCCAGCTAAAAGCGTTTGTTATGTCATGATATTTTTAATGTAAAAGTAAAAGTTTAAGGATGTTTAGAGTCTCAACTCCATCATTAATTGACCTCTCCTGCATCTCTGCCACTAGTCTAGATCCTCTGTAGTTACCACGCTATGGATGGAGGATGGTGCAATTTAAAAGGAGGACAAATATATACAGCTTAAAACTGAATCATCAGGAAAAGTCAGCACTACAGAGATCATGACAAGAGGGAATTTTAGAAGCAGAAAGGTCACTCACCCAAGATGTAATCCTGATAGGCTTTAAATCGCTCATAAAACAAAAGGTGATTTGTTTGGAACGTGTCTGGGAAAAGCACATTCCCATCTGGCACAATCCTTCCTAAAATGGTCCCTGATTTGTCACGACTCCCATAATCACTGCAGCTGTCATCATCATCATCATCTTGGAACAACTCTGAAGGAAAAAAAAGTCAGAACCTCAACTCAAGTACTGTTCACTCTTTCATTCCTATCCCAGGGATCTACTGCTAAGTGCAAAATCCATGCATGCCTCCTCTCTAGACCATATGTTAATTTACTATTGGAATGGTGGTTAAATAGCTAATTAGTTTTTCCATTTTTCAGGGATACACACACTTGCCAAAACAGGGTCTCCCTATCTATTGGATACAGACCCAAACAGGATTTGTAAAACTGAGATTATGCCTTTTTTTCCCCAATAGGTGTAGTATAGAGAAGGTCTGAAAGGCTTTTGCTAGTAGAATGGATTTCCCCCACTACTTTTTAGGTTGGGAATATCAGGACTGGCAAGCCTGGTTTGGCTGGATGACCTCTTGGGACAAGGTCCACCTCTTGGAAGGGTGCGCAATCCACTTCATAACTGAAAGGCAGAGATGTTAAATTACATACATGTGACTGTCGACCCCACCCCACAACGTTCACTAGTCACTGAATAAGCTTTAATAAGACATACAAAATCAAACCTAGCTGAAAGTATCTTCCCCTCAATAGTTCAGTTTTCAGTCTCTAGTGCATGTCAGTTTCACCAGTTCACTTGTCACCCCAGGCTTTCTACACTAGAGACTAGAATGGTTTCTAACAACCAATTCAAGCACAAATACACCTCCACCCCGATAGAATGCAGTCCCCGAGAGCCAAAAAAATCTTACCACGTTACAGGTGAAACCGCGTTATATCCAACTTGCTTTGATCCGCCGGAGTGCGCAGCCCCGCCCCCCGGAGCACTGCTTAACCACGTTATATCCAAATTCGTGTTATATCGGGGTAGAGGTGTAGTTCAGTCTGCCCATGCTAGTGATGCTGACTTCTGAGCCAGTGCAGTTTTGTCCAAGGTCCACTGCTCAGCCATTTCAACTGCAATGCCTTCTAGCAGCTATCGCACAGTTCCCCACAAGTCTGCCACAAACAGCGTATTCTGTGAAACTCGAAAAAGCTACCATGATCTGTGGGACCGGGCTTATCTGAACCATGCTAGTACCATCCACACAAGCACAGACTGAACATGTGCTCATTCTGCTGTAAGCAATGAGACACAGTGGATGAGGCACCGGACTGGGAGTCAGGAGCCCAGGGTTCCATCCCCAATTTGGCGGCTATGTGACCTTGGGCAATCACTTCATCTCTGTGCCTGTTTCTCCTCCCATTCTTTTTCTATCTGCCTTGTTTTGACTGTACGCTTATGAGGGCAGGTATTGCAGCTTCCCATGTATTAGTACAGTGCCTGGCTTAGTGGGTCCCCGATCTATTAGAACTTCTAGAATGCTGACACATGTAACCCATCCGGATCACTTGTGTGTGGACGCAAATCTTTTACAAGTGTTCCATGGGGACCAAACATTCATAGTAAATTGCTATAGTGTAAACAAGATCTGAACTTCTGATGTAAAAACACAAAAAACTGACTAAGGCCTTTATACATCACAAAGTAGAAGAAAGGACATTGCCCTTTTTAAAAAACACAGCTTCTGTACGTGGATTATCCACACATGGAGTTAATGGGGAACAACTTCACATGTAAATAACCTTTAAAAGTTCCTAGCTGCACTGGTGGCCTCAAGCTTGTTAAGGACCTTCCAGAATGCTACCCACCACTCAGCACCCCACCCACATCAATGAGGTGTTAATGTTAGAGCCATATAAACAATCACAGTTTGGACAGGCCCAAACTGAACAGCTGTACGCCAGGTCTTTCCTAGCCAGGAGCAGCATAGGCTATACATGGTTAAATCATCAGCACATGAGCAACCTGCAATTACAGGTGCCATGGACACAGCAGAAAGGAACATTTCATAGCCTTTGGGGGGAAAGCAGGAGAAGAGAATCCCCCCTTTCCCTACCCACTAGGATCAAAAATGCAAAGGTCCTACCACCGCCTGCCGGGTTTTGATGGGCATAGTGAATGGACACAGAGGCGAATGTCCTGGGAAGGTGTTTCAGGCAGACACCCACGGATACTGAAGAAGAGCTGTGTGTAATCTCAAAACTTGTCTCTCTCACAAACAGCAGTTGGTCCTCACTACCGCACCACCTTGTCTCTCTGATATCCTAGGCCCGACAAGCTACACCACCACAGCATACACTCATTGAGACTGTCCCTTAAACTTCAACAATCTTCCGACAGTTTATCACGCTGACAACAACCGTTTGTAACTGACCTGGAGAGCTGGGCGGGGACAGAAAAGAAACGCAGGAGGAAACCCCTAGGACTGGAAAGTAAATTGCAGACCAGGGGCTGAAGGGCAGGTTGCAGGGAAACTACAGATTCCAGGGGTCGGGGAGAGTAGATCTAGGGTGGGGGAGTCCGAGGAAGTATTGAAGCACAGGGTGCAAGTTCCGGGGGGAAGTACAAGGGAGGGCGAGTGTGGGGAGCCGGGGGAAATATGCTCCCGAGGAGTACAAACGGGGGCGGGGGAATATACCTTGCTGCAGGCCCTGCACGTCCTCCTGCAGCCCGACACCGCCAGCCGCCGGGGCCAGCTCCGGCCCTTCCCCACCCTCCTTCTTCTCTTCCTCCTCGCCGTGCACCGCCAGCACCGGCTCAGGCTCCCCCTGCGCCATGACGAACGGCTGCTCCGCGCTCCCCAGCCTCACCCAGTCTCGGAAATTTCAAACTTTCCCGGCAGCGCTCCCGTCCCCGATGTAAGCACGGTGGAGGATTCTGATTGGTCGCAAGGCGCAGCGGGCGTTGTGGGAGCCAATCGGCAGCGGGCAGATACCCCTGTGGAACGTTGACCTGTGGAAAGTGTCGCAGGATTCCAATCGCCGGGAAGGCGGAAGGCGTCGGATGGCCGGGGCGGCCAGGGGCCTGCTCGGGGACGGGGCGAGGTGGGGGTGAGCTGTGTGAAGCTGCAGCCACGCGCGCTGTGTGGGCGGGGGCTGGCAGCGCGGTACCGTGCTTTGCACCCACCACAGGGGCCTGTTTCCCTTTCCTTCTAATGCCGCGGTTACCCCACGTTTACCAGACCGGTTATAATGGCAGTTAACAAAAATGAAATATTAACTTGGATCAAGCAACTTTCATCCCAAAGTGTTGCACAAACACATGCCAGGCAGCCAATTCTGGAGTGGGGGCAAAACCCGAAGGGAGCACAGCAGGCTGTGATCCAGCCTCACTGGGTAGGAATGAAATCATATATTCAAGATGTGGTGGGTGAGGAAATATCCTTTATTGCGGGGGTTCGCAACCTTTTTCTCTCTGAGGCTCCCCTCCATGTGCTATAAAAATTCCAGGGCCCAGTGAGAGGGGCCTTGTGCATAGGTGTAGATTGATTTCTATACATGGGGGGGGAGGGACAGGGACAGGGTAGGGTTACCATACGTCCAGATTTCCCCGGACATGTCCGGCTTTTTGGTCCTCAAATCCCTGTCCAGGAGAATTCCAAAAAGCCAAACATGTCCGGGAAAATAGGGAGGCATGGTAAGGGGACCCCGACTGCAAATGGCTGCAGCAAAACTTACAACTCGCTATCTGCAGGAGCACAGAGGTGGCGGGCGGCATCCGAGCACACAGCCGCCTCCTTCCCGGGCTCCAACTTTCCCGGCTCCCGCCCCTCTCCACCACGGCGGGGGCCGAAGCAACTTCCCCAGCGCAGCAGTAGCCGGAGCCCAGGGGGCGGGAGGGAGGAGGGGGAATGCAGGGTGCTCACGGGAGGGGGCAGAGTTGGGGCGGGGCCGGGGCCCCCGTGGAGTATCCTCTTTTTTCAGTGTTGAAATATGGTAACCCTAGGGCAGGGGCCAGTGGTCTAGGGAGGGAGTGCCACCTCCACCCCCTGACTCACCTCAGCAGGCCACCCACCTGTCTGGGTTGGGGGGAGCAACCAAAAATTATAACTCAAAGTCGGGGGCTTTGCTCAAAAGTTTGAAAACAGCGTAGGGCCCGGGGCTGAGTGCAGGCAGGGGGGTAGCTCACGTTACAGGGAAGAGGTTGCTAGGGGCTGTGTGCAGACAGGGGGTAGCTCAAGGAGCTGAGCCCAGGCCACTCTTACCAGCGGCTTCTGCAGGAGCAAAGGAGGCTGGGACTCAGGAGCTGAGGACCAGCATCAACCCAGGGCACCAGCAGGAGAGGAGGGAATGCTGCGGCTGCCTGCTCTATGGCACTAGAGAGAGCAGCAGCTGCCCCACACTGCCCAGTGTAACGGCAAAAACAGCAGCCAGCACATTTCCCCACCAATAGCAGTTACCTACTGAGCCTACTCAGTGCTGGTGAGAGTGCTCAGTAGAACCAAGATAGGAAATTCTGCCAGGGAGCTTCAGTCCTGCACCTCCCGGGCGCCAGGGATCGGGGCTTCAGCCCTGCCCCTCCCAGCTTCAGCCCCGTGGGGGACGCCGGCGGGGATCAGGGCTTCAGCCCTGCGCCTCTCAGCTAGAGTCCCGCTGGGGGCGCTAGGGCTCGGGATCTGGGTTTCAGCTGCGGGGCCCCACAGCCCCCTTGAAAGGGCTCGCGGACCTCCAGTTGAGAACCGCTGCTTTATTGGACCAACTTCTGTTGGTGAGACAGACAAGCTTTTGAGCTAAACAGAGCACATATGTAGGACCCATGGATCGTGAAAAGTATGTTCTGGTGGGGTATTGATCATTGTAGCAGTGGAGATGGGGACCACAACCCTCCCCCTCACCCCCTTCTGGCCTTCAAACAAGCTCCCAACCTCTCCAAGCTCATCCTCAGAGCCAAACTTGTTCTGGTCTCCTATGTTTAAAAAGGATGAACTCAAACTGGAACAGGTACAGAGAAGGGCCACTAGGATGATCCGAGGAATGGAAAACCTTTCCTATGAAAGGAGACTCGAGGAGCTCGGTTTGTTTAGCCTAACCAAAAGAAGGCAGAGGGGAGATATGATTGCTCTCTTTAAATATATCAGAAGGATAAATACCAGGGAGGGAGAGGAATTATTCCAGCTCAGTACTAATGTGGACACGAGAACAAATGGATATAAACTGGCCGTGGGGAAGTTTAGGCTTGAAATTAGACGAAGGTTTCTAACCATCAGAGGGGTGAAATTTTGGAACAGCCTTCCGAGGGAAACGGTGGGGGCAAAAGACCTGTCTGGCTTCAAGATTAGGCTAGATAAGTTTATGAAGGGAATGGTTTGAGGGGATAACGTGATTTTAGTCAATTAGGCAATAACGTGCCATCGCTGGTAAAATGAGGATCCGGCTGGAGAATCTTGCCTATATGCTCGGGGTTCTACTGATCGCCATATTTGGGGTCGGGAAGGAATTTTCCTCCAGGGTAGATTGGCAGAGGCCCTGGAGGTTTTTCGCCTTCCTCCGCAGCATACGGCCGGGGTCGCAAGCTGGAGGATTCTCTGCGATTTGAAGTCTTTAAATCACGATCTGGAGACTTCAACAGCTGAGTTAAGGGAAAGTGGGTGGGTCAGCTTATGTGGCCTGCATCATGCGGGAGGTCAGACTAGATGACCATAATGGTCCCTTCTGACCTTAAAGTCTATGAGTCTATAAACTTCCCACAGACCAGGACTCACCAACTCAAAGCCGCACCACATTCTGTCAGAACAACAGCTGCAAAACCTGCACACACATCTCCATTGCTACAATGATCAATACTCCCCACAACACACGTTTCAAGATCCATGGGTCCTACACATGCCTATCAAAATATCCACTGAAATCAGATCTTCAGCAAATCCAAGACAATTGAGAGACATGGATAAAATTTATACTAAGAGCCCTGACCATGAGGCTCTTGTAGGGAAATAACAGTTAGATTACTGACAAAAATGAGTAAATCAGGGTGAAATTCACACCTGTGCAGAGGTCCTATGTACCCTACAAATCCCACTTACGCCCAATGCTGAGATCGTTACAGGGATTTAAGGGATGCACGGGCATTGTGCTGGTCCTCTGCACTAGGGTGAATTTCACCCTCAGTGCAGAAATGTCAGACTCATAAGACGACACATTCCTGTCAATAAAATGTTCATGCTTCTTTCTATGATATCCAGGCAGCAAAGTTTTGCACAAGATGTAATCAGTCTGCTTGGCAGATAAACAAGCAGAGCATTACAGTATTTTAGTCTGAAGGAGAAGAAAACATAAGGATTTCTCAGAATCAGCCAACAGCTAGACAACCTCAGTCTAGCCTTTCCTTTTTAGGTGAAAGTGGGAAGCGTTTATAATGTGCAGAACATGATGTTCCAAGAGCAATCTGAATCAAAAATTCCAGAGATTTTTACTGATGGTTCCAATTTAAATGTACAGCTGATTGAACAGTTTTGTTATTGCTATAAAAGACCCTCATGGTTAGGGTTCCTCATATAAGTTTTATCCAAATATCTAAATTGTTCCATTTTTTACAGTCCATCTCTGACTTCACTAGGTTTAAGCATTCTTCTTGCAAATATTTTAATGGGTAGTCTTCTTCTTTCCTATGTTATGTTACTTTCTACCTGCCACAAAAACAAATCATTTTATACACAAAGGAATTAATGCATTTTGTTGGTTGAATCAAATTCATCCTCAAAATAGGACTTTAGTGGAATTTAACTTGTGCATAAACCTTGAGTTGACTTCCATGCTCAGGAGTGAATTTCACCCCAAACTCAAAAGCCCTGTATGCCCCTTCTTGATGTGGGCTCCACGTAGAACCTTGGAAAGATCATTTGGGGGCAGATTCTTTGATTGTTCCAAAGGACTGGTCAAGAGTCTAGAGTGAATATCTCCGACATTAACAAAGGTTAAATTCAAAACAAGGTGGACAAAGGTACAGTTAAACAGGCAGAGTCCAGTTATCGAATCCTGTGGATAAAAGGAGGTGACTAGCGCTAGTTATAGCAAGAGACCTTTTGGACAGGTAGAAACAAAAAGTGGAGAAAAAGGTACCTGAGATAAGAACATAAGAACGGCCATACTGGGTCATACCAAAGGTCCATCCAGCTCAGTATCCTGTCTTCCAACAGTGGTCAATGCCAGGTGTTTCAGAAGGAATGAACAGAACAAGTAATCATCCAAGTGATCCATCCCCCATTGCCCATTCCCAACTACTGGCAAACAGAGGCTACGGACACCATCCCTGCTCATCCTGGCTAATACCCATTGAATGACCTATCCTCCATGAATTTATCTAGTTCTTTTTTGAACCCTGGTATAGTCTCTAGCAAAGAGTTCCACAGATTGACTGTGTGAAGAAATATTTCCTTTTGTTTGTTTTAACCTGCTGCCTATTAATTTCATTTGGTGACCCCTAGTTCTTGTGTTATGAGGAGGAGTAAATATCACTTCCTTTTTTTACTTTCTCCACACCAGTCATGATTTTATAGACCTCCATCATATCCCCCCTTAGTCGTCTCTTTTCCAAGCTGAAAAGCCCCAGTCTTATTACAATGGGAAAATGTGCTAGCCAACCAAGAAAAATACTTTCAGATAGTATCATATGCAGCACTAAAGGTAACAAAAATAAGGGTATCAATGTCCAGTGGAGCAAACCATTGATCACACAGAAAGTTGGTACCTCAGCACAGTTTAATACTGGATGGGACAGTTTTGCTTACAAAATAGTTTTGTAACTGTGCTACAGCTGTGTTTGCAGGACTGTTTTCCAAATCAGTGTTGCATTCTGCTAATGTGGGCTGGGTTCTAGAAGAGTTATTTCTGGAAATGAAGGTATCTCAAGTCAGTTACATACAAACTAAATAACAATGGGCCCAAAACAAACCTCTGGAGCAACAACTGAGTTTAGGTGAGTGGAGCTATTTTTAGGTTAATGGAGATATAATATGATTTACACTACACTATTTTGCCAGTGCCTCCTTAAATAACAATTTAAGATTATTTGCAGACTGGGGCCTAAATTTCCCTTTCCGTGCACTCTGCGTCATCCTTTACATCAATGCAAAATGAGTGTAGTGGGTGTGAAACGCTACCAGATCAAAAAGGTAGCATTAGGGGGAAAGCGGGAGATATAATATACTTAGACTTCAGCAAGGCTTTTGACACTGTCCCACATGACATTCTGATAAGCTGTAGAAATGTGGGCTTGACAGAACTACCATTAAGTTGATACATAATTGGTTAAACAACTGCAAACAAAGAGTAAGTGTTAATGGAATGATGTCAGATTGGAGGGAGGTCTCAAGTGGGGTTCCACAGGGATCTGTCCTGGGTCCAGTGTTGTTTAACATCTTTATTGCAGAGGACACAAAGCTGGATGGGGGAAGGGTGCCAACACTTTGGAAGATAAAGCTAAAATTCAATGGGATCGTGATAAATTGGAAAACTGGGCTATAGACAACAAAATGAAATTTAACAAAGACAAATGTAAGGTGCTACACTTACGGAAGAAAAACCAATGCACAAATACAAAATGGGGGGAAACTGCCTGGCAGCAGCACTGCTGCGAAGGATCTGGGAGTTGTGGTGGATCACAACCTGAACATGAGTCAGCACTGCAATGCTGTTGCAAAAAAAGCAAATGCGGTTTTAGGTTGCATTAACAGAGGCATAGCATGCAAGACATGGGAGGTAATAGTACTGCTCTACTTGGCGCTGGTTTGCCCTCAGTTGGATTTTGGTCATCTATGTATAGAAAGGATGGAAAGGACCCAGAGGCGAGTAACAAAGATGAACAAAGGGATGCAATGCAAGCCATATGAGCAAAGGCTGAAGGAACTGGGTATGTTTGGTTTGGAAAAGAGGAGGCAGTTGCTGTGCCTGGAGCAGCGACCCAGAGCAGCTGGCATGAGAAGCAGCTGGTCCCACCCTCTCTGCTCCCCGCCCAGGCCCAGCTGCCAGGAATAGGAGCCGAGCATGCCGGGGGGCAGCCGCAGCAGGAGGACAGAGCCCCTCTCTCGTCCCCCTGGCAGGACAATCTGGGGAGGCACTTTACCCCGCACGCCCCCCCCCCCCACTAGGGATGTAAAAGTTTAACCGGCTAACCGATAAGCATCAGTCTTATCAGTTTTGGTTAACTATTAAACTCCGCTGCTGCCCTGCACCCGGGATCCTGGCAGCCAGGACCCTGGGCGCAGGGCCGGCAGAACTCCTTAATGGTTAACTGTTTAACTGATAGAATGTTAATAGGTTAAACGGTTACTATTTTAAAACCCTATTTACATCCCTACCCCCTATGCGTCACCTCTGCCTGAGGGTATGTCTACACTTAAAACTCTGCAAGTGGTGCAGCTGCACCACTGTAGCACTTCAGAGTAGATACTATGTACACCGATGGAAGGTTTCTCCTGTCGGCATAGGTACTCCATCTAGGTCAACAGAAGTATTCTTCCATTGAACTAGTGCTGTCTACACATGCGATTAGGTCAGTACAGCTACATCGCTCAGGGGCATGGATTTTTCTATACTGATGTAAATTTCTAGTATAGATCAGGCCTGGATATCTATATGTTTATTACTATCATATATGTGTTTTCTCAAACTCATTGTTTAATTGATATCACCAAGACCATGGCCCCGATCATACAAACACTTGCACACATGCTTAGCTTTAAGTGTATGCATAGTAGTCCTATTGAGTCCAATAATTGACCAAGGCCACAATAAGAAAAAGACCAAAGCTGCAATGCCTATTTATTGTAAATCTCTACCATAATCCTATAATAAAATAAATATTAGGAGAACTAAATATATCTGGTTCTGATCCTGCAAAGACTTAAGCATGTGAATAATTTTACACACCCAGTCCTGATGTCAATGGGACTAATCAGATCTGCAGTCACGCATATGTGCTTAAATTTTTGTAGTATTGGGGCCTTAGAAATTAACAATAAATACATCCTTTTAAAATAATGCCATTGTTGTAGTATAAAGAGGATACAGGAGTACTTTTTTTACAATGAATAATTATTTATTCAAATATTTTCCAACATGACATCTTTAACAAGTGTAATGACACAACACAAATATCAAAATCTTATAATCAAAAACAATGGATCTTTTCAAATGGTTTTACAGAGTCAGGGATTTGTTTGGGGAAGGAGGGTTCGCTTTAATTTAAATGGCCACAAGGGGGCCACCTAGCATTTCTAATCGTAGTTCAAAAATGTATTTAGATACTAGTCTGTTTTTTCACATTCACTTTCAAAATGTCAGGTATTTGTGCAACAGCAGCACAACCTTGCCAGTAATGTACGTGTTCAGAACAGAATGAGGACCTGATTCATCACAGCATTACATCACTTTTATGCTAAAGCAGATCCACTGAAATCAAGAGTTGCTCCAGTGTAAGACTGAAAGAAAACAATAATGGTTCAGGCTCTGAGTCTTTTCTACAGTATATCATCTGTAACCCTTTATACTACATTCTGTGCATATCCACCTTGATTTTAACTATGACATTTTGCTCTCTCAATCAATTATAAAATTAAAATTAACATATTTAAGTCCTCAAAAGAAGACATATGAAACAGGAAGTCCAGGAGTGAAATCCCTGGCTCCACAGTCAATGGTAAAACTCATTGACTTCATTTGGACCAGGATTTCACTCCAAATTTCAGACACAGGCTCCTTAACAGGGCAGCCTGCACTTGGACGATCAAATTGACTGAAGAAGCCTGCAGTATTGTTTAACCTACCTGGAAGCAGCAGCTCCATCTAGAGGTTGCAAAGCCCTAACCCTCCCTTTGAAACTGGCACCAGGCTGCACGGTCAAGTTCACTCATATTTATATCAGGACCATCACTGAATGTGCCACAATAACCACAATTGTCCCTTTCTGTCTTAGATTAGGAGAGAGATGATGCATGGTAATTTAAATCTCAGAATCTTTTTGAGAGGAGAGTGGGGAAGAATTTGCATTTTAGACAGTTTACCTATATGAAGGGGTCAGGCAGGGATTTTTCAATAAATATTGTCAGATAATTCACATGTAACTTGGAAAATGCTACAGGAAGGAGTAGATGAGGCAAACGAAACACAAGGTGTGCTGGCAAAACTCCCCAGTCACTGTTCCCTTCAGGCTCCTGTCTGGGAAGTTGAGAGACACGGTTAACAAAGTGTATTTCAAATAGCTGCTTAAATGTATTTAAAATTGTTCAGCAGCCTTAGCTCTGTACATCTGAAATTCCACTTATGTGTTTCCATTAGGGCTTTTCCATGTTGGAGCTCTCAGAAGTGGTTAAATCCTGCTCCACCTCCAAAAAGCTGCGAGGTACTGTTCTGGGCTCTATGGTACGAAAATAGCCCCCAGCTATGCCATGTCATGCTCACAGTCAACAAACTATAACTACACGGGCCTTGTCTTTACTAGACAAAAGCCATTGCTAAAAGAATATTGGCCTTGACCTTGCAACACGCATGCAATGCCTTCTCTCTACACACTGCCCTTTCCCCGTTTGCCCACTGCCAGCTTCTTCCCCTCATAACCACTTTATGTCCCTGCACTAGTTTCCTTGCATCATGTAGACAGACACATAGTGGGGTGGGATTTAAAACAAATAGGGCTAAATTCTGCCCTCAAATACACAAGTGACATACTGAAATCAACTGTGTGACTGTAAGGGCAGAATTTCACACTTCTGGCAAACATTTCTTCATAAGATCAGCCTTTAAAAGGAACTGTATTTGCAAATTATGAGTGTCTGACGTGACAATAAATCTTAATTACTATTTGGGAGCTTGTCCATCCATTTATGACAACACATCATTTCTGAGCATGATGTGAGATTTGATACAATATTTCCCTTGTTTAAACAGTAAAGTGACATTTATTCACATAATTTCTTTACTATAAATCAACTGCATTGAAATGTTGTGTCAGACACTAGTCTCCTGTTTCACAAATAATAATGTTTCTCATGGGAAGGAAGCTTTACTGACTGAATGGGGGTTTTTAACTCAATATCCACAGTACATACTGAGCAAAACTGTATTCATGTGTTATACACAGAGTGACGGGGGAGTGAAGTAAGGGACAGAGAGAAAACAAGGTAGGGGGCTTGGAGAATCAAATGAAGGTGAGAGTAGAAATGACCTGAAGGAGGAATACACAAATGGAGGAACATAGATGGAGATGGGAAGTAGGATAGTATTGAGGAAGGATGAAAGTGGGAGAGGGGAATTCAACTGAGATGGGAAAGGTTTATTCACAAACATGAGAAGAGATAACCAACATGACTCTGAAAAAGGAAAAAGTTTAGAAAGAGGAAAGAAGCCCAGCTTGGACTAAGAAAAAATTCAGAAAATCCCTTTTTTTTTAGGCTGTATTAAAGGAAAAACTAGTCTGCAGAAAAATACAGGATCTACAGCAGTAGTTCTCAATCTTTTCAGACTACTGTATCCCTTTCAGGGGTCTGATTTGCCTTGCATACCCACAAGTTTCACTGCACTTAAAAACTACTTGGTTACAAAATCAGAAGTAAAAATAAAGTGTCACAGCACACTATTACTGAAACATTACTTCCTGTCTCATTTTTACCATATAATTGTAATCAATTGGAATATAAATATTGTACTTACATTTCAGTGTATAGTATATAGAGCAGTATAAACAAGTCATTGTATGAAATTTTAGTTTGTTCTGACTTCCCTCATGCTTTTTATGTAGCCTGTTGCAAACCTAGGCAAATATCTAGATGAGTTGATGTACCCCCTGGAAGACCTCTGCATACCCCCAGGGATACACATACCCCTGGTTGAGAACCACTTATCTAGAGGACTAAAGGGAAAGAGGGACCATATATAAAAGAAAAGGAAGCAAATGAACAAAACACAAAGTATAGATAGAATGATTATATTTTACATATTTGCTGTCAGAAAGGTCACTATTACGCATAAGCTCCAATCCTGCAGACTTTCGCCTGGGTATAACTTTATGCACTGTGAAGTCAATGGTACTTAGACTCCTAAATTATTTGATGCTTTTGAAAATTATACCCTGTAATTAGTTGCACTGAAATCAGTGGAGCTACTCAGAGTGCTCAGAATTCTGCAAGTAATTAAGCCTTGGCAGGATTAGGGCTATAACACTAAAGCCGATATGTAAATTCAGAACATTTCAAATTCAAGATCTCGTGATTTCCCGGGAATTGCTTTGTTTTTACAGTGTAGTTGGAAGCAGAATTTGTCCCATTATTTAAAAACATACACATTTTCCTAATATTCTCTAATTAATCATCTCTGACCCCTGGAATGAAGCTGATCTATGTCTGCGGGTGTCAGATTTGCAACCCTCATTGATCTGTTGCCAGTCTCGTTGCTTCAGTAATTTCAAACTCCCTCCAAAATATAAAGCCAGATCCACCACCCTGGGACAAGAATGGAGGTGAGAAGGCTGAACTCTCCAAAAGGAAAGCTAGGCCTCCAAACCAGTGGAGGGTCAGTGGCACTAACAAGTCTAGATGGAGAAGCAGAGCTCTCTGAAAAGGAAGTCAGGGCCAGTAGGCAACAAATGGTGGGGGCAAATGCCACTCTGAGGTATCATGTCTGGTGTGGAGCTTCATTACAAACTGGGATCTTTACGGAAAGCTGGATCAAGTTTCAGTTGCACCTGTGCTGAGTTACGGGATGAATGATAGATTTGTGTGGAAACCATGTAAAACAGCGTGACTTTTCACTTCATGTCAGACTAAACACAGCTATTTTGATAGCATTTCATTTTTATTTTTTAACCTGGAGCTCTTGGCAAAATTCAGCAGGTGCAAAACTCATGTGACATACCACCAGGAAAAATGTAAACACAAACCCCTGCCAACCAAAAGTGGTTACCCAGTTCTAGTCACTGCCTAGCACTACAGAAGCTTGTTTGTCTTCATGTGTGGGTATGTGAAGAGCAGAGAGTCCTTATCTGGTTTTCAGACCTACCACTAAGGACACACACCTAATCTTTGATGTAAGAACTTCCACTCACCAATACATTAAAGCTTTCCAAAATGCTAACATGCCCAATGCCAAATTCTTCTAGGAACAAACCCTGCAGAATATAATCTGCTGAAACCTGTCTCCTAAACTGTCTATTAAGCTGACACCATAGTAAGAGATGATGAACTTAATTATAATGTGTTTCAGATGCTGGAAATACAAGTCATCCTAGTAGTTCACAGGCCTGTCAAATGTGTCACAATGCTCCCCTGCCATGGAGAAATCACCAAGCATGAGGCAAAAACTACTGCAAAAAACTACTACACCTCACCTTGCAGACTTGGGACCACGTGCTCCTCAGAGGAGAAATATGTCCCTATAAAAGGGGGAAGGTATGCAGCCTCTAGACCTCAGAAAAGCCCAAAAGTTGACAGAGAACTAGTTCCCAACCTTCCTGTTGACAAAGAATTAATGCCAGTAATAGATCCCTCCCCATGGCTCCCTCAGGAGCAGTGTTGCCCCCTCTCTGAGGTTACACATTAACAGTTCACTTCCCTCCTGCTCCCTGTAAATGAGTGCAGGTGTACACTAGAAATGTAAGTTGACTTATGTTAGGTTGACTTATAGCCACTGCAGTAATTACTGTGGTGGTTCATGTCCACACTACCCTCCTTCTGTCAGTGGTGCACATCCTCCCTGGGAGCGCTTCCACTGACTTAAGAGGGGCAGTGTGCAGGACTGAGAGCGTGGGCTCTCAGCTCCACATGGAGCTCCCCTCTGGGAGCCTGGCTGCCCCCCAGGGTCTTGGCTTCCTGGTCCTCGCTGCAGCCAGTGTCCTGGCTGTGAGCTCCACGCACAGAGTCCAGACGGCTCCCAGGAGCCTCTGTGCAACCGATGGGCTCCCCGCAGGGAGTGAGGAGCCAGAAGGCTACGGGCAGCTGCAGGTTGTGCCCATCCAGCTCCCTGCTCTGAGCTGGGCTGTGCCCGCCAAGCTCCACAGCTGAGGATCGGACCACAAAATTGCAAGCCGCCTCTAAAATAATCAAATGGTTCTCAAATGTTCCTACCTGAACAAACCAAACAAGTTTTGCTTAATTTTATCTATAATTCGAAGAGGATCCAGCAAACATTAATGCTTTTTTTCTGATATATTATTAGACAGCTCAGTGGAGAGCATGTCCTATTTTGCATACAGCTGCCCTAACACAATGTCCTCTCTTTCTCCTTCTGTATGTGATGAGACAACCTTAAAGCATAAAAAAGGATTAAAAGACTGAATAGTTTTATCAACTAACAGCTTTTACTCCTAAATGTAAAATAAGGCTTGGTGAGCTGAAGAACTCTATTTACAAGTATGTTTGAAGGGAGAGCCAAGACAAGCAGGAAGAGATGTAGTATCTATCCAGGGAGGAGAAGAAACAATACAAATGCAGGGATGACAAAGAAACAACTAAAGAGAGAATGACTTTGGGGCTGAAGCATGAGTGTTTTATTCCTGGCTCTGCCATCAACTTAATTTGTGACCGTGAGGCAAGTCATTTAACTGCTTCCTGCCTCAGTTTCCCCATCTCTAAAATGGGGATAATAATACTTACCTACTGCACAAGTGTCATTAATTTGTTTGCAAAGCACTTTAAGGTCTGTGGATAAAAGGTTTCATATAACTTCAGATTATGGTTAATTAATGTGTTAAACATAACCAACATTCCTCATGGCTGGCCTTTCATCTGTCTTTTGCAGCTGTACTAAACTTAAGTCATCATAAGCCCAAGTAAATTGAATTTAGTGAAGAAACACAATTAAACCCTTGTGAACCTGTATAATTTCATTCTGTCTAAAGGTCAAAGTCAATTATTTTTAATGAAACATTGTGGAGATTCACATTTGAGACTTCTCTAGACCAGTTTCCCCTCATCCAAGTGTGTGTGCGCACATACGTATATACCAAAGATGGAGTCATACTCATGGGCGGCACGTAATGGAGGCTGGGGGAGGCTAAGCCTCCCCAAACCTCATGCCACCAGGATGGGGGGTAGTGGTGGATTTGGGGGGCCCGGAAAAAAACTCCCCCAGCCATAGCCCTGGGGCTGGAGGAGCACCGGGAGCACAAAGATTTTCTGCTCTTGGGGCTGCAGCGGGGGAAGAGAGAGGGGAGTAGCGAGCAGGGGGCATGGCTGCAGGGGAAGGGGTGGAATGGGGAAGAGGCTCCGGGCTCGGAGGTCCAGCCAGCACCGAGAACTCTGTCACAGTCCCTCCCACCCCTGTGGCCTAGGCTCATGCTAAGCATTCTTAAGCCTATGTCCTAGTATGGCCAAGCTAAAATCTTACAGGTCTCAGTCTCGGATTGTAGGCCTTGCATTTCAGCCATGCTTTACTTATATACCTACTACACTCATCACTCTGAAATATTTATCAATCCTATACTTCTATAATCCTACAATTTAAATCCATTTAGCATACCTTGATTATATATAAAATAGCATATACATTGACCATAACATCACATCATATACAATGATAAATGGATGAAAAAAATAAATGAATTGGTTACAACTCCCACATCTTTACGGCACCCTAAATAGCTTAAAAGATTCTTACTCTTTTACCTGCTGGGTGTTTAATTCCCACACATCACATACACAGCTGGTATTGCTAAATCCCTACATTCTCAAAAGTACAAGTTTCATTTTATCAACCTTTGTAGATTGCCCTCAAGGTAAATCAACCTGTGACAAGTTCCAGTCTTTGTGCTCCCAAAAGTTAACAGGATTCTGTTTCCAGTCACTTCTCCAGACATGTTTTGGATTCCTACCTAACAGGCCCTGTCCTTTTCCCAGTGAAGACAGTGTGTAAGTAGAAGCAGAATCAAGCCCAATACATGGATTTTTCATTTAATGTATTCATTATTATACATATATTGGGCCAAATCCTCAGCCACGTTTTATCTCAGGTTAATGGGAACTCTTCAAATCAAGGATATACTGTACTGAGACTTAATAGTGAGGTACATAAGTGCACAGGAATGAATTTCATGCAAAGGACCTGATCAAGGTCTACGCACCGCATAAGCCTTATTTTGAGATCTAAAGTGGGACTTATGCACAAGATCTATGAACCCCATAAGTGTTCTCAAAATACTACGCCTCCCAACCACTATCACTAAGCCGGGGTAAAACCTCAGAAGGGTTATCTGGGGGCAGTCTCTGCTTCAGATGCTCCAGAGTCCTGGTCAGTAATCTAGGGGGGAATATACCCATGACATTACAAATGGCAACCTGACTGTCTTCAATGCTATTGTAGTAATATAAGTGAGAGCATACTTTTTGGTCTGTCTACGTTGAGAGAAGCAGTGTAACAGACAAAATGGCAGACAGGCGGATTTTCAAACAGATGTTACAATTTACATTGAATATACACCACACAGACTGATAGGAATAAGTAGACTTTGCGTAAACATGAAAGTTATAAACACAGACCCAGCTTTCTAATTAACACCAAGGTTTACTTAACAGAGGCGTAACACTGTATCGCGTATTGAGCACTGCGTTTCACCTTATTGCATTTTGCCCCTTTCAGAATTTTCACTGCTATTGATGGGAGCAGCCGTTATTGCATCTGCTGCCACCCTGGCTTCCCGTCCCTGTGGAGCTGCTGGCCATACCTTCAAAAGAATACCAAAAATGGCTTGGTTTGCAACGATTAAAGACAAGGATGAAGTCATGATTACTGCAGATGCAGAACACAACAATTCATTAGACATCATTATGCGAGGAAGAAGGCGTGCTTGGAGAGAAAGAAAATTGCTTGCATTGATGATTTTGAATGATAATGGCACCTATTCACACACTGTAAACAAAACAAAATTAAATTTACTAATGATGCAGAAGAATGCAGCTGTTGATGGTGGTGTGTGTTGCTTTGATAAATGTTTCCCTTTGTTTCAGTTAAAATTTTGGACATGCTGTTTAAAAATGATTCCTCCTATAATTGTGTGATAGCTCAAATGCTTTAGGTTCCTTTTCAAACGTCAGCTGTGTTGTTATCTTGAGGACCAAAGTGGTGGAAATTGCAGTCCTGGCTCCTAAAACAGAGCTGCTAAAGGCTGTCAGAAAAAAGGTCAATTAGCACAAAGTGATTTCTAACAAACACTTGTCAAAACAGTGTATCACAGCATCTTTACAGACCGTAAATGATGAGATGGGTCTGAAGCATCTGAACTCTGTTGCTTGGATTGATAACGGTGTGTAACAGGTAATCAGTTCATTTTGGATATTGTGGGCCAGACGGGAGATAATGCCAATTGACATCAAAAAAGGCTCTGCCCCTTGCTGAACGTATAGTTTTATGCCACTGCTGTGGATGAATTGGTTAAGAAAATCTACCAAAAATCCTTAATTGCTCTATAAATCTGGTGATTAATTTGTGCATAATTTAAAAAGACATACTTGAAAACACACACACACACACACACACACACACACACACACACACACACAAACTAGAAATAAGATACACATTTTTAACAGTGAGGGCAATTAACCATTACAACAAACTACCAAAAGAAATGGTGGATTTTTCATCTATTGAAGTCTTCACATGAAAACTGAATTCCTATCTGGAAGTTATGCTTTAGTGAAACATAATTTATTGGGCTCAACTCAGGAGTAACTATATTACATTCAGTGGCCAGCATTATTCAGGAGGTCAGTTTAGATGACCTAGGGTACGTCTACACTGAAAAGAAAAAACACCAACAACTCAGCAGTGAGTCTCAGAGCCTGGGGCAACTGACTCGAGCTTGAGAGGCTCTCACTATGGAACTAAAAATAGCAGTATTGACTTTTCCCACAAGCGTTGGAGCCCAGGCTCTCCGACTTCCCATGGGTATCAGAGCCTGGGCTCCAGCCTGAGCCTGAACGTCTACAATGCTATTTTTAGCCCTGTAGCTTGAGCCCCATGAACCTGAGTCAGTTGATTCAGGCTCTGAGCCTTGCTGCCATGGGGTCTTTATTTTTTATTTGGCTGTGTAGACATACTTTAAAAATTTATGAATTGATACAAAATTGATACAAAATTCAGATTAAAAACTTACTAACCTTCTAGATCAATGTATTTCATCTGCCACTGTACTTGCCATTCACCTAGGGCCCCAACTGTATGAGCTGTTTTCCTCATCTTCATTGTTCAAATTACTATATATTTTATAAAAGCAAATAGACAATCTAGTCAGTCACTGGATTTCTAGGACATTCTTGTACTTCTCATTCACTTTGTACTTTTAAAGCTTCCTCAAGGAAGCTGCTAATACCCAGAAATATCTGTCATTGCATGACTACATAGCTTTTAAAAATTTATTCCAGGCCCTTTATACCAAAGTAGCTGAAAAACTCACCATCCAAAAACATATTCTTCAGTAATTTCAAAAATATCTTGAATTCTAAAATCAAGTGTCTTTGTAACATTTCCTATTCCTTTTTTGCACTAGATATTAGTGCCTGCAAGATACAGTTTTTCATTTTAGTCAAATGCAATCTTATCTCTTGTCTAGCTTTTAAAACGTCTGTACTCTTCATGTTGTTTGTAAGCTTTTGTGTGGCACAGCTCATTATTTTGTAGCAATGCAGAACACTATGTGCCTGCTTAGATATTGTTTCTATTTCTGTACAGTCAGGGAGCAGAAAAGCAGAAGCCCACATGAATCTCTTATTTCCAGATCATCAATATTGGCTTGTTGACAAAGTAGCCAAAGATTATCCTTCAAGAGAGATAATTGCTAATAAATTGTCTCCTCTTCGCTAACTTTATTTCTGAATACTAAAAAAAACAAAACAAAAAAAACCTACATTCATCATACGTATTACAATTATAGTTCATCAAAATAGCCATCAACAAAGCAATCGTTGCAGCTAGATGTGTATGAAAAATCTTCCCTGCTGCCAAACCAAGGGGGGGAAATGGGATGATGCCAAATTTGTTAAAGTCAAACATCTGGCACATTTTCCTAAAAGTCTGTGCATTTTTCATTATGTTGAAAACTTGGCTTTTCACAGCTTTATAGTCAACAAGCACAATGAAAACAAGAACAAGCAAATCCCAACACTATCTAAGATACTTATATGGCTTCGATCACTATAGTATTTCAGTGCCCTGCCCCCAAACATTAATGTATTTAGCCTCATAACAACCCTGTGAGGTAGGGCAGTGCTGTTATCCCCATTATACAGATGGGGACTGAGGCACAGAGAGGTAAGTGACTTGCCCAAGGTCACACAGGAAATCCTTTGCAAAGCAGAGAATCAAACCCAGGTCTCCAAGACCAAACTAGTGACCCAACCACTGAACCAACCTTCCTTAGTGGAGGGTTACACTTCCTTAGGTGGGGTCAGAAAAAAAGCGGCGCGGGCCAAGGGATGTGCTGGCCGCGGCTTCCCGCCGACCCCATTGGCCCGGGACGGCGAACCGCGGCCAGTGGGGGCTGCGATCGGCCGAACCTGCCGCGTCAGCAGGTAAATAAACTGGCCCGGCCCGCTAGGGTGCTTACCCTGGCGAGCCGCGTGCCGAACGTTGCCTACCCCTGCTCTAGGTCAATCAGAATCTTGCCCCTGAGTTCAATGAACTTTGGATCAGGCCCTAGGTGAATGGCAAGCATAGTGGCAGATGAAATGCATTGTTGACAAATGTGAGGAAATGCACACTGGAAGGGAAAAAACTGATCTATTCCTATGCATTGCTGGTTTGATTTTTAAATGAACTGTAGCCACTCAGAAAAATGACCTGAATGCCACTGTGCACAGCTCAATGAAAACCTCAGATATAGCAGAAAGGGATTCAGAGATATGTGGTGAAAATGATCTGAGGTCTGGAAAGACTTTGTACCGTGGCAAACTGAAAATATTGGAACTGTTTAATTTAGGCTACATCTGCACTACAAGCTCTGAGTATGATTCCCAGCTCAGGTATACATACTCACACTAGCTCAATGAGAGTAGCATTAGCATAAATAAGTGTAGCCGGGCAACACAGGCAGTGGCAGCATGGCTTAGCTGTGCTGAGTAAGTACCCACGTAGTTCAGTGGGTTTGTACTCAGTGCTGCTAAGCCGTGTCACCACTGTTGCTGCCTGTGCTACCATGGCTACACTACTGTTTATATTCACACTACTCTCATCGCGCTAGTACAAGTATGTGTACACAAACTGGGAATCACACCCCTGGCTCATAGTGCAGACAGACCCTTAGAGAATAGCCAAAAAAAGAGTAAATAGGGTGCTCTTATTAACCTTTTTTCATGATACAAGATACACATTTAAAACTGATCAAAGGAAATACATTTTTACACAATGCAAAATTAATCCATACAAGTTATTATCACTAGGTATCACTGAGGGCAAGAGCTTGGTAGGATTCCAAAAAAGGATTGGGGATGAAATCCTGACACCAGTGAAGTCAATGGCAAAACTCCCATTGACTTCAGTAGGGTCAGGATTTCACCCTAGATTTTTATGTAGATAGTGAGAACTTCCAGAGTTCTATTAAATATTTTTTTTAATCCTATCAGGGGATATAAACTTTCATGCTTTACATTATAAAAACCCAACCACTAACTAATATGGATTAGAAAGAAACTTCCCCTATGGACAGATGGTTCTTAATTGTCATTTATGGCAATGGTTCTCAACCAGGGATGTGTACACCCCTAAGTGTACACAGAGGTCTTCCAGGGGGTACATCAACTCATCTAGATATTTGCCTAGTTTTACAACAGGCTACATAAAAAAAGCACTAGCAAAGTCAGTACAAACTAAAATTTTATATAGAGAATGACTTGTTTATACTGCTCTATACACTATCTACTGAAATGTAAGTACAATATTTATATTCCAACTGATTTTATAATTATATGATAAAAATGAGAAAGTAAGCAATTTTTCAGTAACAGTGTGCTGTGACGCTTTTGTATTATTAGATCTGATTTTGTAAGCAGGTAGTTTTTAAGTGAAGTGAAACTAGGGTGACCAGACAGCAAGTGTGAAAAATCGGGGCAGGGGGTAATAGGAGCCTATATAAGAAAAAGACCCAAAAAATCAGGACTGTCTCTATAAAATCGGGACATCTGGTCACCCTAAGTGAAACTTGAGATACACAAGATAAATCAGATTCCTGAAAGAGGTACAGTAGTTTGGAAAGGTTGAGCGCCACTGCTCTACAGGTCATATTGCACCTTCCTCTGCAGCATCTGTAAGCTGCTGTGCCTGTCAGAGACAGGCTATTGGATTAGATGGAGCACTGGTCTAAACTGGTATGTCAGTTCCTATGTTCTTATACAAAAGTAGCATATTGGGTGTACCCAAAGGCTTCAGATTCCTTATTGGACTTTCTTTCTTGGTCCACCTTTAGTCTTCATTTGTTGTTCTAAATTATATGAAGTGTGATAAATGTTCAAGTAGGAAATACTGTGCAACCAGAAAGACTGTATCAAAGGAACAATTTCACAAGTAACAAGAGAACAGCAAAGAGGTTGATTGTGCTCATTTGGTTGCCCAGGATGTGTTTCCTCTTCTTCCAAGAGATAAAGGTTCTCAGAAAAATACAAAGGTGAAATGTGCAGGGCCTGATGCTCCTTTCCCTTACACCAGTGCGACATTTGTGTAACCTGTTGATTTCAGTGGTTTCACGCTGACTAAAAAGAGAATCGAGCCCCTCTCTCCTTTCCAGGATTTTTATGCTGACTTTAAAATTACATTTTTCAGCTGTAAATTGTTTTCATGGTTTTATTACACCTGTAAGTTAGGTTGTGATTCACCACGCCAGGAATTTGAAAGGAAAATATAGTTTCTTAACGTGCTCTGAGGAGCACTATAACGCAGCACTAGTCTTTGCAAAGGCACATCAAAAGATTACAGCAGTCTCATGAGACAGAACTGAAAGCATCTTTTGCCTTGAGGCAGGGCCGGTGCAAGGAAGTTTCGTGCCCTAGGCGAAACTTCCACCTTGTGCGCCCCGCCCAGCCCTGTGACAGCTCCCCGCCCCCCCTCCACCCTGAGGTGCCCCCCCCCGCGGCAGCTCCCCCCACCCCCAGGGAGCCATGCGGCAGTTCCCCACCCCAGCTCACCTCTGCTCCGCCTCCTCCCTGAGCCCGCTGCCCCTGCTCTAATTCTCCTCCCCTCCCAGGCTTGCGACGCCAAACAGCTGATTGGCACCGCAAGCTGGGAGGCGGGAGAAGTGGAGCAGCGACGGTATGCTCGTGGAGGGAGTGTAGCAGAGGTGAGCTGGGGTGGGGAGCCCTGCGGCTGCTCCCCACTCCTGCCCTGAGGCACCCCCACGGCAGCTCCCGGCACCCCCACGGCAGCTCCCCACCCCCCCAGCCCGGGGAGCCGTGCGGCAGCTCCCCACCCCAGCTCACCTCTGCTCCGCCTCCTCCCCGAGCATGCTGCCCCCGCTCTAATTCTCCTCCCCTCCCAGGCTTGCGGCGCCAAACAGCTGATTGGCGCCAAACAACTGATTGGCGCTGCAAGCCTGGGAGGCAGGAGAAGTGGAGCAGCGACCGCACGCTCGGGGAGGGGGCGTAGGAATGCTGTAAAAAAAAATTGGGGGCACCGCTTTTTGCCACCCCAGGCAACCGCCTAGTTTGCCTAAATGGTAGCACCGGCCCTGCCTTGAGGTACATGGCAAGTTTAGCCATGAGGAAACAGTAATAAATGAAAATAGTGGCAACAGTTTTTTCTTCGAGTAGATGCAGCCATGTATTCCATGTGGGCGACTGGCAAGCAGTACTTGCAGGAAGTGAGGCTTAAAGTCTATTTAAAGAAGGACTCCAGGATTGCCATCCCAAAGTTTGCATCCCTCTGGATGCAGACGTAATAGCATAATGGTTTACAGAAGTATGCAAAGAGGCTGCTCTGCAAATGTCCAATATAAAAATTGGATTTAGAAATGCCGTTGATGTCATCTGAGCTCTTGTGGAATGAGTTCATACCAGCTGAGGCGGCATAGCCTGGACTAGTTCATATGCTGTCATGATTCAGGAAGTTATCCACCTGGAGATTGTTCCATATGCAGACCGAATGAAGGGTCAAGTGGTCTCTGCACAGACAAGGTGAGGAATGGAAAGGTTTAGTTCTATCCAGATAAAAAGCTAGACATTGTCTGACATCCAGTGTGTGAAGACGCTGCTCTTCTGGCATTGAATGCAGTTTAGGGAAGAACACTAATAGATATGTAACTTGGTTCAAGTGAAACTGAGAAACCACCTTTGATAAAAACTTAGGGTATGGCTGAAGGGTTAAATTGTCTTGGGAAAATTGAATGTAAGGATCAATGCCTGCAACTCACAAACTCTCCTTGTAGACAACACCAGAGTTTTCTGGAACAAAATGGGGAAAGAAGAGGTTGCCAGAGGCTCAAATGGAGGTCCAATAAGAGAGACTAAAACAGTATTAAGGTTCCACAAAAGAACCAGCTCTTTAACTGGTGATGGAGATGAATGACTTCTTTCAAGAACCTCACTGCGTGGAGTTTGAGAACACCAGCTTTCCATGGATAGGTGGATGAAATGCAGAAACTGCAGCCAAGTGGTCTCTTAGTGAACTAAGTGCAAGACCAGAAGACTGAAGGTGTAACAGGTACTCCAAGATGTCTTGGATGCAAGCCAGTGTCGGTTGAACTCCCTGGGCTAGTTACCATGCTGAGACTCAGTCCCATTTGGCTAAATAGGCTGCCCTGGTGGAGAACTTCCTGCTATTAAGCCAGACCAGCTCTGAACATCATGCCTCTTCTTCATCTAGCCATGCGGCATGCACACTGTGAGATGCAGGGAGCCAAGTGCTGGATGCAAAACCTGACTATTGCTGAATCAGGAGGTTGGGGGTGAAGAGGATGGAATATGGGAGGCTAACTTGATAATGCCTCAGCCACACTAGAGCAATAAGAATAAGTTTGGCACGATCCAATTTCAGCTTGAAAATGACCTGAGGGAATCAGAATTGGAAGAAAGTCATACCAGAGGAAGATTCCCAGCTCGCTTTCTCTTCAGGCGAACAGGTCAATGGTCAGGATGCCCCAAACCACAAAGATGGGCCACAGGATTCAGGACTTCAGAGATCACTTGTGAGTCAGGGAGAAATTCCTGCAGAGGTGATCTACCAGGTGGCTATGGGTCCCAGGTTAGTGACTGGCCACAGGGATAATGTTTTCCCTGATGCAAGACTGCCAGAGCCTGATTGCCTCCTGACAAAGCATGTTGGAGTGTGCTCCCCCTGCCTGTTGACATAATACAGCACAGTGATATTGTCGGTGATTATGAGAACTGCTGAGCCACTGATGTCATCCTGAAAGTTGTGACAGGCACTGTAGCTGTCATGAAGCTGCAGGATATTGATATGTGGAGAAGCTTCTCATTCTGACCACAGACCCTGAACTTTCATCGAGTTCACTGCACTCCCCAACCTATTAAGGAGACATTGGTGACTACAGTCCTAAGCATACATTATCCTGAATTGTCCAACATGGTAAGAAGTCCAGAATTGGTGGGGGAAGTCACACTAGCGTGTCCAAGGGATAGCAATTCGGACAATAGACCAACTTTAGACACATCTGAAGAGGACACAGGCACAGCCTGGCATATTGAACTACCTCTGTTCACATGGCCAAGCAAACTTAGGTATATGTCGGCTTTGTTTGATGGTTGAGACTGTAGCTCTAGTCATAGGGTGCGGATTGCCTGGAATCGCTCAGTCAGTAATAATGCTCTCCAACTTGTAGAATCTATCCAGACCCCAATGAACTCAAATCTTTGAGTTGGAACCAACGTGGACTTCCCACTGTTTAGGATGAGACCAAGATGATTGAGTAGGCCTACTGTGAAGTGAACATGAGAGAGGACTTCCTCTCTGGACTTCCCCCTCAGTAACCAACTGTCCAGACACAGGAATATATGAATTCCCTTCTCCCTTAGGTATGCTATAACCACAATCATACACTTGGTAAAACCCAGGGAGCAGAAGACAGGCCGAAAGGCAGCCTGGTGTACTGGTAGTGCTGGCCAGCCATGACAATTCTGAGGAAACTCTTGTGACTCAGGAAGATTGCCATGTGGAAATAAGTGTCCTGAAGGTCCAGGGCAGTGAACCAATCATGCTTCAAGATGGGGAAGACAGTTGTCAGGGTCACCATATGGAATCTCACATATTTGATGTATCTGTTCAGATCGTGGCAGTCAAGGATAGGTCTCATCCATCCCTTGGGCTTGGGGACCAGGAAATATGAGTAGAACCCCTTCCCCAGTGCTGTGGGAGGACCTCCTCTATGGTCCTCAGAGCCAGTAAAGACTGAACCTGCTCAAGAAGCAGTGTCTGCTCAAGAGGCAGTGTCTCATTAGAGGGGTCCCTGAAGAGGGATGGGGTAGAGGGATGGGAATGAGGGTTGGAGCAAAACTGTACCATATATCCCAATCTGACAGTGCTAAGGACCTAGTTGTCTGTGGTAATTGAGTCCCAAACTCTATAAACACAGGTTCAGCCTGTCCCCAAACAGAGGGGACAGAGAAGGAGAGGTTGCCATTGGATTGCTGTCCTCAACACATGAGTTGAAACAGACACTTCCTAGGTGCTGGGGGGTGGGGGGGGGATCGGTCACTGGTTAAACTCAGAACCAGAAGACCTTCTCCTTTGGGATCTGTGGCTCTTTCTGGAGTAGTTCCGCTGCCACGCAGGAAGGGAGGAATGAATTCATAGTCTGCAGCCCAGACAACGCAAGTGACATAGCCCAAGAGCACAACTAAGGATGAGCCGTAGAAGCCATAGGGCTGGAAAACTCATGGGCTAGTGAAGTGTCCAGGATTGATGTGACTTGTCTATGGATGCTGATCTCAGCTGTGACCCACAGCCTGTCCCCAAACCACAGTTTCAGCGCTGCCCTTGGCCTGGTCCCAACTCTACAGCCAGCTTTGGCCCTTGGTAACTGTTCTCGACCATGGCTTCAACCACCAAAACTGACCAACTAGAACCCAGAGCCTGACAGCGTCCACAGCATCTTTCTTGTCTTGAGCCTGCTAACTATGCAGCTTCCTATAAGACAGACAAGATATCCAGCACTCCAGGGCCTTGTCTACACTAGACTCCTTTTCCTAAAATTTTCCAATGTTGATACCACCAATGCAATGTCACTGGCAGTAGCTATGACGGGAGCACTAACATGCACTGTTCACTGATATTTTGATCATCCTGTCACCTAACACTGTTCAAAGAAGGACTTGACAGCATGGTGGTTAAAATGCTGGTAGCCACCAGTGGCCTATTTTTCCCAGTGCTCCCAGCAATGGCATGCTGGATGCACTACTTTCATGATGCACTTTTCCTAGTGAAGTTCTGCACACTTGTTGGGATGATAGGAACCTCCCATTCCAAGGTCACACTTAGAGGTGTCATCAGTACACTTCTAGTAAGTTTGGCAATGATAAATCAATACTTCTGACACTGTTGGAACTAGAATTCTCTCCAAGGTTTCCTCGAAACCACTTTATCTCAATTCCTCTTTTGTGGCTGGATAATAATGCCTAGATCATATATGGCCCTTTACACCAGTAGATCTCAAAGTGTTTTGTTTTTTAAAGCAGAACAACAAAGATACTTAAAAAGCTATTTCACCTCTGAGAAGGTTTATTACATAGAAAGATATTGTTGCTGGTCAGAGACACCAAATACTGACAGTAAGACGAGTGTTTCTTTCACTGCATCAAAAGATAGAATTTATTTTTCCTGGCCCCAGATGAACCTGGCACACAGCTGAAGAATATCCAGTATTTACAGACATTTACGGTCTTCAAGTCACAGTTCAGCAAGCAAGAGGCAATTTCTATAAGCCAATCAAATACTGAAAAATATAGCTCTCTGCAGAATACCATGTTACAACAAAGAATTTCAAGGGTTTCAAAAAGATTGTACCAAAATGAAACATTCCACACATGCCTACCTACATGTAGAATTTATGTAAATGTACTTTAGTCACCAATGTACATGCTAATCAGAGCTCATATTACAAGGTCAAGAGTTAAAGTGGTTTTGCCATTAACATGCCCTGGAACTAAGGGCATGTCTACACTGGCAGAGTTACAGCATCAGGAGTTACAGCACCACTCAGAGTGCTGAAGGGAAACCGCTGTTGTGTGCTCACACTGTCAGCTGCCTGTGCAATAGCGTGTTCACACTTGTGGCACTTGCACTGGTATTCAGAGCTGCACTCTGGGCAGCTATCCCACAGAGCACTTCTTTCTCTTATGCCGTTAAGAGTTGTGGGAAGGCGGAGGGGATTGAGGGGCATCCTGGGTCCTGTCCCAGTGCCCCGTGATGCATTGCTTCACATCCCAGCAATCCCTGTGCTTCTGTTAGCATTTAGCACCATCTTTCAATGGTTTGGGAATTGCGTGCCCTGCCTCTTCAGGCTGCAGGAATGGATCCCAAACTGTTGACAGTATGCTGCTCGCTCTTACTAACACACCACAAGTGGCAGTGAAGTTATTCCTTAAACTACAAAGGCAAGAGGAGTGCAACATTGATCTCGCCATGCGTACTAGCCCCAACGCAAGATTGCTTGTCTATACTGGCACCATGGCGCTGTAGCCCCGGCACAGAAAGCTCTATGCCTCTCGTTGGGGTGGTTTTTTTATAGTGCTGCAACTGCGCAGTTTCTGCACACTAAGTGGCTTGGCAATGTGTACACCTCGGGAGTTACAATGCAGAAGACTGCTTTACTGTGCAGAAACTTGCCAGTGTAGACAGGGCCTAACACCTACATAGTGCCACAGAAGTTCATGTAGCCTAATAAACATAAAATGAGACAGGGCCCTGTCCAGGGAATTTACAGGTACAACACAAATAACTTAAAGATGAGGAAGAGCACAATGGAAGGGTAAGCAAAAGCAGTAGGTATAAAGAAGAGAGTGGAAGAAGGATGTGAACAAGGTGCTTTGTGCACAGGCAAGCAGAGACTGTTCCAAATGCAGGAACCATTGTGAAAAAAGTCATGAAGCCGAGATTGTCAGGAGCCAGTTGTACAGGAGCATGACAGTGGAGACAGGACAGGTCGTCTAACCACTTTTTCCGTGTATCAGAAAGGAATGGATAGCAGAACACACCAGTGTTTGGAAGTGAAGTGCTCTGGAAAAATTAGATTGGCCCAGACATTCTAAGTATGTGCTATATTTATATGTGATATTATTTATCTAATCCTCCTGTGGCAAGATTACTCCACAATTAAAATCTGTCAGAAATAATTTGATACAATAGCTACGTCTCTCACCCCTCCACCCTACAACTACATTTATCTTCATAGCACACAGTTACCATGGTTTCTAGGTGCTAAAGATAGCATTGGGCATAAAATCCAGGTATTATTTCAGAGCCACTTTTAATTTTGAAAATCACTAATGACTTGGAAGTGCAAAGAGCATGCACAGACACAGGAAACCACTGTCAAAATCATTGCATTGTGTAGATTTAGCTATCTAAACAATTTCTAATCAGTCAGATACTTTGCCTGTGATTCAAATTTTTTCAATCAATTTAACACATATCTAGTAATGACCCATAGGCTTGATTTTGGGCTAGTCTACGCTGGCAATGCTAAAACGCTGCCGCAGCAGTGCGTTAACGTGGCTTGTGTGGTTGCGGCACAGCGCTGGGAGAGAGCTCTCCCAGCGTTCTAAGAAAGCCACCTCCACGAGGGGCATGGCTCCCAGCGCTGGGGCACTGTCTACACTGACGCTTTACAGTGCTGAAACTTGCTGCGCTCAGGGGGGTGTTTTTTTCACACCCCTGAACGAGAAAGTTGCAGTGCTGTAAATTGCCAGTGTAGACAAGCCCTTTCGGTGATATACCATGATATTTTTAAACTATACTAACAACCTGCCAATTTACTAAGGGTATGTCTACACTGGAAACTTCAAAGTGCTGCTTCGGGAACGCTCCCACGGCAGCGCTTTGAAGTGCGAGTGTGGTCGCACGTGAGCGCTGGGAGAGAGCTCTCTCAGCGCTCCTGGTAATCCACCTCCACTAGGGGATTAGCTCTGGTCCGAGCGCTCGGAGCCCGTCTACACTAGCGCTTTAAAGTGCTCAGCCTTGCTGCACCCCCCCGAGCCAGCAAGTTAGAGTGTTATAAAATGTGAGTGTAGACAAGCCCTTTCTATCAGGTATGTCTGGTGATTGGCATTAGACTAGCTATATGCAGTGTAATTATAACCAGGTCGGTCCAGGATATTAGAGAGACAAGGTGGGTGAGGCAATATCTTTGATTGAACCAACTTCTGTTGGTGAGAGAAACAAGCTTTCAAAGTCCCACAGAGCTCTTCTTTAGGTCTATAACCCACTAATCCCCTCTTTTTGCCCTAGGATTGCAGAGGTGTTAATGGGCCACTAACTTGAATGGTCCCTTACAGCATGTGGTCACTACTTATGCTTAACGATCTGTTCCACCTTGCATTTTGCTGTGATGCTGGGAGTTCCTTTCCCAGACCTGACAAAGAGCTCTCTGTGGATCAAAAGCAGGTCTTTCTCACCACCAGAAGTTGGTCCAATAAAAGATATTACCTCACCCAACTTGTCAGACTAGATTTATGTTAAGGTCAAAGATTGCATCAATTCATTCCTGACTAAAACAAGGGACTTAATGTTGCCACAACTATATAACCTGTCCTATTTCTGTCTTGTGAGCCAAAATAGCTCTCATAATGCTCCATGCATTACATCATAGTCAGCAATTCCTGAATTACTAGAGGAAACTGCATTTCTTCAGTGCTAATTCATGGTAATGTTTAATTAATCACAAGACATTAAACACCAGAACTTTTAAAATCCCCAATATATCAAACAATTAATGATCAATCTGACTAAATAATTAATTGTAATAGTTTTCATATGCCATTTTAAAACATTACAGCTAGAGTTACATTGCCTGGGTGTTGACTTCCTCACTGACCTTTAGATGTTCAATGTATAAATCACAAATTAGCACATATCTGGTCCTATGTTGGCACCTTGTATAATTACAATTTACAAACAGCACTCAAATAAGTTTTAAAAATATTGTAGCGGGTTTTTATTTAATTTCTCGTGCATCTAAAAGGGTAGATTTTACCCTGAAAGTTGAACACTTCTCTCTGAAAATTTCAGTTCAAATTCTATATACACTTCATGTATTATAACACAATACTTGGGAGCCAAGAATTTTGTTGTGAAAAACAAATTGATGCCACGAACACCCTCTCTTTTCCACTGTGGAGTAAACCCTAGGACATGACATGACATAAACACGAAATGCCTGTTTTTTCATGCACTCTCCCAATGACCTTTCCAAACATCAGGTACTCTAGGCATTATTTTTAGAGTAGATCTGAGAAAGAGGTTTGGTTTTAATTTTTTAAGTCCACCCTTTGACACCTTCCCCTTTATTTACAGTATAGTGTGTGAATCTTTCCCTTTCCTCCACCCCCCATGTATTGTTAATCTTGTACATAAAGAGACAATACAACCACCTCTGATTTATGGTGTATATGAAGCAAAGATAGATAAGTTCCAAAATACAAGGAAGAGCCCATAGGGCAAAGGATGTGAATGAGGATGGTGCATTTATTACATTTAGTATGAGATTTTTCCATTTGCCTAATTCCACTCCCATAAAGTCAGGGGCATTTTAGCATTGATTTCAATAGGAGCAGAGTTAAACTAATCCTGAACACTTTTGAAAATCTCATCCATAATGATTTAAAAGACAGGGTGTCTGTCACTGCCTGATATTTTTCTCTTTCTTCAGCCCTCTATGCTCCAGGTACCATAGGTGGACACAGAGGGCTACTGATTAGGGTGACCAGATGTCCCCTTTTGAACAAGACAGTCCGGTATTTAACGCCTCCTGCAGGTGTCCCCATGTGACCCCTAAAGCCTTAAAGGTAAGGTAAATAAAAAGAAATACTGCGTAGTTGGATTCTTTTTAACAGGGGCTCAGTCAACTTGATGTTATTTAAATGTTTGTACTGCATAGTTCTGATTGATTGCCGTTGAACTCGCTTGAATATGAGTAATTTTACCAGGTGTCCCATATTCAGTATAGGGAAATATGGTCACTCTACTACTGACCATACCCTCTATGGAAACATTTGCTCTTAATTTATATGAAAATTGGAAACTGGCTGGTTATTAAGAGACATTCTCAACACTAAATAACACTGAGATGCTTATTTCTGCTAGAAACGGGACTAAGACTCTACAGCAAAGCTAACTCTCTTCTCTGCTTCAGGCTTTGGAGAAATTAAAATCTGAATCTAAACTCCATGACTTAGTCCCATCTTTCCACTAAGGAATGCGCTATCATTTAAAAATACCTGGAATACATCTACTTTGTGTCTGATGCAGTACAAACTTGACAGTAGGTATCACTGGACATCAGTCAAAGGCAGCTGAACCACAAGGAGGAGTGTGGCTAAGGAACCAGAGCCAGTCCCCACATCCATTTGTTTTGTAGCTAGATGCCCTTGAAAATGGTTTGCTTTGTAAGGAACACCAATATCAGTTCCCAAATGAAAAGAGTTCTGCTGCCAATGACACAAACTGTTTACCTTTGTTATAGGTCATTCCACATGTTGAGAATATTAATGACTATGAGAATTGATGACTACGTTGGGCAGTTGCATGAGATGTGGGACTATCCTGAGGACAAAGCATGTTGCTGATGTAGAACAGTGTAAGGGTGCCCCTGTATATTGTAGGTCTTTTTCTCCAAACCTTCTTGCTTATGTGTCAGACACAGTGTGAAAAGGTTTCAGCTGAGGAGGTTCCTCATAAAAATATCCTCACTATCTTTGAGGATATGGCCTAATACCTTGACTTGCAACAGTAGCACACAGCCTCTTGACCATGAGACTTAGTATAATCTTTTATAGTAGATTCCAGCCGGGCTGTGCCTCTGCTTGCATCTTGTGCAGAATACCTGATCACTTGTAATCGTTTAACACCTACGCTGTCTTCTTTATTCTTTCCTCTGGCTCCCCATAAAGTGGTACATTGATTTTTAGCTGGTCCCAGTGATTTACATTCCTTAAAAAAACCTCACTATATTTGATCCTCATGCCCTCATAGGTATTTGCATTCTGACACCAAACAACCTATGGTGCAATGATGGCACCTCAGAAAGATACTTCACCACTTCAGTCTCAGCCCATCCCACCCCACTTTCAAGATCTAGTTCTGCAAATTGCACTGCAGAGTAACAGGGTTCACCCACATGGAGTAATTTGCAGCACTGGAGCCTTTAAATAATTTATTGAAAAACTTTTTTTCCAGCAGTTTATGTTTTAAAGCATTCTCTGTTTCACTGAGACAGCCCCTATATAATGATACCACTTTGCCTTTTACAGATTGGATTTTTACATTATAGGCCAGATTCTGAACACAGTTTTTATAAAAGTAACTTTCATTGACAGGACTCTGAATTCACACTGGTGTAACTGAGATCAGAATCTGGGCTCATGTATTTTCCGAAGTTTTTTTTTTTGCTAATCTTATATTCATGCATTTGATTAGAGCCTAAGGTACGGGGGGTGTATCTTTATAAATGAGAATGTCACTATAGCTGTTGTATGCAGGGCCGGCTCCAGGCACCAGCTTACCAAGCAGGTGCTTGGGGCGGCCACTTCGGAGAGGGGGGGCACGTCCAGCTGTTCGGCGGCAATTCGGCAGACGGTCCCTCACTCCTGCTCGGAGCGAAGGACCTCCTGCCGAATTGCCGCCGCAGAGCGCAACTTTTTTTTTGTTTGTTTGTTTTTGTTTGGCTGCTTGGGCCAGCCAAAACCCTGGAGCCAGCCCTGATTGTATGTGTATTATAGCTAAAAATATATATTATATATATATATATATATAAACATTAGGGTCCAGTTCTAACTCTATCTTCAGTTAGGGACAGATTCTGATACTGTTATCCCTGTTGAGTAGCACCTTACTTCACAATTAGCCCCACTGACTTCAGCAGGACTAGTCATGAAGTAAGGTGCTGTTGGAATTATTAATAATTTAGGATACTACTAGACATTAATTTAACCCTACATTCTTTTATACACAATTGCTGTAAACGTGGCTAAAAGTCTAAACAATAAGCCATTTACTACATCCAAACAGTGACAAAAAACCATTTATAAGTAAGGCCCTACTTAACGTGCACTATTGCAGATTCCGCAATATTAGGCTTCCACCGCAGTTTTGACAGTGGGAGCCCTGGCCACCCTGGGGCTGAGAGCAGGAGCTTCCAATGTCAGCCCTAGGCCCCTGCTCTCAGCCTCAGGCTGTCAACAGCAGGAAATTTTGGAAAATTAATAATGCAGTTGCTTACAGCAAATAAGGCCCCTTACTACTTTTCTGTAGTTTTCCATGGCTTGTGTCCACCTCAGTTGCAATTTTTTGACAATCATGCCGAAATTCAAGTAGGGCCTTATTTAAAAGCATTTGATCAAAATACTCAAATGGACTAGACGCAGGAGTGCTTAGACCCATGTTGGTCAGCTCCAACTTGGTCAGGCAGTTATTAGCAATGAACCCCTCAAGAGTTTACATCACTTGTTTGTTAAAGGGTATGAAGTGTAATATTTTTTTTAGCTAAGTTAGCAACAGACACAGGTTTTGACCAATTTGGGGTCCTTGCCGATTAAATATGCACAATCCTCTCTCATTAACTATGCCTGATATTTGGGGCTTCTTCTATCTTACCAGTTACCTTTCAGGTTCAGCTTTTCCAATTAAGTCATATTCTTTCAAGGCTTTCCTAAAACTTTAACAAAACCTGCACTTAAAGTGCAAAGCATTTTTTCATTAAACTAAGCATGAGGAAAGGGATCGGAATCTGGCCGTACTGTCCTATCTCAGCAAGAATTATAGGATGAGGTAGGGTTTCTGTACCCATGAGAAGCCAACCACCGCTAGGAATAATCCATTACTAAAAAAGGGGGAGCCCTTTTCAAATTTATACTTAAAATAAAAGGCTACAAGTATGTATATATAAATATTAACTTACTGTAGCCATTACACTCCAGATCATGCAAAGCAGGGAAGAAGTGGAGGAAGGGATGGGAACCCTACAATGAACCAGCAGACACTTACATTGTAGTTGGGTTCTTTAGTTACAAGATTTAGTCATTGCTTTTTTCTTTCCCTTTGCTTTTCTCAATTTTTTTTTTTTCCATTTCAACCGCAGACACTTTTCACTCAGTGATTTGTACAGATCGATGGCACAAGATACAACACTTCATATAAAAAACCAAAGGGCCTGATCCTATTCCCATTGAAATCAATAGGAATTGTCCCATTAGTTTGTGTTAAATTTTATTAGAGCCAAAACAAAATGTGCAAGGCAAGCTGGTGAGAAGGCGGCCTGAAACAGCTGGAATAAGCGGTCTGTCTGGTTTTAAGGAGCTTTGTCAGTGTAATGAGAGCTGAAATAGTGATTTTATGTAGAGTGACCTACACTGTTGTCTGTATGGCTGTGAAGCCTGCTGACCACCTGGGAAGGGTACGCCAACTGAGACTAGCTCAGGAAGCAAAAAACAATGTTACATTTTGAATGAGATAAATATAAATGAACTAACATCAACATATCAAATGAGAGGAACAAAGAAAACAAAAGAGTGCAAGTCCAGAAGGACCCAGCAGTATCTGTTTTTCTTATTTTCAAGCTGCCTGGAGATTAAGTGAAAAGACCTGTGGTGAGGCCCTCATGCTGGTATTACTGTCATTATCCTGCTGAGCTTAAGTACCAGACAGGCCAAGCCATGCCACCAAGTATTTCTCTTTATTATGCAAAGGTCACATCTGCATGATCATATTCTATGCAGCAAGATAGAAGAATCCAGAGGGAAAGTTGCACCTGACAACCTGGACTTCCACACACGCTGATCTACTTCAGAGGAATGCTGTAAGAGCTGCTAATTCATAAGGGACAGATTCTGAATCCTTTATTTTTGTTGGACAACCTCTTACTCCCTGATTAGTCCTAGTAAGGTCAGTGGAACTTCTTGTGGAGTAAGGCTTTATGCAACCTAAACAGGTATATCAGATTCTGGTCCTAACTGTTTGTAAAACACTTTAAGAACAATCTGAACTGCTACAGAAATAACGTAATAAGATTAATGAAGTATCATAAACCATTTACCATATTCTCTCATCTCACATAATCCAGTGCAGTCTGAATTGACCTCTATGCTTTAAAGATATCAGTAATCAAGGATCAAAATCTTCAGTCTTTCTTCAGACCCAGTGAACTCAGGTTATAGAAGGTTGACTAAGATGAGAAAGCAGACATGATCACTGGAAATCTGTGAGGGCCTAAAAAAAGGGGGGGGGTGGCTTTTAAGGAATGACTTGGGAGAGGGAAGGAGAACAATTGAAGGAGAATTTGAAATGTTTTAACCTTTGCCTCTTGCAACTTGACAGAAAGCCATTTTATCTGTGTAATGATCCTCACTCAGGGGTTGGTCAGGAAGCATGGCCTAGTGATCACAGCCATGACCCGGGACCAGCAGGGGGATTGTTGGGAGGGGAGCCCAGGCCATCCCACTCCACCAAGCTCCAACCCAGGGCCTTTTGGGGCTACAGTAGTCTGGTAACTGAGGCTGGGCCACTTCCTATTCCCCACCCCCACTCCCACCGGGCCAGCTCAGTCCATGGCTTTCCCTGCTGGGGTAATCCACACCAAGAAAATAAAAAGGGATTACCAACGTCCAGGGTCCATGCAGGGCAGAGGATGATACTTCCCTCTCTGACAACTGCCCCAAAGGGGCCCTCCCTGAGGGAAGGGAGGACTCACCCCAGAAACAATCAGAGACTAATCAGCCTTTCCTTTGCTCTGCTGGAGCTGTGGAGTGCATGTCTGCCCCCACATGAGCTGTTCCCCTGTCTTTTAATTCCTCCACCAGATGACATTTGCTGGCTGAGCCCAAAATAATCCCTTAATTTCTTGTTGCCTAGTGTAGGGTTTGTACACCCATCACACCCTGTCGTGTAATAACAAGCTGCTGCTGATACTTCATGCTGCATTTTTCTGACAGAGTGTTCTACTAGGAGAAAATCCATTAACCTTTGTAATAGGGATGACACATGTATTGCATGGCCAGAAGTGCAGCTTCTCCATTCATATCTATACACAAACATAAGAGCTCCTCCCCCGCTTCCCCCCTCCTCCACAGCCTTTGCACGTCGCCCGGCAGCGCTCGGGGGGGGGGGGGAGGGGGGCGGCGCAGACACCTGCTCTAAGCCAAGCGGCACGGTAAGGGGGCCAGGGAGTTGGAGAAAGGGGCAGTCAGGGGACAGGGAGTGGGGGGGGGTCGGATGGGTTGGGAGTTCTGGGGGGGCTGTCAGGGGGGCAGGGGTGTGGAGAGGGGTCAAGGCAGGCAGGGAGCAGAGGAGGTTGGATAGGGCATGGGAGTCCTGGGGGCATCTGCCTGGGGGCGGGGGTGTGAATATGGGGTGGGGGTGTGGATAAGGGTCAGGGGACAGGTAGGGTCCTAGGGGGACAGTTAGGGTGGGGGGGTTCTCAGGAGGGGGCAGTCAGGGGACAAGAAGCAGGGAGGCTTAGATAGGGGGTGGGGTTCTAGGGGGCAGTTAGTGGCAGGAGTCCCAGGAGGGGGCAGGGCAGGGGCAGGGCTAGAGCGGGGCTCCCCCCCCCCGGGTCCTTTTTTTGATTGTGAAAATATGGTAACCCTACTCAAGAGAGAGAAGCTTGAATGATTCAGAGATCTTCAGTATCACAATGATCAGGGGGAAAAAAAATGGGCTGTGTGCAAATACAAATTCAATAAGACCCTGATTCAGGACAGTACTTGAGCACATGCCTAATTTTAAGTATTGTTTACAGTGTTTTTGTAGCTATGCTGTTCCCAGGATATTAGAGAGACAATGTGGGTGAGGTAATATTTTTGATTGGACCAGACAGTCTCTACGCAAAAGAATTAATGGACACAAATCTGACATCAGGAATCATAATACTCAAAAACCAGTGGGAGAACACTTTAACCTGTCTGGCCATTCTTTGACAGACCTGCAGGTGGCTATCTTAAAACAGAAAAACTTCAAAAACAGACTCTAAAGAGAGACTGCTGAGCTGGAATTGATATGCAAACTAGACACAATCAACTCAGGGCTAAATAGGGATTGGGAATGGCTGAGCCATTACAAACATTGAATCTATCTCCCCTTGTAAGTATTCTCACACTTGCTTCTTATCAAACTGTCTGTACTGGGCTATCTTGATTATCACTTCAAAAGTTTTTGTTTTTGTTTTTGTTTTTTTTTTCCTCTTACTTAATTGGCCTCTCAGAGTTGGTAAGACAACTCCCACCTGTTCATGCTCTCTGTATGTGTGTATATATATCTCCTCAATATATTTCACTCTATATGCATCCGAAGAAGTGGGTTGTAGCCCACGAAAGCTTATGCTCTAATAAATTTGTTAGTCTCTAAGGTGCCACAAGTACTCCTGTTATTTTTGCGGATACAGACTAACACGGCTGCTACTCTGAAACCTGTTGGTGAAAGAGACATAGAACTTGTATTTAAATCAATGGAAGTATTCATATGCTTAAAGTTAGGCATATGTTTAAGTTTCTTTCTGAATCAGATCCCTGAACTGGTATCTGAAAGTGAAAGCGAAAAATCCAGACGGGCTTTCACCCTAATAATTTCTAAGCACCTATTCATTCGAGATGTTGCATAGGAAACGAGACAGAGAAAATATTACACTGTTTACAGGAGTGAATAAATCAGTATTACATACATACTTGGCACACTTTAATAGTCCAGTAGATCAACTTACACAGAATGGAACAGTGGAAATGAAAGTGATAGCCACACACAGTGGGTCTCCTGCTCAATCACCAGCAGCTGAAAAAGAAATTAACCGAGGCCTCCTGTATGCACAGAGCTCTTTCAAGTTGTTAGAGAGCTGCAGGGTGAAAATGATGAGTAGAATATAACATTTACTGTCAGCTTTCCTGCCAGGCCTGAGGGAAAGGGTTGCTGATTTCAGAAGCAGAGCTGTAGCCACTCTCTCCTGTAACCAAGAAATAAAGAGGGAAAGGTGAGAAAAGACTAGGGGAAAAAAACTAGGAGAAGAGATGAAGAAAATGCTTGTGAAAGGAGGGAACAGCAAAAGAATAATGGAGAGCTGGAAAAGGTGGGGAGAGAAAAGAGGTAGGGAAAAAGACAGAATATAAAGGACATCAAGGAAAGATGGACAACAATTCTCATGTATTTGTGTCATCAAAGTCCCCAGCAATCAAGGCTCCATTATTCTAGGCACTGTACACACTTTTTTTTTTTTTAAAAGGAGTCCTTGCCCCAATCTGAATTGGCATGACAGATGGGGGAGGTGGGATGCAATATATAAGCAGAGTCATTTAGACCACTGGTTTTCAAACAGGGGTATATGTACCCCTGGGGGTACATCAACTCGTCTAGATATTTGCATAGATTTACAACAGGATACATAGAAAGCACTAGCAAAATCATTAAACAAGTCATTGTCTGTATGAAATGTTAGTTTGTATACTGCTCTATATACTATACACTGAAATGCAAGTATAATATTTATTTTATAATCAATCACCACAGCCCCATGGTAGCAGTAGCTGCAGAGGCAGCCGGGAGCCCCAGGGCTCTGGCAGCAGGGGCCTGGCGGCGATTTAAAGGGCCTGGGATTCTAGCCCCTGCCGGGAGCCCCGGGCCCTTTAAATCACCTGCCTGGGGAAGCCGTCCCCTGCTGGTACAGTTGGCTGTGTACCGGCTCTTGCCAGTATGCCATACTGAACCGGACTGGCTTACTTTCACCTCTGCTTCTAGCCCATGTTTGTGCAAGCTGGGAAGAACTTAAAATTTTGGGGACAGTTTCAAGTTTTGGGTGGGGGGAAAGGAAGATTTCATGAACTTTTCCCTTTCTTTCTGAAATTCAAAATTTCATTGACATTTGAAAAATTTCAACCAGCTCTACCCAAAATATTTACATAGTAGTTCTATCTTTTCTGCCCTGGATCACCCTAAATATTTCTATTGCCGCCTTTGTGCCTTGCATTTTTCCAGTGTTTGTAGGGGGGTCTTTGATTCTGAATTCTCCAATAGTCAAATGTCTTGCAAAATAATTTCTTAACAGAGAGCATGCAGATTAATGGGAGTTACAGATGCTCATGATTTGGCCTATAAAGAGGGGATTTTAAAGACAAATCTTGCAAAAACACACACACACACACACACACACACACAGAAAGCCATGCCCAACCATCAACATCTATGAGCATTCTCAGTAGTTACCTGAGATTGGCTCTTTTAGCTAGCTTGCACAGAAACTGGCTTGTGGAAAGACACAATTGCTTGCCAGGCAATGATCAAAGTGCTGTTGCCAAATCCCAGTGTTTGAGTTCATTGCCAACCAACTTTGGAATGTTGCCATGATTCTAGGTGTGGCCCATGAACCCCTGGTGCCAACTGGCAGAGGGCACAGGAGATGCACAGAGTTTTACAGGGATTCCCTGGGTCAGATCTATGCATAATAATTCATTATAGGGTTGCATGTGAGGTTTCTACCAAGAGTCAGTAGTCAACTGGTCATCATAAATCACTGCAAATGTATGCTCAGATAATATTTAAGAAGCTGTCTTTTTACTGAAAATGATGTTCTTAAGGCAGGTGACCAGAAGGTGATATACCTCAGGAATGTTCCTTTCAATCAGGTGGTATAGATGTTTATCTCCTTTCTGGTCACTGTGTAGGGGATATTGTCCACCTCACAATGCATGTCTATTTGTATACTGAGCTTCATCAGGAAATTGCGACACCAACAAGAGAAGAAAGCCACAGGAATCACCCCGGGGGCTTCCTGTTAATGAATATGAACAATGGATTGTTAATATATCTGGGGGTGTCAGACACCCTAGTCCTTTCACCAAGGAGACAAGCTGCCAGTGTCTCAGGAACAGAAGATCACAGTCAAGCCTGGCTGTAAAATGCTAGAAGAGCTTGGGTGAGATTTGCTGTACAACATGAAAGTATCTAGTTAAGGAAGTCTAGGTTCTAGAATGCATCTTATGATTTTATTTTATATGTAACCATTTGTTTCCAATATTTCTACTTGCTATCACTTGTATCTCTATACCTCATTGAATAAAACTTGTACTTGTTTTCCCTACAAAAATGTCTATGTGCTGTGTGTTAAGCGGAGTGGTGATCTAAGGTGTAACTGGTAAACTGAGGTGCATTACTTCTTTGGGAGCAGCACATCTGGAAATACTGCAAGTATCAGTGGAACAGGGGCTGGATTCCCCAGGGAGATGCTCAGAGGGCTCGAGGATTGGAGTGTGTCCTCCGGTAGCTTGTGAAGAGACAGCAGAGCCTGCTTAGGTCTAAAAGGGAGTGCTTGTGTTGCCTGTTGCCACTGGAGTCACGGAACTGACCTCCAGCAGACACAGACAAGGGTTCCTCACACGAAGGGCCTCAATCCTGGGTACCCCTGGGAAGCATCATGCTAGGTTGTTCATCACAGGTGAGGCAGCATGGGCAAATCTTGCACCACCATACCTGTTATATGGAGAGAGGATTTCAGTTTCCTATCCAGCATTTAAATTCCCCTTCACAAAAGGATTAGATTTTGTCTAACCCAAGCCAGGGAAGTTCAATGGAGAAAGCCAACTATATACTGTACATATATTAGTACTATGGCTCTCCTGTTTCTCTTAGGCTTAAGCCCTTCTACATCCCACCCTTTCAAATTTAAAAACTTATTTCAAACAAAATGGAGAGCAGTAACATTTCAGCCATTTGGTTTTGCCTGAGGATATTAATAGTAAAACAGACAAACAGGACACACAGTCCACCATGTAGACATAATTATGTCAATTGTCCAGTACTCAGGAAAAAGGAAATATAGGACCACATTGCCATGGAGACCAAGTATTAAATCTCCATTAGTTCTAATGATATTCAAGAGGACAAAGTGCTGTTGTAGAAGCCACTAAAGCAGTTTTAATGGACCGAATAAATAAATATCCCTCAAACTCATCACAATTTTTTAAACAGAAAAGGTAAAGTTATTTTAATTGTATCTACATTTTACTGAGAAATTTCAATAGACAAATAGTACATCTGCTCACTAAAAAAAGTTAACTCTATATCCCCATCTGCCTTGTGTCTTTTTTTAGATTATATAAATGTTTTTATATAACTTACTCTAATTTTCTGTACAAAAACCTTTGTCAGTGAAAATGCACAATACCTAGAGCCCTGTTCTCCTAGGGCCTGTTACAAGTAAACCCTACTGAAGTCATTGGGGGATACTCATATCCTGCTCCAAGAGATTTGAGCATTCGGACTTTAGGACAGCAACCATTTCACCATATCCTAAATTAATCTTAGGTGAGTTTAAAAGCTCAATATGGTGAACAGATACAATGATGATGGTCATATTAGAAATAAAAACAAAGGGTTAGAGAGATAGATAGAAAAGGTGTGTAGGAGAAAGAGAAATTAAGCATACTAACTTTCTACTGACCGCAATGTTGTCTTCTGAAATGACAAACCCTGCATTGGGGAGCTGACTACATGATTTGTATACACATAAGGAGTTTTGTGCATAAAACAGTTGCACACTCAAAACTTGCAGATGTAATTCAGAGATCAGATTTTAAAAATGTGACCCTGTAGTTTTACAATTCTACAAAATATCACTGGCAATTTATGTCACAAGCTACGCACAATACTACAAGCAGAACAAGAGTCCTTAGGAAGTTTTCTACTAGTAACCTTAAAGTTACTTTAAGCAGATAAGTCTGCTGTGTATTAAAGTAGGTCTCTTAGGTGACACAATGACTGATGAAAAGACATACTCAGCTCTAGGAAAAGACATCTTGATACAAATTAGAAATGCAAGGATCTGAAGTTAGGTACTCTGGATCCAAAGCTCATTGAAGACAATGGAAAGATTCCCCCTTACTTCTATGGGTTTAGATCAGTCCCTTAGTCCTCACAAATATGCAGCTGCCAACTCTAAGCAAAACTCTGCTCGGGATTGTAACTCCCATAGATTGTGTTGAGGTGTTACGAGGATGATCATTAGAATGCCATGGATGTAAACAGCAATTTACAAATCTATAAAGAGGACATACCATTAATCTGAGGTTTTTATAATCTGAGTCAGGTAAATAAAAATCCAAACGATAAAATATCAAGCATAAAATTGAACATTTCTGGTCTGGGAGCTGGAAAGTTGTAAGAAAGGGCGATTTGAATAAAAGGGCAGGGAATGGGAGCATATTTGGCACACAGGAAGGGAGCTTGTGCCAAACCTAGTGTAAAGAATAGAAATGAGGTGCAAAGTTAACAGTAGGAGGAAGAGACAAAGGAATGCAAGTTGCAATTCCAGGCTCTGAATGTTCACTAAAGACTGGTTCCATGGATAACTGCAGTGTGGATCAAAGAGCAAGATCTTTCCCATTGAGAGTAATTAGCAGGTCAGGTTTAAAAAAAAAAAAGTTTTTCCCCCCCCCCCCCCGCATTATACAGGTGCATAGCAGGAATTGTATTACTCATTTGTGTCTTTTCATTCTATTGTCAATTATCCACTGCTAATGACGTCTTCACCATTTGACAGCTCTCTCCTTGTTAGCTCCCAGTTCATTGGGATATTATGAATATGCTGTGCTGTGTTATCCCAACTTTCACCTATGATTTAATATCTGTCTCCCTAAATAACACTCAGCTTCAGAGAGCTTATACTTCTGAGGCTGCTCCGCAGGATGATAAAGAAGTTCTGACACTAGAAGAGTTTCCTTGTTGCTAGATTTTTTTGTTTTGTTTTATATTCAATACTATATTTCATTAGTTCACTAGCTCTTATGAAAGAGACATGTCAACTCTCACATATTTGGCATTATGCCTGGCCTCAGTTATCTTGCCACTCATTTACTGTCTAATTTCTATCCAACCCATCATCAGCTGTTACTAATGTTCCATAGAGCTCAGATCTGTAGCACAGTCTACTTTTTCCATTGCAGAAATTGTGACATGTTCTGGGTTTAATTATCACCATCATGAAGAGCATACTTATGCTCCATGGAAGTCTTAGTCTTTTCCTATATATTGATTATTGAAGGGTTTAATTGAGACTGAACATTGGATGCTCAACGATAAAGGACTCTCAAATTCTATACACACACTATTTGTTATTAGCTCTCTGTTTTATAGAATAATAATAATCCACAAAGTACAGGTTGGTTTGAAGCTGTCTATTAAAATAGGGTTTAAATAAACTTTTTGTATACATTTTACCACTACATCATATTTCAAGCAAATTATTAAATTGTAAAACACACTTTCACCAGAATATTTAATTTAAACTGCATTCCTCTTAAACCAAGTTACTACTAATAAAAACTTTAATTCCTTTATTTCATCCATTTGTTTGTTTCTTTTCCATGTACATTTATATGCTCTATGAAGAAGAGTTCATATACACCATAAGATAGGGATGTTAGTAGGGTGGCGGGAATGTGGCTTAAAAACAACCGTGTCAGTGACAGACATGGGTGGTTGTGCCCAGGGATTAGAGCCAGACTCAGGAGCCAGATGCCAGAGCTGGAATCAGAAATTGGATCCAAGGATCAGAGCCCAAGTCAGGAATCAGAGCCCAGGGACAGGACCAGGTTACCTGGAGTGAGGCAAGGTAGGAGTCAAGGCAGGAGTAGGACTGGGAACAAGCAAGCTTAGGTACTATCACAACCATGAGCAAATGCTTTGAGCACCCACTGAACTGCTGCTGGGCTTAAGAGCTGGTCTGCTGCCTCTTCCAATCAATTAGGCAGCCTTCTATTGGCTGCACTTAAGAGGTTGCCAGGAGACTCGGTCTGCTTGATTTGACAATGTCAATCACTTTCAATAGTTTTTAGCTCCTTGCATTTTTTTAATCCTGTAGGACTGTACCTTGAATATATGCGGACATGTGTATATGAGAGGTGAAATGATTAAGTGGGCATATTGTAACATATGATATCAGAGACAGATTTAATATAACAGGCATAATCCTACAAGCCTAAATCCTTAAAATTCCCATTGATGTTAGTGGAAGTTTTACTGGAATAAAGGACTAAGCATGGGCAGCAGTATCCATCCCAGAAAAAACACAAAAACAAAAACAAAAAAAACCACCCACCACTCAAAAAAGGATTTCAAATGTAACAATTTAAGAGTTTCCCCATTTTCCTCTGCAGAATGACAGAAACATGAAAAGTTATTTGAGGCCTCAAGCCAACGCATATTTTATTCTGAATAAATGGGATATAACTGAACCTTCCACTAGAATCATATGAGCCAAAATTAAAGAACAGCAATCATTAGGAAGCAGGTGTATTTCACAAGCAAGGCTGGACCTTGACATTTTCTTCATGATAGGGGGGGTGAGCTTTCTAAGGGACAATGAAAGAGTTAGTCAGACACTTTCACTGTGCAACACAAACCCACCGAGGTTCTCACATGCAGAAGAAGAAACTTTAACAATATGTCCGCTCACATACCTACTAAAATGCCATTATTTTGTCTTCCATTTCTCCTCCCTTCCTCAAATCAATGTGAGAGAAGGGCCCAAACCAGAACATTAAATCTGAATACTGCCACATTTCAGGGGTTGTCAATTCAAATCCCAAGTTCCAAAGCTTCTGTTTTCTTATATTTTAGTTCTGAGTTAGCTCCATAACTGGAAGAGACCTCTTTTCCTACATCTGATACAGATACAGCCCCCAAGTGAGGGAAATCTAATGAAAAACACGTGACTATGCAGGATTTCTGCCATTTGAAGCCAAAGTCTCATGAGAAAAACTTGCAAGATTTCAGTGCCATCAAAACTAAACCCCAGATTCTCACTATTCTGTGCTAAACTGTCATACTAGCAGAACCCTGAGGTGGATGTGGATTTGCACACTGCTTCTTTGACCCATCTGTGGCTAATTCTGATAAGCTTTTTTGAATTAATTACAAATCATTTATTGCATCTCTTCGCTTCTAATGTCCCCACATGCCTGTATACAATATCTTATGAGCGTTCATTTTAAACGTTGCAGTTTTAAAAATTAACTCTGATGTTATCCTGCCTGCTCTAACAAGTCAGACCTGTCACTTTTTTCCGCCACCCTCTTTCTTTCCAAAGACTAATTTTTGTTTCTACAGGAATCAGATTTCAGGGCACTGTAATCAAATATTAAACTCCATTAAACCCCAGTCTGCACATCTGTAGCCCAGCAGCCCATTATTTTTGCAGAGAGTTACCATATTATACAACCGTGTGTTACTTCTTTACATTTCAGATACTCGGTCTGCAGCTATTTAACTCTTCCAAGCAATAGACATGCAGCACATAGCTGCTAAACTGAATTGCTTTGATATACATAATTCTAAAATAAGGATGCTTTTATTAACCTGACTTGTCTGGAAAATATTTTACAGAGATTCAATCTCCCTGAAGACATCTAGCAAGAGGACAATGATTTCTGTCTGCAGATTAACTCAGAATCCACTTTGCACTCAGAGCACAGGAATATTTGTCAGTCACTCATTCACTCAGCTGAACATTTTATTCTGCAGAAGAGAGTAGAATTTCCCCCCCTTACATTGGTTTGGGGGATTAATTCCATCTCTTTTCTCCCACATGAAATTGGACCAGCTGTCACCATGCAAGGAAGGTGCTGATTCAGTCCCAAAGAAGAAGGCATTCCCAACCAAAGTAAGTATAAATAAGAATGCTAGAGGGCTTCACAGCCTGGGACTGCCCAGCTGGCTGCTTTCATATGTCCCGCATTCACAGAAAGGACAGATATTTTCCCCACCACCAATATTAAGAACACCAACTTTTAAAAGCTTCACAATAGTCATATCTACAGTCACATCTTTACATATATTCAGTGCATTTTATGCAATCTATAGGGGTTTCTGTGTGATGTGACAGGGTGTATGCACTTCATCTAGGAGTTTGGGAGGGACCCCACTCTCTCAGGAGATACCACAAGTATCAGCCCTAGTTGTTGAGACAGCAAAAGCATCCCAGCCATAAGGGCTATATGCAGGATTCACATGGGGATAGATGCTCTTTAAAGGCCTGATCCAAAACTCATTGAATTCAGTTTAAAGATTCCCATTGACTTCAAATCAGACCCTATACATATATGGACCATGGGCCCTCAGCCCCACCAGTATTCTAGAAAGCAGGCCCAGCCCCACCAGTGTTTGAGCCAGGGTGCGATCAGAATTCTACTCAGGAGGGGGATGCAGGCTACTTTGCCAACCACCCCAAATTAGATGGTGTTTCAACCTGATACATGGGATTGCAATGCCACTCCAATTTGGACCAGCCACCCCGCCATGCCTACGTAGGGGGCTTTACCCCCCAGATGCCCAAGTACAGGAAGCTCTGCTCCTTAAACCCCTGCCAGAGGCCCTGGGTCATACCAAAAATGTTACAACCAGGCAGCTATGGTCCTATAGGACCCTTACCTGCAAATTGAGGGGCTCCTCCATCTCCCCTCGATATCACTGGGAGTCGCAGCTGCTCATGACCTCTATGGATCACTTGTGGCCATGTTTCAGAGGAGCTCAGTGCATTGGGAGTGCACAGGAGACTGAGCTATTTTGGAAATCTGGCCATCTGAGTAGCTTAAATGGGAGCTCAGCTCCTTTGAAAAATCTGGCCCCGACCGTGGAAGATGAATACTGCAAAATTGGTCCTGAGCTCTTTGCAAAAGTCTAGATCTAGGTGAGTCTGGGTCATTTCCCCTTGCTATTCGCATTAACCACATAAGTGGTTAATGAGTCTGCTAGAGTGGCCAACTAAGGGATTTAGGTAAAGACATTTAAAAACAGGAGCCTAAAATTAGGCATTTACGTCCATATTTAGGCTCCTAAATAGTGTTCTGTTCTAAAGAGCCATAAACTAGTCTGAATTAGCAAGCTGCTCCTTTTTCTCACAGGGTGGGAGCCTTATGTTTTTCAAAGCTACCATTTTATGGGTTGTATTCTCATGATGCCATGTAGATATCTGTAAAGGACGTACTTTGATAGATCAGTGCAGTGTGCCAGTTCTTCCCATTGAAGAGACCCAAGGAATAGGAATTGTTAGATGGTCTGGAGCATTCTTAAATAACTGCTGCTGTTTTCCCCACAAGCTGCCTGTACACACTATACAACATAAATGATACTGGCCCCTACAACAAAAGCAGGAGACTAGGCTGCATCTACCCTGCATGCTATGTCAGAAAAAAATTAATTGCTAGGCCTTTCTATTTCTAAGCAATACTAGATTATCGTCTGTAATAAAACACAGAACTGAATGAGCTCACATTGGAAAAATAGCGTTTATTTTAGTGAAAGGAAATGTATTAATACCTACAAATCAATTCCCTAGGAGATGGAGGATCTGCACACACAGCTCCTTAGATGTTAACAGCAATCAATGCATTGTTTTGTAACCACCAATCAAGCCAGCTGAAGCCTCTGTGTAGCTTGCACTCCATCCTCATTAAAATGCAGTTACCCAAAATGTAAGAGTTCGTGCCATACTGTAGATTACTGAAAGACCAATTAAAAAGGAAGTGTATTTGCATATAGTATGCTTTCAACATAGCAAAATGCCTACTTAAAGCCATATAGCTCCCTTGGAGAGGGAGAAATTTATGTCAGTCTAACCTGATCACCTCCTATGTAGGCATGACATTGTCAGAACCTCTTCAGCCAGAATGACAAGCCACTGCAATGTTAGCTTTTGAGTGAGAAATAAGTGGGAATCCTATGCATGAATCAAAATAGGTGGCTGATGGCATTTTGAGGTAGCTCCACCATAACAAAAGAATTTGCATTCAGGGGTAGCCATACCACAAAAAAACAGTTTGCATGCATGTCACACTGAGAAAATTTAGTAAGGAAGCAGATTTTGGTTGCAAATTTCCAAGCAATTATAACGACTGAGTAAAACCAACTATTTTTAACATTATGGAAAGCACCTGGACAGAGTCCTATTGAGTCTTATATGCAATCATCTAGTACAGAAATAGAATGACATTCCTACAACTGTCCAGTGAAAATAAGATTACATCACTTCTATGTCCTAAACTTCAGCTAGTCCAGGAGGTACAATGTGATGGCCTCCATATATACAAACACCCAGCAGGAATATTAAATGGCTCCAGATATGGAAAAGGACAGTTACCACATTGAAACTGATGACTTTTATAATGATCTACAGAAAACACCACAAGAGTTTCAAGACAAGAAGTGTTACTGGTACGGTGACCAGATAGCAACCGTGAAAAAACAGGACAGCGGGTAGGAGATAATAGGAGCCTAGATAAGAAAAAGTCCCAAAAAACGGGACTGTCCCTTTAAAAACAGGACATCCGGTCACTCTAGTTACTGGTGATGGGAGATTTTAATGCAAAAAGTAGAATTGGACTGGAATTCCTGAGTGGGAGCAACAGCCAGATTCGGACTTTGTGAAGAAAATGAAAAAGGAGAAAAGTTATTCCATTTGTGCCTGAATAACAACCTGGTTATAATGAATATGCTGTTTCAACAAACAAAGCTGAAGAGGAAAAAAAGATTTGGATATCACCAGATGAGCAAACGAAAAACATGATAGACTTTATGCTTGTGAATCGCACATAGAAATCAAGTGTGTTGTCATGCAGATCATTTGCAGCCAATATCAGATCAGATCATAAGTTAGTGCTGGCATCAATGAGGTTGGGCCTGAGAACAATCAAAAAAAGGCCTGAAAAAGTGAGATACATGACATGGACAAACTGAGAAAGTCAGATATCAGAATACAAAGAAGCTGTGTAGAAAAAACAATCTCTCTGGTGAAAGAAGAAATGAATGTTTATGAGACATGGAACAATGTAAAAATGGGATTATGAGAGTGTCTGAACAAGTGTTGGGCTACAAGGACAAAATGAAGAAACCAAGGTGGATTAGAGATGAAATGCTGCAGTTGAGTGACAAGTATAGAAAGCTACAAGATGCAAGTCTAAAAGCCGAGTACAATAGGTTGACCCGAGAGATACACCAGGAAGCAAAGAAAGACAAACAATTGGATAAGTGAACAATATAAAGAAGCAGAAGAATATATGAAGATAATGCAATACAGGGGTTGTATTGCAGGGAAGGAGAAGTGAGTGTGACATATGAGTTGAAGATGTTGGTGGTGAAAGACAAGCACAGGCAGATAATTGAGGGCAAACAAAATGATGTAAAGAATATTCTGGGGGGCTGTACAACATGCAGAGCTCAGGAGATGAAATTGAACTGGAGAAACTTTCCAGTACAAAAGAGGGAGAGCAGATGCTGGAATACTTAGAAGTAATAAAGATCTCAATAGAAAGTTTGAAAAAAAAAAAGGCTCTGGGAGTGACAACATAACTGCAGAGCTGCTAGGTACACATAGTAAAGGCAAAGCACAAGCTCTTTAACAAGAGTTATAAACAAGAGCAAATGCCAAGCAAGTGAGGAAAAGTGATAATAGTACCGATTGGAGGGGCTGGGGGAAGGAAAGAGGAGCGAGTGCAAGATCTACAGAGGAATCACCTTACTGAGCATGCCAGGAAAAACATTCACCAAGGGTACATCTACTAGCAATTGTATTTTCTTACATGTCCATAGTTATGCCATAATCCTGCCATTGTCCACACCTAAACCCCAGAAGCACATGCCTGAAAGCTAGTAGAGGGTGGGCAAGCTAGCACGCCTGAGGCATATGGGTGAGTACATGCCTTAGGGGTGGTCTACACTGGGAGGATGGTGTCCAACTGAAGCGCTACAGAGACATAGCTGTAGTGCAGCAGCTGTGCCAGCATTGCAGTTAAGTGTAGGCATACCCTTTGTCTGTGCACAGCCTCATAGCTGTGCCAGTTTGCAACGGATGGGGGTAAGGGGCATGTATGAGGTCTCGAGTTTCAGTAGTCCCAACAATGCACTGAATCCTTTTCTTCCTGCCCTTAGCCAATCAGTAATAGCGTGCTGTGCTGACCACTTCAGAACAACTTTCCGCTGCACTCTTTACCGATCAGTACAGGTGATAATGGATCCAGCTCTGATAGCAGCTACTTAGTCCGGCGATCACATGAGTACCACATCAGCGTACACCATCCTCCACAACGTCACCTGGAGCAGCAGGAATATTCACCTCCAGTGGGAAATTTCATGGAGGTAGGAGCAGGTGGGCATTCAGAGGACTGTCTTCGTTCCAGGAACGCATTATGCACTTGAAGCTCCTGTTCAGTAAGCCTGAAGACTGAAAGAGTCACTTCAGGAGACTTGTCATACATGCCCCTTCTATTAGGAGCTTGACTGGCTGTTGTCAAGTGCTCCACATATACAGCCTGAAGTGGCTCACAATCCCCTCCTTGTTCTCAGTCCCTCATTGTCCAATTGGATGCTGATGAAGGCCAGGGCAGGAAGCAGCAGGGCAAGGAGGATGCCACAGAAGACCCAGAGGGCAAGCAATTCTGCACCTCTACCTGGAGAGGCCAGTTGAGGAAGCCCCCTGATGAATCTGAGGTGGCCCCCAAGCCACACCAGGAACCAGACTCTGAGGCTGGTAAAGTACAACAGACCTCTACCCTCCCCACCATTATCCCATCTTGTTCTGATGCCCTGTATTTTAAAATCTGGAATTTAGCATTTGAATTACTGTACACTGGATTTTCCTCTCTGGACAGTGTGCCATGCATTGTTATGTCTCTGAGCCTGAATTACAAGTGCTGAAACCACAGCACTGTCACACCCTGTCCCCTTACCAAACTCCTCCAACTTTCACCCTCCATCCAGCCCTCACTCTGCTCCACCCCACACAGACCTCAAGCAAGACATGGTTATAACTCAATTGTTCTATTGATTTCTGATTAAGCACTATCATGCATTCAGATTCTAAAGGCACTTTTAAAAATAGGTTAAGGAAAAATCATTGTGCCCCCGTGTCTGTGCATTTCTCAGACAGCAGTCAGGCAGTGATAGTCCTGGTGCTATGCAGGCAGAGGCAAGGGAGGGGAGGACTGGAAAGGTCCCAGCTGGGGATAGGACAGCTGTGGAAAATTTATAGTTGGTTGTCTAAATTTAGTAAAGCAGTTTTTTGTCCCTTGGAAGATTACCCAGTTTCAGAACTTCTCCCGTCACCCTGATTTTACCTCCCCCTTACAAACAGGAGATGTGCAGAATGGGGGAGGTGGTGGGAACTGAAGAGGGAGTTAGGCCCGGGGAGGGGAAGAGAACAGATCACAGCTGTAGAATACTTTGGTTGTCTGAGGAAAAGTTAGTCACAACAGTCCTTTCACCCTTGGAAGATTGCAACATTTTTACCATCCCTGTCTTGTCTCTCCTGGAATGCTGAAACATAACTTGGCTGTAGAAGGCTACAATTTTGATATGTTCTATGGGGAGATTTGTCAGCTTCTTCCAAAAATAAATAAATGCAATGCTATCCTTGTGTCACAGAGTCCTCCCACTGCTAGTGGTACCTCCTCCTGGTCATTCTGGGGATTATCTCCTTCCAAGTGCTGTGCCCTCCTCTGCATAGGCGTGGGAACTAACAATGTGGGGGGGTGCTGCAGCACCCCCAGTTTTTGTGCAGGATCCCGGCACTGGCAGCCCAGCGCTCCACTCCCAGCCCCGCGCACGGGGTCCTGACTCCCAGCTGCTGCTGGACCCGCGTCCGGGGCTCTGTTCCTGGTCCCGCATGCAGGGTCCCAGCCTTGACCCCTTACCCTTGTCTGCATTCTCCCCCCCCCACCCCAGACCCATTCCTGGTCCCAGCTCTGGGGGGTGGGGGGACATGGTCAGTAGGGGGGGGGGGGGGGAAAAAAAGTTGGGGGGGGGAAAACGGGTTTTCGCCCCCCCCCCCCCCCCCGTAAAAAATGTTCCAGCGCCACTGTTCCTCCGGCATTCTCTCTCTGCAAAAAGAGCTCCCACATGCTGTGGCTCCATTGTCTCTTCTCCCTCTTCCCCACCCCTGCTACAACTTTTCACACTCCCCTTGTATCAGAGGTGACTGCTTTATACAATTTTTCCCAGTCCACCACAGACTCCCCTTTTATCAGGGGTAATTGCCTGCACAATCTTTCCCGGGCCCTTTGTATCAGAGGTACTGATCTACCCAAACATTCTCCACCCAACATCACAGGGTTCATGCACCACTAGTGACACCTCCTCCTAGTGGCTGTGGGGATTAGCTCTCACCAGGTGCTTCACCCTCCTCTGGAGATGTCTCTACCTGTCTTCTTCTCTTACCCTGCCGGCTCTCTCAGTCCAGGAGCTGCATCTTCCTCTATGACTTGGCCCACTGGGCAGGTCACTCTGGTCCTCCCCTTCTGGGGTATCAAAGTCTTCCAAGGCCAACTGTCCCAGACAGTCCAGTTTCTGGTCCATGCCACTTTCCCAGAAGCTGTTAGGGGATCCCGGTCCTGACCTGGGTTCCAGCTCAGGGGCCCTCTCATCAGCTGCCAAGATCTGCCCTACCCCATACCTTGCTGCCTTTCTGACTCTCCCCCCTTCTCTGGGTTTTCCAGCCCAAACTCCCTCCTCCCAGGGAGTAATTGTAGGCTACCTATCTCTATAGCCCCAAACATGCCTTCCTTCACCCAGGAATCACTGCAGGCTACTTCCTTGCAACCCCCAGCTGCTCTCAGCCCCTGGGCTTTACACAGGCCCTTCCTGTTCTTGTCCAGCTGGGCCCATTTAATCAATCCCTGCTCCCTGGCTCCTCCTCCAGGTGCAGGTTGGAGAGTTAATTGGCCCACCTGGCCACTTTAACCGCTTCAAATCTTGCATGGACACATTGTCTTTGAATTGGCAGGACCTTCCCCAAGAGGGAAACCATTCCTCCAGGAGGGCAGGAGCATCAGCATAAAGACAGCAGAGGCAGACAGAGAAGGACTTGGAAGAACTGCTTATAGGGATGGATAGGAGAAACCGGGAGCAGTTTGAGTTCCTCAGGGTACAGGAGGAATGGGCTCTTCATCAGGAGGTGATTCATGATGAGGGGATTCATGGAGCAGGAGGAGACACACCTTAGGGCAGTGGTTCCCAAACTCATTCCACCGCTTGTGTAGGGAAAGCCCCTGGCAGTCCGGGCCGGTTTGTTTACCTGCCGCATCCACAGGTTTGGCCGATCGCGGCTCCCAGTGGCTGCGGTTCGCTGCTCCAGGCCAATGGGAGCTGCTGGAAGTGGTGGCCAGTACGTCCCTCGGCCCGCGCCGCTTCCAGCGCCTCCCATTGGCCTGAATTAGCGAACTGCGGCCACTGGGAGCCGCGATCCGTCGAACCTGTGGATGCGGCAGGTAAACAAACTGGCCCGGCACGCCAGGGGCTTTCCCTACACAAGCGGCAGAACGAGTTTGGGAACCACTGCCTTAGGGAATGGGAGCATTCCCTAATGGAGAGGGTCATTAAACTAGCGACCAAACAAGGTCAGGGTCTGACTGCGGCGGAGGTCACTGAACCAATATATCAACAGCAACCACCACATTCTCCTCCCTCCTCTTCCAGTTACCGCCCAGGGTGCTGCTGAGCCACAAGATCCTGTTTTAAGGATTACCCCACCCCGAATCACCGGGAGGAGAACATGGAGCCTGCAAGACTCCCAGGAGCTCACCCTCCACGGACACCTGAAACTCTGCACACGGGGATCCCCCAAGTCAACAAGAAGGGAATGATGAGCCAATGGGAGTCCTGATGTCAGATTTGTGTCCATCTATTCTTTTGCGTAGACACTGTCCAGTTTGGCCAATGTACATTGCAGAGGGGCATTGTTGGCCATTGGACACAAATAAATGGACACAAATCTGACATCAAGAATCATAACATTTAAAAACCAGTAGGAGAACACTTCAATCTCTCTGATCACTCAACAGACCTAAAAGTGGCAATTCAACAACAAAACTTCAAAAACAGACTTCAACATGAAGTTGCAGAACTGGAATTAATTTGCAAACTGGATACCATCAGATTAGGCCTGAATAAAAACTGGGAGTGGTTGGGTCGTTACAAAACCTAAACTTAATTTCCCCCAATACTAATTTCTCCCTACTGTTACTTACACCTTCTTGTCAACTGTCTGCAATGGGCCACTCTCTTACCACTTCAAGAGAGATTTTTCCTCCCTTGGTATCCTGCTGTTAATTGATTTATCTTGTTAGACTGACCTCACCCTTGGTAAAGCAACCCCCATCCTTTCATGTATTTATATCTGCTCCTGTATTTTTCACTTCATGCATCTGATGAAGTGGGTTCTAGCCCATGAAAGCTTATGCTCAAATAAATTTGTTAGTGTCTAAGGTGCCACAAGGACGCCTCTTCCCCCCCTCCCCCCGATACAGACTAACACGGCTACCACTCTGAAACAGATCAAAAAGGTTCAAAGATTAACTAAGCCATGAAGCTGGTATAAGACAAAAAGTGGTTTAAAAAGTTCATTCAGCCCCATCATCCCTGCTGAGATGATGAATGGGAATCAAAGATGAAAGAAGAAAAGTTACTACATCATTTTATTTCTGTAGCTTTTTCTGAAAGAAGATCAAGAGTAAAAAGTGCCAACAGCAGAAGGATGAGCGTGTCAGAGAAAGTTATTCCTTTTCTCCATTAGATCACATGTCCCAGTGTAATTTCCTCCATTTCTTTTATTTTGTGCTATTATTTTCTGTAGCAATGTAAGGGCAAGAAAACCAGATAGATTTTCAGTATTAAAAAAGTATGGTTCATTTTTGGTTATTTCCATTTACTAGAAACAAAACACTGTCCTGCAGTGTTTTCTATACAGCCCTTCACCAGAGTATCGAAATTCTAAAATTGAGACAATTCCTGAATGCAGACAGACAGAATCTGGACTCCACTGAAGCTGCTCTGGTCCATTCTGATTGTGCAGAGCTACCATAGAGCCAGGTTACTCAGTGTCATGGAGATTCCCCTGGCCTGCAGGAATCCCTAGGCTTTAGTCATAGAATCATAGAAGATTAGGGTTGGAAGGGACCTCGAGAGGTCATCTAGTCCAACCCCCTGCTCAAAGCACGACCAACCCCAACTAAATCATCCCAGCCAGGGCTTTGTCAAGCCAGGCCTTAAAAACCTCTAAAGATGGAGATTCCACCACCTCCCTATGTAACCCATTCCAGTGCTTCACCACCCTCCCAGTGAAATAGTTTTTCCTAATATCCAACCTAGACCTACCCCACTGCAACTGGAGACCATGGCTCCTTGTTCTGTCATCTGCCACCCCTGAGAACAGCCGAGCTCTATCCTCTTTGGAACCCCCCCCCCCTTCAGGTAGTTGGAGGCTGCTATCAAATCCCCCGTCACTCGTCTTTTCTGCAGACTAAATAAGCCCAGTTCCCGCAGCCTCTCCTCGTAAGTCATGTGCCCCAGCCCCCTAATCATTTTCGTTGCCCTCCACTGGACTCTCTCTAATTTGTACACATCTTTTCTGCAGTGGGGGCCCCAAAACTGTATGCAATCAGGGCCAGTGCAAGGAAGTTTTGCGCCCTAGGCAAAACTTCCAACTTGTGCCCCCCCCCCGCCCTGCGGCAGCTCCCCACTCCGAGGCGCACCTCGCCCCACGGCAGCTCCCCCACTTGCCCTGAAGTGCCCCCCCCACAGCAGCTCCCCCCCCGGGAGCCATGCGGCAGCTCCCCACCCCAGCTCACCTCTGCTCCGCCTCCTCCCCGCCTAGGAACACTGTTAAAAAAAAATGGTTGGGGGCACCGTTTTTTGATGCCCCCAAATCTTGGTGCCCTAAGCAACCGCCTAGTTTGCCTTAATGGTAGCACTGGCCCTGGATGCAATACTCCAGCTGTGGCCTCACCAGTGCCAAATAGAGGGGAATAATCACTTCCCTCGATCTGCTGGCAATGCTCCTACTAATGCAGCCCAATATGCCGTTAGCCTTCTTGGCAACAAGGGCACACTGCTGAACTCACATCCAGCTTCTCGTCCACTGTAATCCCCAGGTCCTTTTCTGCAGAATTGCCGCTTAGCCAGTCGATCCCCAGCCTGTAGCGGTGCATGGGATTTTTACATCATAAGTGCATGAGATTCTTACATCCTAAGTGCATGACCCTGCACTTGTCCTTGTTGAACCTCATCAGATTTCCTACTTCTTTCCTTTTGCTGGGGTATGTCAGAGGTGCGTATGGGAAAAGGAGGCATGGCCAGAGAGCCACCTGTAGCCACCTTCACGCATACAGCCCCCCCAGACCCAGACTGTGCTCCCCAAGATCTACCCCACAGCTAAAAAAAAGCCTGCAGATAAAGCACATGATCATTTACAATTGATATTAAAAACAAGAAGTCCTACACATTCAAAGGATGACACACTGGCAATACTTTTAATCTGGTCATATTTGAAATTGGTTACTTTGTATGGCTTTCTAAGGTTGTCTCATATGAAAGCAAAGTTCTTAGATTGTAACAATAAAATCATATTCCCAGCCAGTGAAGGAAGGCTCTGGACGTTCTTTCCCTCCGAACCAGCTGACCTGGTAAGAAACCCTTACATAACTGGACCCTGTTGTGGAGAGAGCTGTTTTCACTAGCATGAAGGTAGAGAAATGCTGGCCTTTGGCTCGGTCTTCCTACCCAGAAGCTGGAAAATATTTTGCTTGATTACATACCATCTGTGCTTGTTCAAAAAAAAAAAAGGTTCTGATCAAATCAGGCTTATCCAAATGGAGAGCATTGAGCTACTTCACTCTAGAAGACCAGAAAAAAAAAATCTAAAGTTATTGACCTGTTGATGTGACATGATGCACTGTGAGACAGGAGATGATTGATCACATATAGCATGCTGAACTGCACATGCCATCTCATCACTTTGCAGCAACTCTTCATATATCTTCCTCTTTGATGTAAACAGGGCTGGCTCCAGGCACCAGCCTGGCAAGCAGGTGCTTGGGGCGGCCGCTCCAGAGAGGGGCGGCACGTCCAGCTATTTGGCGGCAATTCGGCGGACGGTCCCTCACTCCCGCTCAGAGCGAAGGACCTCCCGCCGAATTGCCGCCGCAGATCGCGGCTTTTTTTTTTGGGCTGCTTGGGGCGGCCAAAACCCTGGAGCCGGCCCTGGCTGCAAACCATAGCGAGGTGCTTGCTGTACATGGCAGCCTGCAAGCCCCTGTCCTTTGGCAACTGTCATGAAATGACTGAGTGCATTAGTGACTCCAGGTGTGAATAACATTTCTTAGAGGGAGCTGAGATCATGTGCATATTTTAACATGATAAAGCCCCTGATATAAAAATGCCTGTCTCAGCACCTTCTCAAATGATTGACTTACATCCAAATCATAGGAGGCAGTGATAACCATGGAAATACTCAGCTATGCCATTATCGCTAAAGTTACAGTGTCATCACAGCCACTGAGAAGGCATAAAAGGTAAATTGTTCAAGCTTTTCTGAAAATTGAAGAGGCCCTGACTGTTTAGATATTGCAGTTCCCATAGAATATAAGAGATGCTTTGCATCACTGATTTTTATGACATTCCAGAAGCAAAAAAGTAAGCAAATACATTATGTTCTAAGTTCATTTGTAATCGAATAGCAAATATTTTACAATTTTTTGTAAAATTTGACAGCAATACTCAGTGAATGAAATGCACATTTTCATTACCAATGGTAAGGTGCAAAGCTGAACGATAGAACCAGCTGGCAATACGAGCTGAGGATCCCACTGTTTGCACTTCCTTAGCAAATGAGCTGGCACCACTGCCTATTGTGCTGATCAATATTGTCTCTGTTCACTTGTGTTCCTCATCAGTCTGTCTGTATCCATCTGTTGCCTCATTTTATATTTAGATTGTAAGCTCTTTGGTGTAGGGACAATCTTTTGTTCTGTATTAGTACAGTGCCTAGCACAATAGGGTCCTGGACCATGACCGTGGCTCCTAGGTACTATCAAAATACAAATAATTAATAAGGCATATAGACACACATCTCTACCTAGATATGTACACTCAGGGCCCTGTCCTGCAAACTGTTGAGCACCTTCCACTCTTACTGAACTGAATGGGAAAGGAGAGTATTCAATACCACACATGACCAGGCCAAAGACACACACTGGGAAGTAGATTAAATCTATTCTAGAAATGCACACATCATGAGAGTGCACATCTTCTGAAATGACCTCCATACAGCCATCAGATAGTAACAACTAGAACTAGCCAAGTATATTAGCTAAATACAACATTTGACATATTTCCCAGGTATTTGTGGACTAGCAGGTTCACTGAATAGTGTTCAACCTGCTACAGAACTGGTAAAATAACAGAAAAGATTATTCATAAATAAATTTGACAAAAAACAGTGGCCTTCATTGAACAAGATATTTGCCAAATACTATTTAACCAGTTGCAGAAACAACTTGTGGTCTCTACCAAACTGACCTTGTACTTGAATTTTGATCTGGTGATTTATTGTTGAGGGCTTTAAATTTCATTAGCCTATGCTTGAGTCATTTAATGCCCCCTTTATTTCCCTATGTAATTTAAGTAAGTGGGCCTCTCAAGTCATTTCTCCTACCCCCATGCTAGCTAAGAATCAGTGCAGATAAATTAAAGATCAGTGTGTGACACAGAGGAAAAAACTCATGCAGGAGACATGGCTGATTACTAGCATCTGTATTGGCAATCTGACAATGCAAAGCCTTGACAGCATTAACCTTGCATGCAAAATCCTATTCAAAAAGGAAAAATAAAGAGATTTTAAAGTAATGAAAATAATATGAAGAGTGGGCAGGTGGAAATGTTACATGAGAGAAACATGAATAAAAAACCTGAGAGAACAAATTACATTATGGATCTACTCACTTCTTATCGTGCTTGCAAGCCTTTCAGTGAAGACCAAATAACCCATCAGTGAAATATCTCACATACTTCCCAGCAGAGCAGTTACAGTATTAGGATGTGTTCCTGTAAGTTGTTCCTTGCATACAGGTCCCTGTGCCTAGAAGATGGCGCTCCATTGACATCCATTATGTTCTAGTAAGTATCAGAGGGGTAGCCGTGTTAGTCTTAAAGGTGCCACAGGACCCTCTGTTGCTTTTTACAGATTCAGACTAAACAGAAGTATTGGGAGCATAAGCTTTCGTGGGTAAGAACCTCACTTCTTGCATCTGAAGAAGTGAGGTTCTTACCCACGAAAGCTTATGCTCCCAATACTTCTGTTAGTCTTAAAGGTGCCACAGGACCCTCTGTTGCTTTTTATGTTCTAGGTAGACACAGAAATCTGACCTTGTGGAACAGATTACAGAACCAGGACGTTAATGTGAAATCAAAGTGGTATCACTAATGCAGCATCAGGTTCAAAACCACAAACCCAGTACAACATCAATAGAAGTGGCTCATACAATGTATGAGCCCTAACAGTTTCTTCAACATCATATTGGATCCAAGGGAGATGCATATGGTACACAAGAGGTGTTTATAGACTAACAAGAGGTGGGGACAGGAAGGCATCGCTTGGAATCTGAATTGAGTTTAGGATATGATCAAGACCAAATGAGGATCAGTATTTACATCTGATTGCACCAAAATTGTATGATCTGATCTTGCAAAAATAATGAGACCACAAAAAAACAAAAATGTCATGATTATGTGAGTTCTCTTTTCAAACTGTAATTTTGGTTTCTGTCACCCTTCTAGCTTTTACCCTTTTCATGGGTGAATTCTGATTCTGGCCTCCCTGATTCTAACCTTACATCCATACCACTTTTGTACTGTCAGTTTCCAATACATTATTGAATTCCAGTAAGTTTCCTTTAACTCGAGTTACTCATTTCCTGCAGTACCTAGACAAAACTAAACAAGTTAAGAACGGAATGGCAATTTTAACTCCGAGTTTCCTTACATTTGCCAGCTGAAATTTGATCTGTGACATATGAATTTAGCTAAAATATTTAAGAATGGCAATAATCATTTCTTCTCTGAATTAGCTAAGATGAATAAACACTGATTGCAGCAGGTGGTTGCTATATAGAGCTAGATCACACAATGCCAATGGTCACTGTGCAAAGCAAGGTTTTTGTTTGTACAGTTGGTACAAAATTAGAAGTTTTATTAAGGACACAAGGGACTCGAGATACCAGCCTATTTCATATTTTTCTTAATGAGCTTCACACTGTGAATCTTGTATGTTAGATTTTGTTTTAATGGCTTGTACCAATATTTTTTCAGTTATCATGGTGCTGGAGCTTATTCTGCCTTTGGTAATTATTATTAGAGCCACCACTGGACTAAGCAATTCAGGTAGGTGATAAACCTAGAAGTCTGTGGATTTACAAACAATAGGCCAGATACTGCAGGGTGGGATTTTCAAAAGCATTCAGGGCTGGTCTAGCTCTGCTCTCACTGAAGTCAATGATAAAACTCCCATCGACTTTCAATGGGAGTAGAGTTAGGTCGAGGGTCATTTGTAGACCCTATTCAGGCAGAAGTAAAAGACGGTTACTCACCGTTGTAACTGTTGTTCTTCGAGATGTGTTGCTCATATCCATTCCAGTTAGGTGTGTGCGCGCCGCGTGCACGATCGTCGGAAGATTTTTACCCTAGCAACACCCGGTGGGTCGGCTGTGGAGCCCCCTGGAGTGGCGCCGTTATGGCGCTGGATATATACCCCAGCCGACCCAGCGCCCCCTCAGTTCCTTCTTGCCGGCTACTCCGACAGTGGGGAAGGGGGGCGGGTTTGGAATGGATATGAGCAACACATCTCGAAGAACAACAGTTACAACGGTGAGTAACCGTCTTTTCTTCTTCGAGTGCTTGCTCATATCCATTCCAGTTAGGTGACTCCCAAGCCCCACCTAGGTGGCGGGGTCGGAGTGAGACATTGCTGTGTGCAGAATCGCTGACCCGAAAGCAGCATCGTCTCTAGATTGTTGCACCAGCGCATAGTGGGTAGTAAATGTGTGGACCGATGACCACACTGCAGCTCTACAAATGTCCTGGAGCGGTACTTGAGCCAGGAAGGCAGTCGAGGAGGCCTGGGCCCTCGTGGAATGAGCGGTGATGCGTGGCGTCGGAACACCGGCCAGGTCGTAACAAGCACGAATGCAGGACGTGATCCAGGAGGACAGGCACTGTGAAGAGACCGGTGAGCCCTTCATCCGGTCGGCTACCGCAACGAAGAGTTGCGTCGTCTTCCTAAACGACTTTGTACGGTCAATATAGAAAGCCAGGGCTCTGCGAACGTCCAACGAATGTAAACGCTGGTCCTGACGAGTAGCGTGCGGTTTGGGATGGAAGACCGGGAGGAATATATCCTGGTTCACGTGGAAAGGTGACACCACCTTTGGAAGAAAGGCAGGATGGGGGCGAAGCTGCACCTTATCCTTATGGAACACCGTGTATGGGGGCTCGGATGTGAGCGCCCTGAGTTCCGAGACGCGCCGTGCTGAGGTGATGGCTACCAGGAAGGCTGTCTTCCAAGATAAGTACAGGAGCGAGCAGGTAGCCAATGGTTCAAACGGAGGCCCTGTGAGCCTAGAGAGTACGAGGTTGAGGTCCCACGTTGGAACCGGCTGTCGTTGCTGTGGGTATAGCCGGTCTAAGCCCTTGAGGAATCTAACGACCATCGGGTTAGAGAAGACCGAGGACGTGAGTTCTCCTGGGTGGAAAGCGGAAATAGCGGCGAGGTGAACCCTAATTGAGGATGTCGCCAAGCCTTGCTGTCTTAGGGACAGGAGGTACTCCAGTATCAAGGGGATAGGAGCCTGCGAGGGAGACGTAGCTCGTTGCTCACACCAGCAGGAGAACCTCTTCCACTTGGCTAAATAAGTGGTGCGCGTAGAGGGCTTTCTACTTTCCAGCAGGACCTGTTGGACGGCCTGCGAGCAATGCCGCTCTGAGCGACTCAACCATGAAGCATCCACGCCGTGAGGTGGAGCGACTGCAGGTCGGGGTGACACAGCCGGCCGTGGTCCTGAGAGATGAGATCCGGAGTCAAGGGGAGCGTGATCGGTCTCTGTACTGACAGCTCCAGAAGTGTGGTGTACCAGTGCTGTCTCGGCCAAGCGGGAGCGACTAGAATTACCCGTGCATGGTCCTTGCGGATCTTGAGCAGCACCCTGTGGACCAGCGGGAATGGGGGAAAGGCGTAGAACAGGTGGTCTTTCCATGCCATGAGGAAGGCGTCCGACCGAGAGCCCGGGGCTCGCCCGTGCAGGGAGCAGAATGCCTGGCACTTCCTGTTGGCCCGAGATGCGAACAGGTCGATGTGGGGAAACCCCCACCTCTGGAAGACGGAATAGATGATGTCCGGGCGAATCGACCACTCGTGCGTTTGGAAGGACCTGCTGAGACGGTCCGCCAGCGTATTCTGGACTCCAGGCAGGAATGACGCCGTGAGATGTATCGAGTGGGCGATGCAAAAGTCCCACAGGCGAATGGCCTCTTGGCATAGGGGAGACGAGCGGGCTCCGCCTTGCTTGTTGATGTAAAACATGGCCGTGGTGTTGTCGGTGAGAATCAGCACGCAACGGCCCTGTAGGAAGTTGAGGAAAGTCTGACAAGCCAGGCGCACCGCCATCAGCTCTCGGACGTTGATGTGCAGGGCTAGTTGGGACGCCGACCACAGGCCTTGGGTATGATGCTCCCCCAGGTGAGCGCCCCATCCTAGAGATGAAGCGTCCGTAACTAGGTGGAGGGAGGGCTGTGGGGCGTGAAAAGGCACTCCTGCACAGACCGCCGCGCGGTCCGTCCACCATGCGAGGGAGGCCAAGACTGCGGGCGGAACCGTGACCACTATGCTCAGGTCGTCTCGGTGAGGACGGTAAACCGATGACACCCAAGTCTGCAATGGGCGAAGTCGCAGCCTGGCGTGCCTGGTTACGTAGGTGCACGAGGCCATGTGGCCCAAGAGGGCAAGGCACGTCCTTATGGTGGTAGTTGGAAAGGCCATGAGTCCTTGAATGACGCTTGAAATGGCCTGAAAGCGGCTGTCTGGCAGGATGGCTCGGGCATGTCTGGAGTCCAGGATTGCTCCGATGAACTCTATTCTCTGAGTTGGCACTAGAGTGGACTTCTCTCTGTTGAGTAGAATGCCCAGCTCGTGGAAAGTGCGTGTCACTATGTGGACATGGGCCTGCACTTGGTCTCTGGTGTGGCCGCGTACCAGCCAGTCGTCCAGGTACGGGAACAGCTGTATCCCTTGTCGACGAAGGAAGGCCGCGACGACTGCCAGACACTTTGTGAACACCCTGGGAGCCGAAGACAAGCCGAAGGGAAGGACTGCGAATTGGTAGTGTACCCTGTTTACTACAAACCGCAGGAAGCGCCTGTGAGGCGGATAAATCGCTATGTGGAAATAAGCGTCCTTCATGTCGAGGGCGGCAAACCAGTCTCCAGGATCCAGTGAAGGGATGATGGTCCCCAATGACACCATGCGGAACCTCAACTTTACTATGAATTTGTTGAGTCCGCGCAAGTCTAAGATGGGCCTTAGACCCCCTTTTGACTTGGGTATCAGGAAGTAGCGGGAGTAAAACCCCCTGCCCCTTAGCTCCGATGGAACCTCCTCTATGGCCCCCATAGCGAGGAGCCCAAAAACCTCCTGTGTAAGGAGTTGCTCGTGAGAAGGGTCCCTGAAGAGGGACGGGGAGGGGGAGTGGGAGGGGGGGGCGAGGAAAACTGGAGGGCGTATCCCCTTTCCACCGTGCGAAGGACCCAACGGTCCGAGGTTATACGGGACCAAGCACGGTGGAAGCGGGAGAGGCGATCCCGGAAAGGGGGAGTCGGATCCTGGGTACCGGTCGTGGTGCCGTCCTCGACCGCACCTTCAAAAGGCTTGTCTGGGCCCTGAAGGTGGCCTAGACTGGCCCTGGTTCTGACCGGGTTGAGGGCCGGTCGACCTTCGCCTACCGCCTCGACCCCGCCTCCTAGCAAAGTCCTGTCTTGGACGAGGCGGGGGAGGGTAGAACCGCTGAGGTTGGGGCCTGAAAGGTCTGCGCTGAGGCCCTGGGACATGCATCCCCAGGGAGCGCATCATTGTCCGGGAGTCTTTGAGGTTTTGGAGCCTCGAGTCTGTTTTCTCTGAGAAGAGGCCCTGGCCCTCGAATGGTAGGTCCTGCAGGGTCTGCTGCAGTTCCGGTGGCAAGCCCGACACCTGGAGCCAGGAGATTCGGCGCATTGCTATCCCGGAAGCCAGTGTCCTAGCGGCCGAGTCCACTATATCCAGGGATGCCTGTAGGGAGGTGCATGCCACCCGCTTGCCCTCCTCTACCAAGGCCCCGAACTCTTCCCTCGAGTCCTGGGGGACCAGTTCTTTAAATTTCCCCATCGAGGACCACATATTGAAGCCGTAGCGGCTGAGGAGCGCCTGCTGGTTCGCTGCCCGCAATTGCAGTCCGCCAGCAGAATACACCTTGCGTCCGAACAAATCGAAGCGCTTAGCGTCCTTCGATTTGGGCGCAGCAGCCTGCTGGCCATGGCGCTCCCGTGCATTCACTGATGACACCACCAGTGAGCACGGTTGGGGGTGAGTGTACAGATACTCATGCTCCCGGGAAGGCACGAAGTACTTTCTCTCCACCCCTCTGGCCGTGGGCGGAATAGAGGCCGGGGTCTGCCAGATAGTGGTGGCGTTGGCCTGGATGGTGCGGACCAGCGGTAATGCCACCCTGGATGGAGCATCCGCAGAAATGATCTGCACTATTGGGTCATGGACCTCCGCAATCTCCTCCACCTGGAGGTCCAGATTGCGAGCCATGCGCCGCAGCAGGTCCTGATGGGCCCGAAGGTCTATCGGAGGCGGCCCGGTGGTAGAAGTGCCCGCTACGGCCTCATCAGGAGAGGACGAGGAGGATACCCCCGGTGGCAAGGGGTCCAATGGTTGATCCTGCTCCATGTGTTCCTGGTGATGGGCATCCCCTGCCCCCTGGTCCAGGGCCTCTGCAGGTGCGGGCACTGGAGCCTCCACGTCTCTTGGAGGAGGACGAGAGATGGTGGACTCTGGGGCCCTAGGCTCCGAACGGCCAGAGCGGGAGGCCGATAGGGGAGCTCCTTGTGCCTGGTGGTAGGCCCAAGGAGTCCAGAAGGACCAATGCGCAGGCCCTTGCATAGGGTCGTCGGTCTCCTGCAGGTGGCCGGCCTCCACTGCCTCAGAGGACCGCGACGCCGATCTCGACGGCCACGGCGGTGCCGAAGCCGATGCCGTCGGCACCGGATGGTACGGTGCCGATCGGTGCCGACCGTAAGGGGACCTGTCCCTGTGCGGTGCCGGCGAACGGTGCCGGGACCTGGACCGGTGCCGATAGTCCCTCCGGTGCCGGGATCCCGATCTGGAGCGTGACGATGATCTGGAGGAGACGTGGTACCGGGAGCGGCCTCTCGAGCCCGAGTGGCGCTCATACCGGTGCCGGGAGCTGCGCCTCGACCCCGATCGGTGCCGGTCGTCACGGCGGTGCCGGGATGTTGAGCGGCGCCGCGAGGAAGATCTGGGCCGCGAGTACGACCGGTGCCGAGGTGACAGTCGGCGCCGGGACTCAGAGCGGCGTCGGGACCTGCTTCGGGATCTGGAGCGGTGCCGAGAGGCTTGTACTGGCGACGGTGGGCGCACCAGGGCAGGTTTCCCTCTAGACTGCAGCACACGAGGGGCTACCGGTGCCGGGAGTTGCGACGGCGCCGGCTCAGTGAGGGCGATCAGGTCTCTCGCGGTAGCAAAGGTCTCCGGGGTGGAAGGGAGACAAGGTTCCACCACCAGCCTTGGTGGTGAAACAGTCCGCACCGGACTCAACGGCCTCGGTGCCGGAGTCGACGGTGTGGCCGCCTGCCTTTGGCGGTCCAGCTGCGGACGCGGCTCTACCCCCGGCACCGGGGGAGCCTGTATCTTCGCGGCAGCAGCGTCCCGTGTCTTAGCGGTCTTCTTATGGCCCGGCGAAATGGATCGGTGCCGAGGCTCTTTGGGCGGGCGCGGTGCCGACGTTGGTCGGTGCCGGACAGTCTTTTCTGCCGCACCGGTCGGGCCCGCCGGGGCGCTGCGCACCGAAGCGCTCGGTGCCGGGACAGGGCGCGCCGAGGGAGGATCCGGACTCAGCGCCGCCTCCATGAGGAGCTGTCGGAGCCTAAAGTCCCGCTCCTTCCTTGTCCTCGGCTTGAAGGCCTTGCAGATAGGGCACTTATCTGCTGGATGAGTCTCTCCCAGGCACTTCAAGCAAGAACTATGCGGGTCGCTGGTTGGCATGTGCTTCCCGCAAGACGCGCACGGCTTAAAGCCAGGAGCCTTGGGCATGGGCCCGGCTGTGCGCCGGGGGGAAAAGGGGAGAAACACCCCCTAAACCCCCGATAACAATTTACAACTAACTATATATACACTAAACACTAACTACTAACTAACTTGACAACTATCTATATCACTAAATATAACAAGAACAATGAAACGCTAGGGAGTGTGGAGATCAGCTAAGCCGCGCTCCACAGTTCCAACGACCGTCAGGGGCGGTAAGAAGGAACTGAGGGGGCGCTGGGTCGGCTGGGGTATATATCCAGCGCCATAACGGCGCCACTCCAGGGGGCTCCACAGCCGACCCACCGGGTGTTGCTAGGGTAAAAATCTTCCGACGATCATGCACGCGGCGCGCACACACCTAACTGGAATGGATATGAGCAAGCACTCGAAGAAGAAGAGTAAGTATCAGGAGCTGCAGAATTTGGCCCAATGCAGTCAAATATGGGAGATGATGAGATAAAATATGGGATAAGATAGCATGTACATATCAGAGTTTAGTCGGGGCGCTGTCCCAACTGCTGGAGTCCCATGAGACGCAAGTGATCTCTTGCACTACCAGGTAATCTATTCTGTTGGACCTAAACGCTCCCTTCATGGAGAATCACAACCGCATTAATGATGTAGGAATGGCATGGGGAGCAAGAGGCTGGAAAAGGAAGGAAGGAAAAGAAGAATATTTCCTCTTACTCTGTATATGCATTCTTTGGATTTAAACAAGCTTTTTAAGAGGCATTCTGACAATTAATTATCCTTTCAATGATATCGTTGTAATGGTCACCCAGACGCATTAAAAAAATACTACATATTGGTGATTCAAACTCAGTCCAACAGCAGCATTAAACAATCATAAATGATAACAAGTGATCTCATCCAATACATCAAAGAAACAGAAAAGTATGGACACCCTCATCTCACAATCTTCATGTAACAGAGAAGTCTGTTTGTAGTCCTTTGTGTTTTCCCATCGAAAGCAAAAGAAGCCAAACTGAAACAAAAAAGAACCTTGCTGATTAGCCTAAAGACTGAAAAGTCACCAAATCTTAAAAGGCTCAATAGAATTAGGTACATCCATCTCAACCCAAACACTGCATTCCCAGGATTCAAGCAGGAAATGGAATTCTGTTCTTCTTGAGATGGATTGAGTGCCTTTTCTAACAAAACCCCATTATATACAAAATTCCTGAGATCCATTTCTAAAATCTCCAAGGAGTACAAAGCTCAATAAAAAGGAAGAGAAATGTATTGGTGTTACAAAAGGAAAAAAGTGAGAAAGTGTTTCATCATGCATGTCTAGAATAAACTGACATAACCTCCTCCTCCTGCCCCATATGATTCCACGTAATGTGTAATTTAGTCCTGCAAATATTTTAGTGAAGTTAACAATCTGAACAAAAAAATTGCACCTATGACCTGAATAGATAGCAGTATGAGTGGAAAACAAATAATGGGTCATAGTTTGAAGGAAGAACATAGGCCTTACAGCACATTCCAGTACTTGAGTAATATCAAAGGAGTCCCTGAGATTTAAATGAGAATAACTATTCTCTCTCTCTCTCGGTTAAATACACACATCTGGTTAAGATATATTACATAGTAAAATATATGAGCAAATTCACGGCTTGTGAATAAACTAAACTAAATTGAGAGAGAAGACTTAGTCAATACAGATTTTTTAAAATAATAGACTGAAAATCCCTACAGGCCTTTATTAAAATGCAGATTGAACACTGCTAAATACAGTTCTGGAGAAATCAGAAAAGTGTCTAAACTGTTGTGTAGTTCATTTAGATTCTTTTTCTTCTGCTTTTATTTCTAGGGTTGAAATCTCTAGTGATCTGAGTTCTAATGACCATGATCCTCTTTCATAAGGAAGATGCCTAGGGAGGTTGTGGAATCTCCATCTCTGGAGATATTTAAGAGTAGGTTAGATAAATGTCTATCAGGGATGGTCTAGACAGTATTTGGTCCTGCCATACGGGCAGGGGACTGGACTCGATGACCTCTCGAGGTCCCTTCCAGTCCTAGAATCTATGAATTGTCTGTTCTGTTGTATTAGTGAAGTGTAACTACCAAAATTTGGATTACGTTTTGTCTTCAGATCTCTGAAAATCAAGCCACTTAGGTGCCTAACTTTAAGCACCAACATATAAAATGTCCTAGAGTTTTATATCTACTTTACTTTTCAAAGCAAAGTCAGTATACATTTCTAATTATTTTCTTCTGGGCAACTTTCATACCCAGACACACATTGCCACAAATCATATTGGGCATCATATAGAAAATATTTTTATTCCCTTATGTTTTCCTCTTTAATTAAATCTCACCTCCCATGGATAACTGGCAGAAATGTCTGGATTAGAATTGGCTGTGTTACCAAATTCTTACATTTCCCACTTAACACAAATTTCAATACACAAATGTTGATACAAACAATGTAAAAGCCATTTTCAAGTGTAACTGTGTTTATATGTAGTTTCTTTTTTGTCCTTTCAACAGCCGTGCTGCTGCAAGCACTTTTTCACTGGAGATATCAGAGGTGAACTTTAAAACAATAAATGGAATCAGATGATTCCAAATACAAAAAAATACAGCAAGGGCAGGCAAATTCACCTCTGCTGTTTGCATTGTGGTTCTCTTATCTGGGCATTGAATCTCTTGCCAGCTCTTCACTCATTTCTTCTAAGGAACTGCCATTCATCAATAAATGTGGAATGAAAGCAGGATGTGACAATGATCCTCAGGGTGGCTCTGAGAGATGAATTTTATCTTCATTTTTGTAAAGGGCCTTAGATTTTCATCAAGTATTTCCAGATGCTCTATTCAAATAAATTATATCAAATAGAGACAGAAATGTCTTCAGGATGTTGTGACAGGCTGGGCACAGCTGGCCAATCTAATGTCATTGGACAGGGAACCATATTCAACAATTACAGCTAATAAACTGCAAAAAGAAAAGGATACCAGCAATAAAAGGGCAAGCAATAAAGGAATGTCCCAACAATTCCAGCTAATCAAAGATAGGATTGTTAGCTTGCAAAAGAAAAAAAGTAAAACTTCATAAATAACTCCAAATGACTCACCGTGGGATAAGCCTTATTACTGTTCATCAGAATATTTTCCCCTCTACAGCTATTATGGGCCTGGTCCAAAGCCTAGTGAAGTCAATAGGAATCTTTCCATTGATCTCAATGGGCTTCGGAGCAGGTCCTAAACCAGCTATAATTTAAGCTAGTGTCATGTTTAATTTTAGAGGCTAGTTTTAGTCTGTCAGATGCTTGAGTTTCAAGAAGCACCCACATGGCACTGAAAGTCCAGGCTCTCCTGGGTGCTGTCAGCACTCTGATACATCTTGGTGATCTTTTCAGAAATGAATTTCTTATGCTTTCTAGCTAGGGCTAGCACAATCCAGAAGGCTCTTTTTCTCAGTACAAGTTTGCTCACTGAAGTCTTGGTTTTCCGCTCACCATTTTTTAAGCCTCTCTGTGTTCCTTAAAAAGAACAGGAGTACTTGTGGCACCTTAGTACTCCTGTTCTTTTTGCGGATACAGACTAACACGGCTGCTACTCTGAAATCTGTGTTCCTTATTGCCCAGTTTATTCAGATGTGAAATTGATGATAAAAGTCATCAGGGATGCAGTAGATCTGCCCCTGTGGAAACTGTTCTGACCCTTCTTTGTATGTTTTTGGACCAATAGTCAGTTATTTGTAAAAGTAAAGGGTAGTTTCACCTGCCTCCTACACAGGCAGGTATGGTTTAAGCACAGCACTAGAAAATGTCAGCAAAGTTTTTAGATTAAAAAGACTAACTGAAAGCAAAGAAAATGAAAAACTCAGAAGCAGACCTTTTCCCTTCACCTTTCCATACAACTGTCTAAGCTTTAGCACCGAAAGAAAAAACTTTTCTTTTTAAGGCAGGGATTGATCTGTAAAAGTCCTATGACTACAATATCATAAAACAGCAAAAAAGCTTCAGTTCACATTTTAAGTTTGAAAGCTAAAAAACCAAATACGGTTTTGCAAAGTATAGCAGGTTAGTTTGCATGTAATGAGGTCACACTTTCAATGTCACTTCTCAGTTGGTGGACTGTTTCACTTCTTGATGCCTCAGCTCCTCAAAGGACCCTATACTGCAAACATGTATGCACGAGTGGCCCTATTTTACCTTTCTAAGTGGAAAAAAGTTATTAGTGATCTATTTATAAATTATGTATGATCCCTTATGTATTATAGAGAGGAGAATGTTGTAACTACCATGGAGATTTAATGCCCAGTTCCCATTAATTTTCATTGGAACTGGACATCCAAAACACCCAGTCTCACCCATATACAAGATAAAGCAGAGATACCAAAATGCTCTCTTTTCAAACTGACTAATATAGAAATTAACAGATCCAAGTAATCACACATAATCACCATCTGGACTGGAGCATCAGAAAAACTCTAGGAGATGTTAATTGTACTGGCACTTTCTATGTTCCCACAGAGAGTGAATTGTGTTGTAATGGGGATGGGACTCACCACCTGGCGCCTCCTGCTGGATGTCACCGGGAATTAGCTCAGTCCAGTGGAGCGCCCTCTCTCAGTGGTGTCCCGCCTGTTGTCTCGCCCTTGGCTGGCGTCTGAGCCCACGTCGCTCACCAGCTCGCAGCGTCCTCTTCAGGAACACTGCCCTCCGGCAGTGCCCCTTAGTCCATCCACACACCCTTCCGGGGAGGGTGGGTTAACAGGAGTGTTTGCACCGGCCTCAGCAGCCTGCCACAACCCCCAAATCTAGTCCCTCTTACATCAGGGGGCAGGTTGCAGCCTGACTCAGCCACTGCTCCATGGCCCGGTGCAGCACAAGGGGGAAAGGGAGGGACCCAGGCCTGCCCACTACTCTGGGTCCCGACCCAGGGACCCTCTAATGGCAGCCTCTCAGCCCTCCGTCTCTCCCCTTGCCTTTAGCCTTCCCTGGGTCACTTCCCCTCTGACCCCCTTGCACCCTCTAGGCCAGAGGTTCCCGAAGTGGGCGATACCGCCCCCTGGGGGGCGCTGGAACGATCTGGGGGGCAGTAGTAGCCTCGGGTGCAATTGGGGGGCATTGAATAAAAATAAGGGGGCGGTGGAAGCATAAAGAAAGAAGAGAATATAAGAAAATTTTGAAAAACCGTTTGTACATGTTTCATCTGTTGTGTAACAGAGTTAAAGTTGTAGTGATTACTTTATTTTCCAAATAAATTCACAAATTATAACCGATCAGGTGTCAAGTCCACCAACAGCTCTTAACAAGCCAGTGTTGGCAGGCGAGCGTGTCGCGCATTGTCGGGAAGTCCAGCATGCATCGGCAGGAATATGTGCGTGTAATGACTTGTTTACAATACGATACTATAAATAGGCGACATGTATGAAATCTAATTTAGATTTTTACACAATTCAGAAACAAGCAGTTAACAATAGTGCAATAAGTATTTAAAATTTTTTATTCATATTCGATACCTTCGATCTTTACGGATTACGGATCACATACAAAGTAAATTGTATTATTGTTGTTTCAATAAAACAGCAATTTACATGTGAGTATTTTTATACATTCTTACATATCTACCGTACATTTCTGTGTCTCTAGTGCTTACTAATAAAATCGTAGCAGGCTTGTGTCGGTACAGTACTATTTGAAGTGTACAGTCAATATATTTGTCATATTTTTTATTGCAATATTAACGAAAACAGGGGAATGAAATCGTAAAAAAACTGTTAACTATTAACATTTATTTATATCTATCGAATCATCTGTGTTAATTGGTAAATAAGGCGTGTGTTAATAAGGAACAATTATTTAAATAAGGGCAAACTAAATTAAAACTATTAACTGATTTTTAACTGCATATTGATTAGTTTTTAAATTAATTATTTCTTGATCAATTTACTTTGATATTTGACAATTTAATATCAAATACATATATCTAATGCTGAGCAAAGAACAAAACCCAGTTTATTAGTTTCATTAGTATTTTAGTTTGGTTGTCTTTTGCCGTCTTATGCAAAAAACACTGTATACCTGATGTCGTGGGCGATATTCTAATAACACATCTTTCTTTACTATATTGTAGGATGTAGGTAGAAATATAGATACATAAAAGAACACAAATTTGTCACTGCGTCTTTCTGTTTGTTCGCTTAAAGAAGGTAGATTTCCAGGGGGGTGCTGAGTAATTTTTTTTTTCTGTCGGTAGGCCAAATAAGTTTGGGAACCTCTGCTCTAGGCCCTTCTACTCAGGGCCAGCAGTCTGGCAGGTATCAGGCTGAAGCTCCACTCTGCTTCCCTAAGCTTGCCCAGCACTGCGCTGTCCTGGGTGCTGATCTTCTGCTCAGGAGACAGGCCTTCCTCCCTGAAGGTCTGGGACAGACTGCCTGCTCCCTTCCTGAGCAGCCCTTTTATAGGGCTGAGCCGGGCACTGATTGGCTCTCTCTAAGCCCTTCTCTGATTGGCTACCCATCTGCACAGGCCCACTGGCCTGCTGCAGCCTAAATTCTCACGGAGTGGGGCAGTCCGTCCTACTATATGTGTGTTTTCCATGATAAATAGAATTTGTAATTCATCATACACAGATTGAAAACTGATTTTAGTAGCTGAACTATGATGGGTGTAAAGATGAATTATTAATAATAAAATAATAATATAAAATATCTTAATCTCTCCTTCTTTCCATCTTTCCCCTTCCTCTCCATGGAGAATTCAGATACTTATGCAAAGTATAGGATTATCTAATGGGCTGGATTTATGTTATTGCCCCTTTTTTCCAGTGGTGGAGAAATCAGTGATCCTGAGTCTGGGCATATCCTATGTGTAACTTGCTCTATTTACACATCTATACCTGCCCAGCAATGAGATGGCCAAACACACAGAGCAATTCCTTCTTCCAGAATCTGAGCCCAATATCAGTGTCCACTTCCCAGAGAACAACTCTGCCTCATGAGTTTACTCTAATCAGGAACCAAAGCAGAGAAAAAATTATATTGCACCTCTCACAGTTCCCTATCTCCACAAGCTGCCTCTACACCGAACTTTGTATAACCCAAAACTAACAACAACAACACAGCATGTCTTTCCAAGAGTCAAAACTTGCCTGAATGCTAAGAAAAAGAACTTGGAAGACAATGAGTAACAGCATTACCTGGTGAAGTCTGCCATAACAACATATTTAAATTTTACCCACTCTTCATTATGCTATCACTTTAAATGAATATTTTAAAATATTGCTTGTTTTCATAGTGTTGGCATCAATAAATGTCTATTATAGCTTTTGAAATATAAATTAAAGCATACTGGATATTGAAGGGATACTGTCAAAATAAATGTGTCATGTTATTTGAAATGTGTTTTCTTAGCCATGTCTCTCATAAAGCCATAGGGAATAATTGTGCCAATATACAATGAGATTTGCCTGATTTGGGGGTTTTGTTACAAGTTTAAACATCAAACTAGGCTTGCTCATATTAAAAAATCTTATGTGCAAAACCAGTGATATTAATATCTGTGACCGGGAGGATGGCACTGACCCAGCAAAGCACTTAAGTGGTGCAGAACTTTAAGCACTTGAGCAGTCCCATTGGCTTTTAAAAAAAGAATTAAACGAGAGGTTTTTTTTAAAAAGAAAGATTAAGGAGTATAGTTTCATATTAATGTAGCATTATTATTTGCCTAGCTCCCATTGATGCAAATGGGAATGGCATGCTTCAATCAATGCACACAAATCTGAGTAGATCCCAAAATATGGTGGGTGATAGCTACCTGGACTATTGTGTTTACTACTAACAGAAAATGGATTTGAACTCTACAGTTCTGATAGCATTGTATTTATGAACCTCTCTAACGCAAATCAACACCACCACCACTTTGGCTTCTATAAAAGGCTTTCATCTGAGGGTCTCCAAGTGCCCATCAAGTGTAAACACACTGTCAAGTAATGGGAAACAGACATGAACAGCTGAGTGATTTGCCCAAGATTCCCTGTCTACAGCAGAGCCAAGAATAGAGCACAGGTCTCCTGGTGCCTACTTCTGTGCTTTAATGTTTCCTCTGGAATTAGTTAAAACCATGCTTTGTAGACTTTGCAAACATGTTTGAAATTAGGGTCTGATTCAAAATACATCAAAGTCAATGGAAATCTTCAGGTTATAAATTGTCATAAGCTGTTGATTTATAGCTATGAATGCTTCCTGTATGCATTTCATTACCAGGTATGATTGTGAGCATACTGCTGATCTTTTGTTTCTCTTGTACAACGGACTAATTATATTTATTCTTATATTTTCATCTTTTTATAATTTTGAGCAGGTTTTCCTGTGATGTGTTATGGATCTAGGTCTATTCTGCTTTAAAGAAAGAAAATAAAGAGACATTGAGCTGCAGTATCAATACAAATCAAATGATTACAAAGATTTTCTTAATTTAACTTAAAATATGTTCATCAGTTTAGACTGAAAAAGTAAATCGTTTTAGACTTATGAGATCTGCTGAATGCAAAAATTAACCTACTAGTACTCCAAGATATTCCATGGGTTAAAAGTTCTTTCCCTATAATCACTGACATTTGGAGTAAGTAACAAGAGACTTCTTGGGCTAGGTCAGACATATTTGTTTCAACAACCATGTGGGTCAATATTTATTCAATTCCTGTTTACTGTATTTTCAATTGATAAAATATTAACAATATAAGGCTTTGGGTTCTACCATCAGTAATTTGGAGCAATTACCTACAGCAACAAACATACATAGATACTTTTGTACGTGCAAATGCCCAATATGCACATAAAATTGCATGCAGTCTTTGGGCATAAACTTTCTGAAAATCAGACTCTTTCACTTAAAGTTTTCCTCCAGCTCTGAAATGAAAGAGTTTGGTCTCATGTTCTAAACAGAGGCTGGGAATCACAGCTCTTGGTTTCCATCTTGCTGTGTCACTGACTTGCTGCATGCCCTCTGCCAACTTATTTCATTTCTCTCTGCCACAATACACCTATGTGTAGAACAGATGTGATTTTTTTTCCACTGAAAAACAACCCATATCATAAGGAACATTGTGCAAACTGCTTTCAAACAGAAACAATCCATAACCAAAGTTATACAGACTGGAATTGAGAGGCAGACCCTCAGATGGTGCAAGTTGCATAGCTCCATTGGCTGCAATATAAACATTAAAGAGGAGTAGAACATCAGAAAGAGAAGAAAGCTGGAACTTTTACATAATACCTGCCAATAATCATGGGAGACTGCCCTTTTACATCCTATAGTTTGAAAGGCATAATTCAACCTCTCTACAAAGACATACAGAAAATTAAAATTTTTGTCCCAACGTAATTCACAGTAGAGATGAATAGATAATGGGTTAAATATTCAACAACAAATGCCATAATTGTCCAGATAAAATATTCACAATTAATAATTCACCCAGTTCTGATGCAGCATCCAGACATTTCCCCAAGACTCCACAGTCCACATGGTCATTTGTTTCTGCCCCCATGAGAACCCCAAGCCTCTAATAATCCTCCTTTCTTCCTTTATTTCTTTTTTGTCTTGATATAATGTTTCCTGATAGCTTTCTTCTTGCTGTTGATGAATTTGGGTTGAAACACATCTAACCTGCTAGCAAAGCAGATACAACAAATGCTGCCTATTTCTTTTGTAGTTTTTTTTCTCTCTCTCTAGTTAGTATGCCAGCTATAGTCTAATGAATCATAGCAATGATTTAGTCTCCTAAAATGTGTTGATTTTCCTTGTGTGAAAAAATGCCCTTCTTCATTTCACCTTTTCATCCTATTGATATCTCTGGGTGGAAGAAAACCGACAGAAGGAGGGATAATTCTAACCTGATTTTAACAGTAATTAGAGTCCTAAAAACAGTTTCCAGCCCTGCATGGTTGATAGTGAACTGTTCCTGTGAATTCACAGACAGGCATACAGCAGTTTCATTCTGACAGGACCGTAACTACCTTATCATCATGAGACATATTTGGTGTGGGAGGGATTGATGTCAGATCCTGCACCTGTTGTTTGCATTTGCAGTGGACTGCTATGTCCCTTCGCTTGATTGTCTTCTGTGCCTTTTAATTTTAGTGTCTCTTATTTGTATAACTCTGATATCTATACTGGAACATGGTGGGCAGTACCCTGTTTTCACCTTAGCCAGATCCAGCTTTAGTGTTCATCTCATACTTTGACATTTGTCGATGTTTCTAGAACAAAATCCTGTCCTAGCCCTGAAACTTCCTCAAACATGAACCATCTCTCTCTAACCTAAACACAGCTTCCTCACTGCCATTTCTCATTGTAATTTATTCTGCATATGTATTACTCCTTGTGGAACATAGTACTGTCTGAATTCAAAGATTTATGCTTATCACTCTTTTATGTCCTAGTTTTTCTAATATTCTCTTTTATCCCCCCTTGCCAATGTGATTGTCGGCTCTATAAAGCATCACAAAGTTTTTACCCTCCTAACCTGGCACTACTCACCTTCCTCCCTGTTTCATGTAAAGGTGAAAGCCCAAACCATAATAAACCCTTGAGCCTTCCAACTGCAAACAAAAATAATAAAGCAAAATAGAACTAGCATGCTGTCTCATTTTACAACACGGCAGAGGGAGATCTGAAGCACTAGATAGTGCTTTGTCACATTATTTCAAGTTAAGTCGAACTGCATTTAAAAGTAAAATTCTTTGGTTTTGTTCTGATTTGGAATGATGACAAATTTTGAAATTGTGGAATTTCCCACAAAATGGAAATTCCAGTTCCTACACAGCTCTACATAACACAATATAACTAAATTTATAATCCAAAATGGGAAACATCCCCCACATAATAGCAGATGCAGAAGAAACCCCATCCAACTACTCCAAAAACGAACAACAAACAGCAACACCCAAATAAGAAGTGTCAGCTATTTTAAGGTGTAATTGCAATATAACATTGACCTCCACACAACTGTAATTACAGTCTATCAACTTGGGTATTATCAGCCATCAGTTTCAAGGGGCGGGGGGAAAGGAAGTAGATGAAAATGGTTGTACATAGCATAGCAAGCGTGCACTGCACTGAAGCATGAAGTGAGGTGATTGATAGATGCCTGGCATGCCTGAGAGCATTTAATATGGGCTCTTAGGACAGGTTTGAAATGAAGAGTGAAATTACAGCGGCATATGCATCCAGGGATCTTCATAAGCTTTTCTCTTCATGCAGAATTTCCAACATAAAGGTGGATTGAGAAAATAAAAATACAGGCTAAAAGCATGTGTTAAAGGTATAATAGTTATAAATCTACCTTGCAATAAAGCATGAATAAAGCTAATTGGGCCCTTGCTTGGCAACAAGAGGATCTCATTTCAGAATGGCCAACATTCCACAAGTCCTCTCTCTAACTCCTCTAAATCTATCTTGTGTTGGCAATGCACTCATGCTCATCTGAAATTAGCATACTGCCAATCTAACATATGCATTAACATGACAACAACAACAACAAAAAACCCACAAGCAAATGTGAGCACATCAAGGTCTCAGTACTGGGAGCCAAGGTTCCAGCAAACAATATCCATGGACAGCTTTGGAACATATAGGTCTGAAGGGAAAGAACATCTCCCATTACTTCTTCGAGCTGGAAAGGCTATGAAAATCCAACTCTTGATGCTACAGACACAGAAGGTGAATTTTCAGTGAAGTTGGCAGGGGGGAGCATATTAAAATATCTGTTCATGAGCAGCTCTGTGTGGAAAAACAACCTGCTGGTTTAGGAAAAGTAAAGATGTGGAAACCAGAATCAGCTTCTAGCTCATTTCTGGAGAATACCAGCTGCAGCATGAAAGGAGGTATTTCAGAATTATATATGAACGCTGGAATTCCTGGTTTGCTGGTACTGTATTGTCAGTTCTGCTAGTTAGAATACTTAAAATCATAGGATTAGAAGGGACTGCAAGGGCCATCTAGGCTAACCCCCTGCCAAGATGCAGGATTTGTTGTGTCTAAAGGTACATGAAGTAGTACCATGTCACCTCTTCACCCCACCCCTGACTTTAGAAATGCCCTGTAACTGGGCTAGGAGGAAACTTGTAACTAGCCAGTGGTGCTCGTGTTGCTACCCACTCCCAACTCTCACTAGTCTGTAGATTACTGAGCTTCTACTGTACATTTGTTCAATAGAAAATTGTTTTTAAAAAATAGTGCATTTGCATGCTCATTAAATGGTAAGATTCAATAACCTGTACTGGGTCTCCTTTCTAGTAGCACAGATCAGAGAGGTTCTGCTTCCCTACCCAGGAGAGTCAGAATAATAATATTAAATTAAAAGGAATCATGCTATTTGTCTGGAGATGATGGGATAACATCAAACAAAAACACCTGAATACATGTGGAAGTGAAACACTGAGTTGTCAAAGTGGAGAAAAATAGTAGGAAACGAGTATGATAGAATTCAATTTCCCCTCCTCATTTAATTAAGACCAGATCTAATAAAAGCTTTTCATTTATTTAATTGATAAATCTATGTATATATTCTCTCAAGCAGCCCAAAAATCTGTTCTGTTTGCCACTGACAAAGAAAATACTTTCTCTCTCAAGTATTGAACTCTTGTCACTCAGTGCTGCTAGCAGAGACAAGAAGAAAGCTGGCATCTGTCTGCACAGTCTGAAAAGGGGCTATTAATAAGTAAACCCCTTTGCAATAATATGTTACAACTGAAAAGTTGCCTTTATATAAGAAAAGACTTTCTGCACTGTGGCTATATCTACTCTAAGGAATTTTACAAAAAATACCATCAGCTACATCTCAGTGCTATCACCAACAGGAGGCCTAGTGTAGGCAAGGCTCTGGTCACATCCAGAGTTTTGATCATCATGTCAGTTAATCCCAATTAGAGATATTTTGCATTTGTACTGCTTCAGATATCTGTATTTGGAATCCTTTGATTAGACAGAATAATCAATAGCGGATGCTAAATGATGATGTTTGTAGCATGTTTTGCCCCTTGAGATGTCAAGTCATTTCTGAAATAGGGCATAGAATTTGCATTAATAATTTGACAAATGTCCCCTTTTTCTTTTTGCTGGTTGCTTGTGAACAGACTGATTCTCAAAAGTATATGTTATTCAAAATTAGTTGCTGAATAATTTCTGCAAGTTATTCTTGGGTGTAGCTCATTTGCAAAGAGCTGGTTGTGGTAACCACTTGAAATTCAAGCTGGCTTGATTGGCTATGTAACTTACATGGTGTGTCTCTCACTAAGTGGTGATCAGATTAAATGTAAGTGTTTGTGATTACAAATTCAGAATTCCTGTCCTGCAAATGTTCTACAATATTCACATAAAATGTACTTCCATCAGTGAATGCTCCTACTAGTGAACTCATTCACTAAGTCATTCACAGAAAACAGACACAAAAGGACCACAAACTCTGACAAAGTGGATTCATTTAAAAGTTCAAATGATTATTCATGCAGATTTTTTGCAGTTTTCATCCAGCTGTAAAGTCAGCCAACATAGACTGGCCACATCTGTAACACCAGTCCCATATGGGATTGATGCCTTTTAGGGGCAATAACTTCCCAAGGAATATCATGAATATAGTGGCCTCAAACTACTTGTGAGAAAGATTAGAAGAACCCTCCACTCTGGGACTCACTTTCTGATTTTTTTTATACCTGGAACTCTGGAGACTTTGGAAATAGCCCAAATTTGGCAACTTTCAGGGTATGCTGCAAAAAACACCAGTTTCATAGGCTCAGGTTTTGCTTCCTAGATGATGTAATGGGTAGGTGGCTGGCTGTCAAGTTCCTGTGGAACAGGTTTTAATGCTTTTGAAGTTTAATTGTACTTATTGTATGATTAATTCATGTTAAGGTACTGTGACAAAGTTCCTCCTCTATCTTGGTGGGTCCTGCGCTTATTGGCAGATTTTCTTGCCTCAGAGATTCACCATGTGGTTTGGGGAACAGCCCAGAGACCTTCCCCTCTGAAAGAACCCACAGTCCAGGTCAATTGGGAGGTTTGGGGGGAACCCAGGCCCGCCCTCTACTCCAGGCTCCAGCCCAGGGCCCTGTGGACTGCAGCTGTCTATAGTGCCTCCTGTAACAGCTGCATGACAGCTACAACTCCCTGGGCTACTTCCCCATGGCCTCCTCCAAACACCTTCCTTATTCTCACCACAGGACCTTCCTCCTGGTGTCTGACAACGCTTGTGCTCCTCAGTCCTCCAGCAGCACACCCTCTCACTCTCAGCTCCTTGCACCTCTCACTCTCAGCTCCTCACACTCACACCACAAACTGAAGTGAGCTCCTTTTTAAAACCCAGGTGCACCAATTAGCCTGCCTTAATTGATTCTAGCAGCTTCTTCTTAATTGGCTCCAGGTGTCCTAATTAGCCTGCCTGCCTTAACTGGTTCTAGCAGGTTCCTGATTACTCTAGTACAGCCCCTGCTCTGGTCACTCAGGGAACAGAAAACTACTCATCCAGTGACCAGTATATTTGTCCTCTACCAGACTCCTGTACCTCACTGGTCTGGGTCTGTCACAGTACCTAGAGCTTTGCATAGGTGTCTTTGGTGTTCATTTGAAAATGAAATAAATCAATTTCACAGCAAATTGCTGGATGCATCTGTTCCCCTGGACTTTCTCTTTTATTGTTTATTTTGCTCATTTCCAATGGTGGACTCTATTTTATATGTGTTCATTATATTGAGATGGCCTGGTTTTCAAAAAGAGTTCAGCACCCAAAAGCTCTAATTGAGAACTGTAGGAACAATGGCAGCATCTGGGTCCTGAGCACTTTTGAAAATCTGGACTTGAGTTTATTGTGAACTGTTAATTATAGTTGTATGTTATATTGTACTGCATTAGTCAGAAGGCTATATTCTATTGTATGCTGCCTGAAAGAATTGTGCTTAAAACATGTTTTAAATTGTCCATACCTATACTATTGATGCACATGAGGCTTCTTAGATATCATTTTTGTGTTATTCATCTCAAGTGAGATCTGCATTTATTGGACCAACAGAACACACAGCAAGATTCTGCCATCTGTCAGTTACCCATTTGAGGGTAACAGGTGTAACTGAGGGTTGAATTTAGCCCATTCTGTGGAAAGTGTCAGCTGACTGTAGTGGGAAAACACATTCTGTACTGTAGTTACTATAGTGACATTCACCCACATACCCAAATACACTAGAGTCATCAGGAAAGAGCATGATTCAGGCAGCTCTGTGCCTCAAAAGCAACCAGGGGAGTGGGCAAAAAATAGTCTTTGTGATTTTCAAAAAAGAAAACAATCAAAAAATTTCATGGAAAATTTTGAAAAATTCATGACCCAGAAGAATGAAAATGCCTTGAATTTTTTTAAATTTATTTTTTTTAAAATAAAGTTATTATTTTTCAACCAGCTCTAATAAACTAGAACTTTTGCTTCAGGGATTAGACAGAATTTATTCCTGGGTCTTAGTCTCAGGAATCCACAATCCAGTCCTCTCGCAAACAATTTAGAAAGATTCTGTACTTCCTCTCTCTTTCTCCTCTTTTTGCCATGCCTCTTAGCACATCCCAGTTGGAAGGCTCTCCCCACAGGACTGGCAGCATATGTTCCAGAATAAAACAAAGCTGTTTTCTCAACAATTGATTATTATTAAGAAAAAATCAGCATGCATCTGTAACAGGGAAAGTGACAGTATAATAACTCACTACACCTGACAGACAACCTTTCCATTTACAGGAAAATGAGGAAGTGTTTGAAATCTGTATTAGCAAAATCTGCCATTCTGAGCATGCTGCCCTCTAGCATGTGTTTGTTCTTAGCAGAGCTTGAAGGCTTCAGGGAGCATTATCGGGGTCTTAAAAAAGCTCTACACCGAACAAAAAATATGGAGTGATACTTCACTTTTCTGGGAAAAATCTTTAATAGTTGTGGACATCATGTCTTTTTAAACTGTTAGTACTAAAGGAGAATCAAGAGGTGATTAACCAGTAGGAACCAGTGAGAATCTCAAAAATCTGTCTGCAGGTTGTACACTACAGAACCTACTTGAAATGTGCACTGATCTATCTGTATTATGTGAAAATCAAGGTATGTATGATGAGTTGAAGAATATAGCAATTATTTATGAAAGAACACCAAAAAAATCTTTCTCTTTTCCTTATGACTGAGTCTTGTTTTCTCTTTATATCTTTGTGCTGTCTCCATGTATTTTATGGTCAATAGCATAATCAGCAGAAATTAGCAATGGGCTTGATCCCATGCATATTGAAGTCAATGGAAAATTCCCATTGGTCTTAATGAAAACAGGAGCCAGGCAGACCCAACATCAGGTAATAATCACTATTAAAACTACCTTATTCATAGTATCAGGGGGTAGCCGTGTTAGTCTGTATCCACAAAAACAACAAGGAGTCCGGTGGCACCTTAAAGACTAACAGATTTATTTGGGCATAAGCTTTCGTGGGTAAAAAACCCCACTTTTTCAGTTTTTACCCATGAAAGCTTATGCCCAAATAAATCTGTTAGTCTTTAAGGTGCCACCGGACTCCTTGTTGTTTTTACCTTATTCACAGACATAGAATTTAAGGTCAGATGGAACCATTACATCATCTTGTCTAATCTCATGTATATCACAGGCCATTGTCAACCCATATGTCAACCCATTACCCCTGTATTGAACCCAATAATTTGTATTTAACTAAAGTATAAACTTGTGTTTGGCTAAAGCATACCTTCAAGAAAGTCATTCAGTCTTGATTTGAAAGCAAAGTGATGGAGAAACCACCATTCCCTTGGTAGTTTGTCCCAATGGTCAATAACCCTCACTATTAAAAATGTGTGCCTTATTTCTAAAGTGAATTTGTCTGTCTTCAGCTTCCAGCCCTGGGTTCTTGTTATGCCTTCCATGCTAAATTAAAGATCCCATTGGTACCTGGTATAGTCTCCCATGAAGATACTCATACACCATAATCAAACTATCTCCGGGTCTTATTTTTGATAAACTGAACAGATTGAGCTCTTTTAAATAGTTCATTGTAAGGCATTTTTTCCAGCCCTTGAATCATTTTTGTGGCTCTTTTGTGCACTCTCTCCAGTTTTTTAACATCCTTTTAAACCTTCTAAGGACTTTTATTTGTTTGTTTGTTTCCCTCCCTTTTTCATTATGTGATTTTATTTATTTGCTTTAGGAAGACAAAGATACGGTAGCATATAAAAAGAGTATTTTGTTTGTACATATTATACTTCAGTCTCAATATCAGCATAAACTTGAAGGGCCAGATCTCAAGCTGATGGAAATAGAAATAACTTCATTGTGGAGTTATGCTGATTTACACCAACTGAGGAACTATAATGGAATTTTTACTCCCAATGTTGATAAAAGCTAGCTTTGGGGGTATTCTCTCTGTGAAAAGGGGCCAGTTTGCGTTACTGAGTGCATGTGTGCATGCACCCATACAAAGATTAAGCAATTTATTAAAACAGCTTTTCTTGTTTGCTTCCCCAGGTATCTATACGACCAGCTTGTTCTTCAGTGTCAGTGCAATTGCTTTTGAAAATTGTTATTGCAAACTGCAGATTTATGCAAATCTCTATTTTTTATTTTTAAAAAGAGAGAGCTGTTTATCCACTCTGCAGTGATGCGCGAGGAATAAGTGCCTCCAATAATTTTCTTTGGCCAAACACTGCTTGCCTTAATTACAAAGATGGGCCCACTGAAGTCAAAGGGACAAAAACTGTCCTTTGAGAAGTGTGTAACTCTCACTGAATGAAAGCAGGGTTGTATGCATGTATCTTAGGGCAGAACTTAGCTCAGTGGGACAACTCACATGAGTTGAGAGGAGTAGGATTTCACCCATTGCAAATATGGATACGTTCAATCACAGTGGACTTCAATAGATGTTGTGGGTTCTCTAAAGTAATCCATTATGACCCAATCCTCCTTCCATTGAATTCAGTGACATTCACTTCATTGGAAGCAGGATCGGGCACTTAAACAGAAAGTGCAGCCTAAAACATTGTCAAATACAATGTGTTTTGTAACAAAGTGCAACATAAAACTGATTGTCAAATGAAAAGCATTTTGCAAACAATAATTGCTCTTGGCTTCACAAAGTGTCAAATCTGGAATTTTTGATTTCCTTTCTGCCTAGTCTATTTTCTCTTTTGTGTATAAATAAATCATTTTTTTTCACATTTTCTCTTTACCCTGCCAGGGTAATTGGAAGGGCTTCAGCAAGGCACATTGTTCTAGCTGATTGTGTGAAAATGACTAAAAGTGTTAGTTCAATGTCATCTTCAAATATCTTTCAGTGGCTGCTTAAATCACTAGCCTTGTATAACAGTTTCTGGCTTTTCAAAAGCCCTTGAAAAGGTTGCTTCGTGTTGGTATTTCATAGTATTGAACAGGAAATAAACTAAGACTTCCATCCTGAGCATTGTGAAAGAGCTAAAAAAAGAGAAAAAGTCACCGACACCAGAATTTTGCAGGTTTCTTTTGGGCAACATGAACAATTCATTGAAGTAACTTTTGGTTACTGGCTCCCTAACTTTGTGGGCAGCTATTCAATATGTTGCCTGGATAGACTAGAGATTTCTTTGAGTAGACGAGGCTGGGGTTCAAAGTTAAAGGCAATGACAAATAGAGACCAAAATGTGTCTAATTAAACTCTCTACCATTTCCCCGCTCTAACTGACCCCATGAGATCCTAGTAAACTCAGGAACAACTTTCGAAGTCAGTGAGGCCAGAAATCGGAAGGGAATCAGTCTGGACAGATTCCAGCCAATGATTTTCAGTGCCTCAGGTTTCGGGTGCCCCAGGCGGGACCCATTAAAGCGGGCCTGACTTTTAGGAAGTCCTGAGCACCTGTGCGCTAAAATCAGCCGCGGCCGGCCCCTGGCTGCGCTAAGGCGTGGAACAAACGCAGGCGGGGGCTGAGATATGAAGCGGTTTGTACCGTCTAAGGAAATAACAGCCCGCCTCAGGCCGAGCGCACTCACTGCGGGCGGGAACTCCGCTCCCCGCCGCGCGGCTGGGCTGGCCGCGCCTCTGCGCCCAGCTCCGTCCCCCCGCCCTCCCGCCAGTCCCCGCCTCCCCGCCGGCCGGCCGCTGGGGGGGACAGGGCGGGGGACGCCGCCCGCCCTGGAGTTGCTCCGGCAGCTCGAGCAGAGGCTCCAGAGCGCGACTCGCCTTCCGAGCCGGCGGCGTCCAGCGAGCGGCTTCCCGGGCGCGCCCCAGCCCGGCCGCGGGACGGGCAGGGATGGCGCGTACCTGAGCCCTGCCGTGCCCTCCGCCCAGCGCAGCAGCCATGCCCGGAGACCTGCCCTGGCTCAACCTCTCCAGCCGCCCGGCGGCGCTGGGCAACGCGTGCGCGGCCGGCGCGGGGCAGCTGCTTCAGCACCCCGGCCAGTTCTCCGCCGGCCTCTCGGTGCTGCTGGCCGCGCTCATGGGGCTGCTGGTGCTGGCCACCGTGCTGGGCAACGCGCTGGTCATCCTGGCCTTCGTGGTGGACCGGAGCCTCCGCACGCAGGGCAACTTCTTCTTCCTCAACCTGGCCCTCGCCGACCTCCTGGTGGGTGAGTTCCGCCCCCAGCGGCGCGCCTGCGGGAGCCGGGCACCGGAACTGGTTGGGACAGCCAGGGGCATGGCCCGGCCCCGCGCTGGGACCCCGGGGCAGGCTGAGCGCGCGGAGAGCCAGTCCCTGGGCGCTGCAGCCGGGGTGGGGACCGCCCCCGGGCCCGGCCAGGGAGCGGGGCAGCACTGTGCCCAGCTGGGGCTGGAACAGGTTAATTCCCGGGGGCAGGGCGAGTGCAGCCCCCACCTTTCCCCAGGGGATAGGGGCCCAGGCTGTACGCTGGGGCTCAACCACCAGCCAGCTGGCATTAAACGTTCGGGGCCTGCCCCGCTGGAAGTGCCGGGCGGGTTAAAACAGGAGGACGCGGAGCCGGGGGGCAGGTGGGGTCGTGCGGTGCTGAGCTCTCTGTCCGCAGGTGGCTTCTGCATCCCGCTCTACATCCCCTACGTGCTGACGGGCGAGTGGAAGTTCGGCAAGGGCTTGTGCAAGCTGTGGCTGGTGGTGGATTACCTGGTGTGCACCGCCTCCGTCTTCAACATCGTCCTGATCAGCTTCGACAGATTCATTTCCGTTACCAAAGCGGTAAGGGACAGAGCCCTTCTACCTGAACCCCGGCCCTGCCTGGAGCTCCACGCCCCTCGCTGCAGCAGCGCTCAGCCTGGGTTAAAAGGGATAAGATCGGACCCGCTAATAAAGGCAAAGGAGAATGTGGGTTTTGAGGCTGTTCAGCACGGTCTGCATTATTACCACTGCTTGCCAACCGTGCTCCAGGGAACTCACGGGGACTGAATGCTACCTTAGCAAAACAAAGCAAGGCTTAGATTGATTTGGTTTGAGTCTTCAGGTTAGGAGGAACTGAATTTTAACAGTTCACAGAGGGATGCAGAGTAGTTGCCTAGAGGCTAGGTTAAAACAAGGGCAGGGAAGTAGAGTCACATTCACAAGCAGTTGTACTTGGCTGTGCAAGGCGTGACAAATACTAATTAAAGGCCACAACAAGCATGCGAAGCAGGGAAGTTCCATCTCCCTCATTTTATAGCAAGTCAAGGACCAGCATAGGATTTCAATTCAGGTTTCTGTCTCTCCCCCCCCCACACACACACACCTGTGACCATTGCTATAGCCCCCACTTCCCTCAATATTTGGGCATTCATTGAAATACACATTGTGGAGTGAGAGTAGTCATTTTGCAGAAATAGCTTGCACCTTTTTGCATGGTAGTTTTCCTTTTATCCTTCATGTCATTGCTTTTCTTTCTGATTTTGTTTGGGAAACAGTAAGATTTCCCAAAATATTGATTTTAATATCCATTGTTTATTACAAGTCACAGACTGAGGCAGTAAGACAGGTGGGGACCTAATAATTTTTAGTGATCATAGCCTGTCCTACCAAAATTAAGCATTACAGCCTTTCCTACAGTTTAGTAAGCGTTTGCAGAGGTGTTCTGTAAACTCAACTCATCACTTGGAAATGTAATTTAAGTTACTTAACTAATCCCACAGGAGAAAATATAAAAACTAAGAAACAAAAATTCACTCCCACAATATCCCATAAGCAGACATCATAGCTACTACAATGAAACAGATGCAACCTCTGACTGGGGCTAGAAGTATGATCCTTTCCTCGAGAATGCATGTGTTTTGTGCAGTCCACAGCTCTTAGGAATGGTGCAAGGTGCAATTCTTTGTCCACAGAACATGGACAATCAAGCAGCTGGAAGGGTGCCTATTTTATTAAATGGTGGGTGTTGGAAAGGAAGTTGCAGGAATGGCTTTGGTTTGTTACAAAAATGAAACCTTTTCTTGCTAAACACACTAAGTGTGCCCAGCAGGTACAACATAAAAATAAAACAGGAATCCTTAACATTGTAGTTATAGGTTATTGAATTGTTCTGGGGAGCATGAACATAATTTGATACTTTTTTCATTGCTTAGGTCAGTTACAGAGCTCAGAAGGGGATGACTAGAAATGCCGTATTAAAGATGATAATTGTATGGATTGCAGCTTTTCTTCTCTATGGACCAGCCATCATCAGTTGGGAGTATATTGCTCAAAAAACTATCCTCCCTGAAGGAGAGTGCTATGCTGAATTCTTCTACAATTGGTATTTCTTAATGATTGCTTCCACTATTGAATTCTTTACACCTTTCATTAGCGTTACATACTTTAACTTAAGCATTTACATCAACATCAAGAAGCGCACTCCCATGAGAAACGAAAACCTAGCACCTGGTCAAGAGGACTGTGAAACAAGTTTCCAAGGGAAAAAAAGAGAGCATGTAATATTTTTTGTAAAACCTACTGCCAGACAGAGAGATAAGAAAAGGAGAGCTAGTAGCCTTTCACCCACTAGACCCTGCGGTTCAAGGCTCAGCCTATGTAAACTTGATAACCAGTCCCTAGATTTTAATGTTGGTCAAGATTTACCACCTTTACAGGTGGATGTTGAGACTAAACAACCCAGGGGCAGTTTTTACAAAGCTATAGAAAACATTTGCAACACCACAAGAAGAACAGACATTGCCAACAGCATGGCAAACAGAGTTAGACTTTCCCGGGACAAACGAGTAGCCAAGTCTTTAGCAATTATTGTCTGTGTGTTTGGTTTGTGTTGGGCTCCTTATACACTTCTGATGATCATTAGAGCAGCTTGTCATGGGCAATGTGTGCATCATTCTCTCTATGAGACTTCATTTTGGCTTCTGTGGCTGAACTCAGCCATTAACCCTGTTTTATACCCACTATGCCACATGAGCTTCAGAAAAGCTTTTATAAAACTGCTGTGTCCTGGTAAGGCTAAAATTCATCCCCACATTTTTATGTAAAAATGTGTAAGAAAAACAAGCATGTTATGTAGAAACACTACTTGCTTCTAAAAGGAACCTACTGGTGCTGCTTTGGTTTAGGTCCATGAATTAGGACTACCACTAGTTACTTTAAGTCAGGGTAGGCTTAGGAGAATTTAAAGATCAATAAAAATATAAATCTCTCTGATTTATTTGTAACAGTGCAATGCTAATGCATCACAACCAGAAAGTGGCCCTAGCTAGTCTGTTTTCATTCAAAGCAGAATGACATGCAAAAAGGCAAACAGCATTCCTATGAAAAAAGTAAAGTAAGAGTTTGCAAAGTCTTTCACCTTTAATACTTTCAGGTGTTAACAGGTTAGGATTTTTTCTTAAAATATGATCTGTAACCTGATAAAATTCCCTTTAATTACTTTGCAATGATAAAGTGTAGATGACATCTGCAGGCCACAAAAATACAGAGTACAGAAAGTAAAAATACTGCAAGAATTAATATAAGTTAAAATATAGAGTCTAGTTTGAAAAGATGTATTTTTCAGAAAGAAACTGATTAGATTTACAGTATTTTTATCCATCCACTGATTTATTCCTCCATTAAAATAATCAAAATGTACAGAGAAAGTTTAAGAAAACATAAGCTGTGTGTGGATTTATCAATGTGTAAGCAATATTGCACTATTTATAAACAACGCTGCACTAAGGACCGAATTCAAAATTCACGAAAGCTAATCATAGTCTCCCTTGGCTTAAGTGAGTTTTGGATAGGGGCCCAAATATCTGTGCGTGTTCTTATACAGAATAGCACACCATCGTACTCTTGTGTATAATGCCATACCTAAAAAACAGCAGCCTATTTTATACCTATGTACATCTATAAAACAGAGTTAAAACTAAGTGAATACAGAACAAACGTGAATGAATAAAATGCGTTTGGTAAGTAAGGGGAAGGTTTAACAGTTATTAACCCTGGATGGATATATATGGAAATGAGTACTACTCTAAATATGAATGTTGATGTGGCTTATTATTGGGCTATTGAGAGAAGAGATTAATAGAAGGAAGAAAAATGTGGGCAAAGAAGAGTCTAATTTTAGTTTTTCTATAGTGTCATGTTAGCAGTCTGCTAGTACAGAGTCCAGCATAATGTCAAAGGGCATTAGGGTCAAAGTTGCAAAGAAATATAAACATGTGCTCCAATTATGTGTGGTAGCATAAAAGTATATATTTACCCTACAGGCATCTTTTAAAATCTATGAACAGTTCTTAAAGTGATACTAAAATGTTTTTTATGAATCTCGCTATCCACAATCTTTGTCTCAAATAAAATTTAGTATTAGACTAAAATTGATTTCCTGCTACTGCAACATTTTAAGTCAATGAAAATATTTGTAGACAAACAGATATTGGTTGAAATTCATTTTTAAAAACACTCAAATCTTTCAAAGCCTAATTATATACAGTCAGATCAGACACATTCAGTGAAAATCCAGGGAAACCCCCCAAAATAAAACACAAAGTAAAAAATACAAACATCAAGTCTGAATCTTTCAAAACGTAAATCCTTTTGCAGATAAAAATGGTTTGCTTTTTTAAATACTGTGTCCAGTAGCCTATCAGAAAGTTACTAGTGTTAAGTGAAAATATTGATACATTAGGCCCAATATAAATCCTTACTAGTCTTTTACTCAAGTCCACTCCCATCTCATCCAGTAAAGACTGTTCTCCCCAGAGTCTCTACCATGGCGGGGCTTAGGAAATGGCAGTAGGGAGAAAAAAAAAAAAAAAACAGACACTGAAAATATCTCCCCTTTTCTCAAATATTTGTAAGGGATACACTACCAGTCAAGCACTTATGTTATTTGGAGCAAATCCTGTCCCTAGAAAACAGCCATGCTGTGCACTGAGGCAGGTAGGGGAGAGAGAATGACCACTCCATAACCAACGAGGTAGTTGTGTAGCTCGTCTAGATAATACTTTGTCCTGCCATGAGAGCAGGGGATTCACTTCCAGGCCTATGAAATACTAGTCCCACTACTCTTGCCCTCCCCTAAACCTATCTGTGCAGTGAAATGCAGGAAGCACCCACAGAAGACAGATCCACAGCGTGCTCCCACCAGAAAGATATTGCAGTGGTTCTGCTGTGTTCAGGTGTGTCTGCGTTAATTTGAGAGGTGAAAGCAGGATTTGGCTTTTTACCTCTTCAGTTCTCTCATCTTTCTCTCCCCACCCCAATGGGGAGAGTCAAATCTCGCTGGACACACTGAATGCCAAAATCACTTCTACACTTTAAGCACACTGATCTGAGCAGTGAAACTCATGAAAGGTGCAGTTTCTTAGCTTGCAGGAGAATGTTCCCCCATGAGCTTCCTCTGTGTTGTTTTGCAACTACTTCCCCATTGACAAACTGGAAAAAAAAAAAATCAGTTGGTGAATAGCAGTATTCATATTTGTCCATTACCATAGCAGACATATGTGTTAATCAGCTGTTATGACCCATCTTGTATTATATGCAGCCTGTGAACCACTGGTTTTGAAATCTGTTACTTTGTAAAAACTTCCATTAAAAAATAAGTTTACTGTAAATGAGTTGTCTAAGTCATAAAATAGCCTACTTACTTAATACTTATACTCTGGCTCCAGCATACATGGTTACTTTGGAGACAGAAGCGGATATGGTAAAATGGACCTACTCCCAAGACTGTTAATTGTGCTCTCCCTTGGATATGCTTCATGAAGATCTAGCAGATGGGCCTTTAGGACTCCTTCTATAAGCAGGATAGGGGGTCTGTATTGTAAAACAATGGGTGGTTCTTATTTCTTAGCTCCACACCACCACCTACAAACTCTTACTATAAAGATGACTCACTAAACTTTTTAGAATAGAGATTCGCTAGAGCTACAGAATAGAAGCGATGTTCACACCTTTCTAGCATAATAGTTTGTAGACAGACTGTTCTTGGAAGGCCAAAAGATGCCAACAACATTAAACTTTTCCATAGAGGGCACAACTGGTGCTTGTAATCAGTGCATCTCTTGCAGATATTGAGGCATAGCGTAAGGCATCCTTTCCAGAGTTTACTATTAAGAAATTATACATTTAAATAAAGGTACTCATCACCATAGCACAGAATCTGCAGTATCAAACCATTTGCCTGGATCACCCGAGATTTCTAGGTGTTCTCCCACCAGCATCAGCATGTCAACACAGACTTCTATACTCACTGCCCAAATGGGTCCACTGCTGCTATTTGTACAAGGCTAATAAAACAGTTTTTGGTAGGTGTTGGGGTTGATTATTAGTCCTTAAATTGAGTTAGGACCAGGCAGAGGACAGATCTTTTAGTGGAATTCCCTTGCAGAACGAGATCACCAGTTTCTTATACAGACTGACTTTAGCAGCTGGCCCAGTAGCCAATTTTGTAAGCCTCCTGCATCTACTTTTATTTTCCTCACCCCTTAATAGCCTTCAGCCAAAACACCCCAGCTATTTATCTGTGTACTTTCTTTAGATTCTAGTGGGGTATTTTATTGTAAGACAGATGTCACAATAGGCATTGTATAAAATAAAAATATATGTACAACTTTCAGCCAGATGCTGATAAGTGAATGTATGTTAGTGTTCTTGGCTGAATTCTGATGTTAGGTAGCCATTTTATAATCCTGCCATCTGCATTCACTGGAACACCAGTGTACGCTCTCCCCATTAGTTTGAGTTAAATGCACTTAGATTTTTATGACCCCACCTGCGATTCAAGAAATTTACTTTTGCTTTTACTGTAACAAACATTAAATACAACAGCAGACAGACATAAAACCAGAGTTAATAGCAACTTTATTGTTTCAATGGTGCAAAATCATGATACTGAATAAACTTGTGTAATGCATTTTTCCCTAAATTTACAATGGTTATACATATACACTATATAGATCACAATTTCTCTATTTTTTTATACTATCTGGAACAAAATTATCTTGATAAATACGCCCTGTGCACAGTACTGGCCCTCACTGAATATCACAGAGCCCTAATATGCAAAATATAACTTTTGTTTCTGAGCATGGTGTTTTAAAACTCTCCAAACATGCATTAATATATTCTAGTTTTTAGGGAAAATATTACACTTAGACTTAACTTGCACTAAAAGAAAAGCTCAAGCAGAAACCAACAAACAATAGCCCCCAAAATCAAACGCTCTATTAAAGAAAAAAAAAAATCAGATCACTTTGAGATGGATAGCCACTGCCAGGTTAGAGTTCCATAGTGCTACAGAAGCGACAGTGAACATGACAGAAAAGACAGGTCAGAACATGGAATAAAAGAGCCCTCACATGTCACATGAATTTTAAAGAAACAGGTCCAGTCATGCTAACATGATCAAATCTATAGTTGCTGGTCCAATCTGAACACCTTTTAAATTTGTTAACATATTGAACGCAAGTGTTTGGAAGTGCTAAACTGAACACATCACATTTAAATGAATTGTAACCTAACTTGGCATTTCTGAAAGGCACAGTCTATTAAATCTATCATAATAAAAAGACATACTGTGTGTAAATGGAAAGACAGAAATAAGTACAGTGTGTGCATGTCTGTGCAAGTGTGTCTTCTTTAAAGGACAAGACCTTCGTAAATTGGCCCTTCAGATTCTGGTGATTCCCTCCTCAAACGCAGGTGCTCCAGTGTGTTATGAAAATGTTTGTTAATTTGTTCCGTTTCTTCAGTAGATTCAAGGTTTGGAAGGTCTTCTCGTATCTTTTGTATGAGCTGATTCAAAACCTGAATTGTCACCTACAATAAATATATAAATAGTAAATCCTACTAGTAAATGACAACTGAGCACATTTAATAGAGATCCGAGTTCTTTTCACCCACAGACCTTGCCTCCAAGTAAGTGTAGTTAGGGCACAAGAGAGATAGTCTTGCAGCTCTACCACAGGCTTGGGAGAATGATTTTGTACCTCCATTTACCCATCTTTAAAATAGGTACAATGCTTCTTACCTCACAAGTCTGCAAAGACTAATTCAGCAAAATTAAAACACTTCAAAATCCCTTGTAAAAATTACAGTGGCAAGTTTATTCATTTCTATTCACTTTTCTAATAACCTTAGAATTAGAGCAGCTTCTATTGTAGAGAAAGCAGTCCCCAAAGTCTGGGATTTTCAATGGCACTTAAAGGAGTCTGGCATCCAACTCACTGGAATTCAATGGGAATTGAGCATCCTTAGGCTCATCCAAAAACCCACCCTAAACTTTACGTAAAGTAAAAGCCATACACAGGGAATCATTTCATCCACTGTTAAGTGCAGCTGCCTCTGGGGTGAAGCACAGCAACTATTTAACAAGACAGTACTACAGAACAGAAATCTGGAAATCTATTGGATTTAGCATATCATTGTAGTCAGATGTAAGAGAATTGATTTTCACAGCAGGATCTACTGAGAGCATCAACGCAGTTTGGGCAAGCCAGAGGAAAATGCTTCAAGTAAATCACAGAAAAGATAGGTCCTCTGAAACTAAGTTTTGAAGTTGTGCATCTTGGAAGGGTATGTTAATTAAGTACAAAGCAGCCTCTGAAGTATGTTAACCCCTGAAACCTAATTAGGCAACAAACCCATGCAACCTTATTTCGCAGTAGTATTATCACAAAGCATACAAAATTCAAAGTTACCCCATACTCATTTTCACAATCACATACCATATTGTATCTGAAATCCATTTTAAGTCAGTACAATACCAGAAGCCCTATTGATAAGATAAAAGTTTGCATCTGAAGCAAATTAGAACCAGTTCTCTCCCTGGGCAGAATATCTAAACATTCTCCTCTAACAGTTGTCTTTCCCCTTTCACATACATACAAGCAAGATTTACAAAATTAAACATGTTATCTACAACTAAATTAAAGTTAAACTTTAGGAGTTGAGTCCTAATAAATCACTTTATTATCCAGCCTTAGTTCCTCACCCCTTATATTCATCTTCACTTAAAGTAGCTAGTGGGTAATACAAGAACTTCTACTGAACATCTACATTTTATATTATAACCTGCTCTACACCTAAAAATTAGGCTGACCTAGCTACAATCACCCAGGGCTGTGAAATTTTCAAATCCTGTGAGATGTAGTTAGTGTAGGAGCTGGATTTTATAATGTACTATGAGAATTAATGTTTGACTTGATTTCATCTTGTCAGCCACCCTTTTTGAATAGCAGAAAGGAATGACAGACCAGAACAATCCTTATGACTAATTATGGTCATCCTTTTGTTTTAGAATAAGTTATAAAGCTACTATGGTTTCCTATATGTATTACAAATTAGGAAGTAAGAGACAGGATTCTCTATTGTGTCTATGTTAAGTAGATTAGAGGAACATTGAAGGCCTGGGTCTCAATGTAAATTGTCTTGGTTATTGATTGTAAAACTTAGCAAGGTTTAATTTGCAATGCCCTTTTGCTCAATATAAAATACTACTGTTTGTATTCTCAATCTGTTTGTGTGAATGAGGAATGTATGCATCAGGAAAAGATAAGGTGTGAAGGCCATTGTTATAGCCAGAGTCAAGGAAGGAGGAGTGAAGAAACTTAAAGACAGGTTTCAGAGTAGCAGCCGTGTTAGTCTGTATCCGCAAGAAGAACAGGAGTACTTGTGGCACCTTAGAGACTAATAAATTTGTTAGTCTCTAAGGTGCCACAAGTACTCCTGTTCTTCTTGAAGAAACGTAAAGAACATCAAAGAATCATCAACGTGTATCCATAATGAAGGGCAGATTGACGACCCTGAGGTAAAGGCTGGCACCCCTAAAGACAATTGATTAAATCGGAACAAAGGACAGGATGACCCTCTTGGAGGTGTATTGGAATGTTTACACCAATTAAGAAGTAACTGGTCACAAAGTGACACAGCAAAATCCATAGGCTTCATCAGAGAAGAAAACCTATAAGAACAGGGTGCTTTGCCCTAGGACTTTGGGTTCGTCTTGCCACACTCCAGGAGCATCGGATCACGACCGATAGAACCCCGCTCCCCTCTGCGACCAATCTGGCTGGCCACTAGATTGATCCAGACTCTGGACTGGTAACTATAAACATCAGTGCAGAGGGGTGTGTGTGTGTACCTTCCTCTATAAAGGTCCCGTGTGCTTTGTATAACATTAGGTCGACCTAGAGAGAGGTAGGGTGTGTGTGTGTGTGTGTGTGTGTGTGTGTGTGTGTGTGTGTGTGTGTACCTTCCTCTATAAAGGTACAGTGTGCTTTGTATAAGCATAACATTAGGTCGACCTATTCTCCACTGTAGAATACTTCCACTGACCTAGCTATTGCCTCTCGGGGGGGTGGATTACCTACATCGACCAACAATCCCTTTCTGTCAACGTAAGAAGCATCAACACTACAGCAGCACAGCTCTTTCCTCCAAGAAACTAGAGACAAATGGCACTTGCAATAATTTAGAAAAAAGGGGATCTTTTTCAGACATAGAACTGATCCACTACTTTGTCAAGCAAAGGCAATACTAAGTAAACGGTGCTATGGGATGCATTTAACTCATGTCATTAGGAGAGTTGGGTATAAATTGTAGTGTAAGAAAAACTTCAAATAGGATTCAAATAAGAAAAATCCTATAGTTCTATATTACATCTTCACTTACCGCATCATTTTCTTTTTCGTAAAAATAGATGTATCTGTTCAGAATTTCTATAAAAAGCTGAACTTGGAGTGAAGGATCCATGCACTGATTTGCTATCTTTAGAGCCTTTTTCAAGCATTCCATTACTCTCTTTCCTCCATGAAGCTAAAGATAGATAAAAACAAAATGTTTATATATAGGGACAAATGTAAGCCTCCAACACCATTCCAACCAACACCTGAGTGGCCAATAGTCAAGAACACCTGTGTACCAGGAATCTTGCATAGCCTGAGCACAAGGACATGCAAAAACCTACATAAATTCACCCACCTATTAAAAGCATTCAAGCACTCCTTGAGACAGGACTACGAATGCACCCAACACTTCTTTTTAAAAGCTTGATAAAATGTTCTGAGACAGTAAATATAAAAAAGTGTACACACTTGCCTAATAGCATCCACTCTAGCTAAGGTGGCAAAAGCTTTCATTATAAACCCTATCTGAGTTTTTAATCACACTAAAACTTTCTGAAAGAGTCACCAAATGGGCTGAAGTTTGTTGCTTGATCTTTGCAGGAAGGGGCCTTTAAAATTTAGTTTGAGAAAAATCCCTCTAATCTCCATGTAGTTGAAGGGTTAAATTTTCCCCTTTTAAAAAATTTAATTACAATCTTTTCTACACATGAAACAGGACTACAGTAAAGTCAGACAAGTATGAAACTTGGTCAAGTCCTCAACAAGGATTGCTGCTTTGGAGTTTGTGGGGGGGTGGGAGATTTTGGAACCCACTTGGTCATTTTGAAAGTTACTTGCGCAGAATACACAATAAATTAAGTCTATAAATTAACACTTCAATATGGCACTGCAGCTAATTTAGTACTCATTTCTACTCCCATTCAAGTCAATAGTTTTTTCTACTGATTTTAGGCAATACAGCGTCTGTCCTTAACTGCATGCTTTTCAAAATTTGCACTATTCAGGTGTTCATAACTTTTTAGTTACAGAGATTACTTTACTTACTTTGTAGTTCTCATCAAGCCAAGGTTTAGGAAAGTCAAATTTAGTTGTTTTGTAACAGACAATATAAAACAGACTTTACATCATAGCTTATCTAAGGTCTTCACAGACATGAAACCAAAACTCTTTGGAAAGAGTCAGACGCCCAAATGCTGGGAAAATACCTAAAGTTTTTGTGAATATGCCCTCCTACCTCCTCTCCATTTTTGTCAGTGTTTCGGCCAGACCAAAACAGGTGGGCACAAGTGCTTACAGCCCGGCACTGGTCTGGCTTCTTAAGCAGCTTTGAAGCTGCCAGTGCACACTGAGTCCTCAAAGGCTCATGGTTCTCCTCACTGAAGCATTTCATCCTTTCAAATGTTCCAATTATCAAGGTGATTGCAGCCAGCTGTGCTTTTGAATCACTGATTTCATCTTCATACAGAGAGAATGCCTAATACAACCAAGAGAAGAGATGAAACAAAGTTACAATTACTGTTCCTTACATCATTATTAGCAAAGGGAATGTAAGTGTGTGTTCTAAAAGCTCTCTGGAGCTTTGTGGGTGGAATTCCATACATGCTTTTAGGCTGAACACTTAGTAAACAGGACATAGATTAATTCCTGCATGGATAGAACCAAGCTAGAAAGCCAGAAACTGAAAAACAAACAAGCAAGCTTGTCTAAAGCAGTCACCTAACACACACCCCCACACCCACACACCCCAGTGGCTACTACAAGTCATCTTTAAAATACTCTCAAAGCTTTACTAGAGCTTTGTTTAACCTTTAGTTAAAATGGCTGCTTAAGACAAGGAGCTTCCTATTACAGACAGCCCTTGGTGCAGGCTCCACTCTATATCCAGAATAGGTAAAATTGCACAGGGGATGATAAAGCCAGTAAGAGGTAAATTAGTGACCCTGGGTAGTAAATCCCACTGATATGAATGTCCAGCATAAAAACTATTTGTAAAGCGGCAATGCAAGTGTCTCATGAGGAAAAGACCCTCTTATTTAAAAAGACTAGGCACATGGCACACACACCTGACAATATCAGTCTCACTTTCATAAAACAAGATTCTATACACAACTTTTAAAAGTCCCACACCACCCACAATTAGACAGTGAAGCACAGCAAATGCTGCATGTCTCAACTATCCAGACCTGGCATTGGAGACACAAGGCGATACTTTGGGGGGATGGGGGGGGGGGAGACTTTCAAACAGTTATCAAATAGGAAGATTGAGAGAGAGGTGTTAAGAGGAAAGAATAGGTTGGCCTCGAAAATTCATTGTTTTCCAGTAATCTGGTCAACGTGCAGTAAAGTTAGCTCAAGGAGTTATTCAACAGGGATCTATAAAATAAATGTGGTTCATTTTCAGATAAAAGGACTATCTGAAATAAGTTTTGTGGATTTTAGCAGCAAGACCCAGTATGAAAACTCAACACTGCAACTTCTGAAGCTTATTGTAAATGTCTTGGGGTTTTGCCACATCAGACAGGTAGCTGGAGCTTTGAACTAAGACTAGAAAACTTGCTGAAGCAGATTTAAGGTCAGAAGAAGCCACATTCTCCAATGAAAGGACTGCTGGAGCAGCAGGTGGCACTGCTGTGCTCCAGAAGTTGTTAAATTAAAGCACTTGTTCAGGCAGGGAGAAGCTAGACTTAACATGGGACTGAAGGAGTAAAAGGGAAGATTCAGGGGTCTCTTCCTGAAGAGGATCAGTTGCTAGAATCACACCTTCAGCGATCTTTGTAGTTAAATGTCAGATTTAATTTCTATAGCCAACCCATAACAAAGACAAACTAGCCGCACCAAGATTTTAAAGCAATGCAGGCGAAGAAAAATATTCAGCAATGTCATTGTTACCTGGGACATGAATTCATAGGCCACTGTTTCATGGTTTTCAAAACCAATTTCTCCAGCAGCCAGTGCTCCTTGGAGAAAAAGCCGCAGAGGCAGCTCTGCCAATTCTGCTTTGATTAAAGCACTGATGGTCTGATGTGCAAAAGAGAAGATCTTCTGGCATTTCTTTTCCCATTTGTCATCCTAAAGAAATACGGTTAAGTCAAAGCTTGGACTAAGCCATCGCAACAGCAAGAAGAGTAAGATTCAGGAGAAGAAAGTAATCAAAACATGTTCATCATTACTCTTATTCTCTTCCTCTCTCAACTGATCTCACTCAGCTTTGCACACTAATTAAGAAAGCAGAATGTTTAATCACGTTAGAGCAGGTTACCACACAAAATCTGTTTGCACTACTGTATCCTGGTGCAGAATTCTCAATGGTATTTCACAGAAAACCTTCCATTTATGACAGTTCAAAAGTAGCACTAAATATCACCTTCCCCACCACATTTTGGAGCTTGACTTTCAGAAATGTATACCCACTTTTGAGGCACAGTTACCATGTTTATGCTTAATGCTCACAAGCAAGTCAGCCCAACTACAAAACAGTGAACATGCACATGATGTAAAGAAAAGAGTTGTGAACAGGTGTCATTATAAAATATAATCTTAAATTACATAACAGATTTTGATGCTCACCCTGAAAATATTTTTATGAGGAATGTTCTAATATCTCCAATACCAACCAACATCATCATACAAAGTGTGGAACAAACGTTTTACTGCGACAAAGAGGTCTTTGGATGAAGTGAGATTGCTAGTTTTCAAGGGGCCAGAGTGGAGTAAACTCTGTACATACTTGAAAAAAAATCTGCAATTTAGTAACTACTGCATTATAATTAATCTGAGAGAAGGAATTATTTGCTTTCAAAAGGGCTAACATTTTTAAAAGATAGTTTATTTTAACTTTATGCACTTTTAGAGCTGCAGGTATCTAGCCTGATTTTAAGTAGCAATTTCATTGCAGTCACCTGAAGTATGCTCCTTTAATCATTTGCTGAATGATATCAGGGCATTAAAGTCAGCCACTTCCAGTCTCAGAACATAATCTAGAACAGGGGTGGGCAAACTTTTTGGACCAAGGGCCACATCGGCATTGCAAAACTGTTTGGAGGGCCAGGTAGGGAAGGCTGTGCCTCCCCAAACAGCCTGGTCCCCGCTCCCTGTCCCCTCCCACTTCCTGCCCCTTGACTGCTCCCCTCAGAACCATCGGTCCATCCAACCCCCTCTGCTCCTTGTCCCCCGACTGCCCCCTCCCGGGACCCCTGCCCCAACTGCCCCCCGGGACCCCACCCCTTATCCAACCCCCCTGTGTGCCCTGTCCCCTGACTGCCCTGAGCCCAGACAGCCCCCCCCCAGGACTCCCATGCCTATCCAACCTCCCTGTCCCCTGACATCTATCCACACACTGCCCCCCCGGGACCACACCCCCTATCCGCCCCCCCCACCTCCCTATCCTCTGACTGCCCCGACCCCTATCCACACCGCCAACCCTGACAGCCCCCTCCCCGGGATTCCAACACCTATCCAACCTCCCCTCTATTCCCGGACCGCCTCCCCCCAGAACCTCCGCTCCATCCAACCACCCCCTGCTCTCCATCCCCTGACTGCCCCTCGGGGCCCCCTGCCCCTTATCCAAACCCCTCCATCCCCCCCTTACCATACTGCTCAGAGCAGCAGGAGCTCGCAGCCACGCGGCCCAGCCGGAGCCAGCCACGCTGCCCGGCAGGAGCGGCAGGCCAGAGCGCTGGCAGTGCGGCGCGCTGCGGCTCCGAGGGAGGGGCCGGGGGCTAGCCTCCCTGGCCGGGAGCTCAGGGGCCAGTCAGGACAGGCCCGCGGGCCATAGTTTGCCCACCTCTGATCTAGAACTATCCAAGTTTACATCCAATTTTTGTTTCATAAAATTTTGGGCTAACAATTTCTTAGCTAGGAAACTGAGTGGATAAAACAAACTTTTATTTCGCTTGGCTGCCTAAGAAATTGATTTGCTTTCTTATTTAATATCTGCTTTGAGAAGATAAAGAAATCAGATTTTAAAACCCTGTATCAAATTTTGAACTACACAGTAAATTTTAGACAAACAGAAAAGATTTTTAGGAGAATAGGACTAGAAGCAAGTACACAAAATGTGCGTAACTCACCACTTTGGAATTCTCCTTGTAGCGAAAGGCAAGCTGGTATGCAGCAAAAACCAAGGGTGCCAGTGTGAAACGAATACGTTGGTTTCCACCTGCGCCAAAGTGTTTCCGGGCAGTGTTTAAAATCTAAAATGAAAGGACTAAAATTATTTTCATAAGCCTAGAGATATTTTCACATTTGCCTTTTGGACCATATAGTGCCTTATGCCTTTAGGAATTAGGGAATTATTTTCAGTGAATGAATACAAAACTGTCTTTAGACCTCTCAGATCAAATCTAGTAATTAATACCGCAAAGGTCCATTGAAAAAGATTCCAGAGAGCAATTTAAAACATTAATTAAAAAAAAAAAAAAAAAACACACCGTGAAAGTGCTTGCACAAGTGCGCTTGTGCATAGCCCCTTCTGACAAGACTGTTGACTGGAAGGAGTATTAAGAGTTGAGAACCCAAGGTTGAGAGCATGTTTTAAGCACAACATATGCACAGGGTGAAAGAGTGGCTTCAGAGAACAGCTTGCATATTTATAGCGAAAGCAGTTTTTCAATGCATATTGAGATTCACCTTCAAGTTACTTCTCGTTTGTAGTTTTTGTATAGAACTCCAATCCTAAACATCTGTAGATTACTTTCCATTTCTGCAAGTGCTGATAATTGCTTAACATTTAAATATTCCCACAGCCACACCACTACACATAGTTGTCATTTTAAGTCTCAGAAGGTGACCCAGAAATGGGTACTGAGTTGTGCAGGATCATTCTGTGGCCTTGTCTTCACTGCAACAGAGACTGGTAATTCAAGCTAGCAGAGAGGCCACCCTGCAAAACCCTCAGCACACAGAGCGATTGGATAAGCAGCTAATGAGCTATGTCCTGTAGCTCTATCCCGACTGCGGTACTAATTCAAGCATCAGCAGCACTTGAGCTTTAATCCACACACAAACTGGCCAGCTAGTTAAGGTTAAAGCACCACTAAACTCTAGCTTGATTGTGTGTGAGAGTATGGTGACAGGAGTCAGGTTAAGGACAACACTTGAGTGATACCTTGAGCTAACACTGTAGTGAAGACAAACACAAACTTGGTATTAATCTGTCAGAAAGACAGGAGGACTATTCTTAAATAAAATATTGCCTTTTAACAACTACAAAAATTAGCTTATTCCTTTTGTTACCCTTTTTGTTTGTGTTATATTTCTGATACACTCATGGCATTGATCCATTGAATGGCTCAATGAATGGCTCATTGAATGCTTCTTAAAGTGAGGAGAAAGGTTTCAGAATGTGAGCTTCAAAAGGACCCTCCCTGTGAGGAGGGAGGGTCCTAGAGCCTGGGGTCCAGCCCAAGCCCAAATGTCTACACCACAGTTAAACAGCTCCTTAGCCCAAGTCCAAATCAGCTGGCCCAGGCCAGCTGCAGGTGTTTAATTGCGGTGTAGACATACCCATAATCTCAGTGTGTGACTCACCACAGTGTGACCCTCCTCACACTGTGACCAGCAGAAAAAACAAACATACTGTCATAAGAAAAAACGGTTTTGGCTCAAGATTGTCTGGTGTCAAGTCAATACGTTTCATTTTACCTGGTCAGGGAGAATACTGGAAGTATGGAGCAAAGTTAGCCAGTGGATAGAAAATTTAAATACAACCTGATAGGTTACAGGTGAGTTTGGTTAAGACTAGTCACACCAATAAGCCACATAGAATAGGCAAAAACTTAGCTTGACTGGCGGAAGTGTATTCCTCAGATCTGCATTTTATTTAAAAAAGGGAGCGGGGGGGGGGGGGATTTACACTTTTCAGATTTCTAGAACTTTTGAAGCAAGAAATTCAGGGTCTCATTTTTTGTTTAAGTGCACTATTTATAGCTCCATGCCTACTGTCTGTATCTGTGTCAGTGTAATTACCACAACTGCAAATGCATTAGGTAATTGTATGCACAAATGCATCTACCTAGTTGTCTTCACATACAAATGTCTGAATTTCATGGGCAGCTACATTAATGGGTGCAAACTACATTCTTAACTTGCACACATGTAAAGTGAACCCCAGAACATGCAGAAACTTCACATATTAATAAAAGCAAAAATTACTACACAGGAGTACAGGCCCTTTTCAGTAAGTCTTGGTAGTCAACACAATATGAGTTAAGTACCCATTATCTCCATATTTATTCTTACACTCATGATATGTTTGCATCACTTCCCTGCTCTTCATAAAGAGTTTTATTCACAAGTTTTCCAAAAATTTAAGTTAGGTCACAAACTTATCGTTTTCTCTTCCACGCACACCCCTCCCCAAAAGTTGGTTGGATCTGTCCATGCATTATTCTTTTTGTAATTCCACCACATGCTAGTTCTAAAGCCAGTTCATCAAGAAGGCATTCTGCCTAGTGCTGTGAACTGTTTATACCTCAGCTTTTTCTTCCTGTTTAAAAAAAGTTTCATTTTTTCTATTACAAATAAAGTAAGAGATCCCTATATACAGGGTTGTCAGAATCTAGGCGTTTTTCCAAGCATAGAGATAAAATTGAAAATATCACAATAAATAAAAGTTAATCAGACCAAATCATTGTGTTACGGAAATTAAAAGCACAAATCTTTGTTCTAAGAATGCCAATCATAATTATAGATAAGTAACACTCTAGTCCCTTTTCAGACTTATAGCGTGAAGAAAATGTACACCGCCCACTAAGAACCACATTTGGATGATTGTCGAAGTTCCTAAAAGGATGCTATTATAAATTGGAAATCTGAGTGACATTGTAACAATGCATTTTTTTTTTTAAATAAATTGATAATCCCTATCCAGGTCTCAGAACTAAAATGTCAAGTTACTATAGCCAACAAGCTTTCTTGCTTTCTGAGTATACCATATTCCCAACATGATTTTGAAGAGTTCTTCGATGAATAATATAAAAATCTGAAGAATCTGACTTTGCATATACAAATAATTCTCCTCCTTCATTGTTCCATACATAAAGTCTACATGTAAATGCAGAGACAAGGTGGGTGAGGTAATATTTATTGCCAGGGTTCTGCCCCACTCTGGGTAAGGCACTGCAGTTTTGGGGGCAACACCCTTGTGCTCCCCCAACTCTGCCCATGGGCTCAGGGCTTCTGTCCACGGGGAGCACTGGGGCTCAAGCCATGCACTGCTCCTGGCTTCAGCCTGTGGGGGGGCGGGGGAGAGAAGAGGAGAGGGTCCTGGGGCTAGCCCCATTGCTCCCAGCTTTAACCAGGGGGGGGGGGGCACAGTAGGGCTCCCAGGTTCAGCCCTGCATCACTCCCAGCTTCAGCCCCATGGGGAGGTGCCAGGGCTCATGGCATCAGGTTTCAGCCATGGGGCCCTGCAGCCCCCTGAAAGGGCTTGCAGACCGCATGGGGGCAGTGGACCACTGGTTGAGAACAGCTGGTTTATTGTATCAACTTCTGTTGGTGAGACAAAAAGGCTTTAGAGCCATACAGAGCTCTTCTTTGGGTCTGAGAAAGGTACTCCGAGCATGACAGCTAAACGCAAGGTGGAACTGATTGCTTTGCATAAGTAGTAAGCACATACATTCCAGGAAGTGGCCCTTTTACATCTCTGCAGTCAGAGAGCAAAAAGAGGGAGTTACAGATTGTCGCAATAACCCATAAATCCAGTCTCTGTTCAATCTATGATTTTTAGGGTCTACCAGAGTTTTGTGGCTCAAAAACTCATCTCTCTCACCAACAGAAGTTGGTCCAATAAAAGATATTACCTCATCCACATTGTCTCTCTAATATCCTGGGATCAACACTGCTACAACTACATTGAATATGTAAAATACAGATCAGAGTAAGTAGAAGACCATTTATTCATCTCCTCCATTATTCACCGCTTAAGCTCTTAATGCATCCCAGGTGTTGATCGAATTTGCATTTGATTTATGCACTGCATTCTGTACAGGAGATCATTTGAAATCTTAGATATTGCATGCAAAAAAACTGTCAGCATCCCACAGCATCTCGTGAGGAATTAAGTGGTTTTTTCCCCTGCAATTTAAGAAAATCCTGATATATGACTCCTTGATGTTCATCAATAAGCCATCAACCTGTCTCCCTCTTAATTTCCTGTATTCTTTCTAACTGCTTCAGAAAGAAGCAATTTACAGAATTCTACCCCCCAAAAAAAGCTATTTTAAATAAGTGCTTCCAGGTCTACTTTACTGGTCAGCGTGACTGATAATGTCAGATTTTTAGAGGAAGAAACATAGGTAAACAATTTTTAAGAAGACTATAGCTTCAGTTGAAGTGGACTGAAGTGTTTAATGCAAGCCATTCAATTAATGAAAAGTTCAGGGCAATCAGTGCAGTTGTACCCTAAAATCATTTCTATTAAAAATATACTGATTTTATTGTTTCCAGTTACCAATAGGTCAGTTACCAACAGCTCCTCTTATAGCATAAAAACAAAAGATATCCTTAGAGGCTCAGAACCAAGGTCACTTAAGACTATCTATCAACACCTAAAAACACCTTGGGAGACAGACCTGTCCTCGCTTACAGACAACCCCCCAACCTAAAGCAAATACTCACCAGCAACCACACATCACTGAACAAAAACACTGACCCAGGAACCTATCCTTGTAACAAAGCCCAATGCCAACTCTGTCCACATATCTATTCAAGCGACATCATCATAGGACCTAATCACATCAGCCATACCATCAGGGGCTCGTTCACCTGCACATCTACCAATGTGATATATGCCATCATGTGCCAGCAATGCCCCTCTGCCATGTACATTGGCCAAACCAGACAGTCTCTACGCAAAAGAATTAATGGACACAAATCTGACATCAGGAATCATAATACCCAAAAACCAGTGGGAGAACACTTTAACCTGTCTGGTCATTCAATGACAGACCTGCGGGTGGCTATTTTACAACAGAAAAACTTCAAAAACAGACTCCAATGAGAGACTGCTGAGCTGGAATTGATATGCAAAATAGATACAATCAATTTAGGATTGAATAAGGACTGGGAATGGCTGAGTCATTACAAACATTGAATCTCTCCCCCCTTGTAAGTATTCTCACACTTCTTATCAAACTGTCTGTACTGGGCTATCTTGATTATCACTTCAAAAGTTTTTTTTTCCCTCTTACTTAATTGGCCTCTCAGAGTTGGTAAGACAACTCCCACCTGTTCATGGTGGGTGGGTGGGTGTGTGTGTGTCCTCAACATATGTTCCATTCTATATGCATCCGAAGAAGTGGGCTGTAGCCCACAAAAGCTTATGCTCTAATAAATTTCTCTCTAAGGTGCCACAAGTACTCCTGTTCTTTTTGCAGATACAGACTAACACGGCTGCTACTCTGAAACCTAGCAACACCTAGAAACCAGCATTTTTGACCTCAGCCCCCTGAAGACTGGTCTTTGCCTAATTATTCATCACACTTCTACTTCCTACAACTCCTCTTTTTCCAGTCACTCTAGTTACAACAGAGGGGACAGTACTCAAAAAGAAGGTTAGTGTCATTGCTTAACGTATGCATTTAACAAACACTAACCCCTGCACAAACTAACATTAAGACAATGAATTAGTGAAGAGAAAGGGAGATTGTACTACAACATGCAGGTAGAAACATTTCCCCATACCATGAGGAGAATTCTCCCCCCCCTGGAAGTTTAGACATCAGCCTCAAGCTTTAGTAGCTATGGTGGTTTGACACCATAAGGGTGGAGGCCTTCTGAAGTACACCTAAAGGGTTCTCAAATTACTAACACAAAAGGCCAGTCAATAAGGGCTGCAATAGCTCCCTACAGGCATATCAGCTTGTCAGCCTTACATATAGGCATTGATATTCTAAATACGTATTCCTTTCTATAGAGGGCCATTACCCAACAATTTGTGCCACACAGAAGCCTGACCCCACAAGATGTAGAATTCTGGCTGAGCGTGCTAAGCACCCTCACCTCTCACTGAAGTCAGTGTAAAGCTGACAGCACAAATATTTTGATCCTAATCCTGAATTTAGGAATAGCATTGCTGCATGCACATGTTGCATAGATTTTTTTTTTTAAGGGGGGGGGAAGGGGAGACAGAGCACAGGTGGGCAGAGAAATGGATGAGATTGCTACACTAGGGTAGCAGCTTCATTCATCACAACTTGTAATTTTATCCTTTCTCCATTAAGAAAACCCTTAATGGGATCATCATCTAGTAAAACATTCCTGAAGAGACCGTCTACATTAAAGGAGTGTTAGGCTTAATCAGAGGGTCTAAAGCAAACAACACTTATTACATTAATACAAAAAAAAAAAGTCACAAATAAGCAGCCCCTATCTACACAAAAATAAGTCTATAGTAGTCAGAGTTAAGGTTGTAGACACCAAATCAAATGCATTATTGACAGGCATTAAAGAGGACTTAAAAATGCAAGTTTTTTCTGTTCAATTTAATACCATACATAACTCTCCTCTCTACCTTGGCATTTTTAGTATACCATCTCCATTGTGAATTTAGCTTTGATTTAAAATTCAGCTCTCTAAACTTAATTTAAAAATACCTGGTTGTATCCAGTGTGTATTTGGGTTTACAATGATCACATGATGTATACTAAGAATGAGAACTCAAGCGGATAGTGTACTCCAGATTCAGTTTACTACTTAGGGCTGTTCTACACTGGGGGGTGGGGGAAATCGATCTAAGATACGCAACTTCAGCTACGCGAATAGCATAGCTGAAGTCGAAATATCTTAGATCAAATTACCTGGGGTCCACACGGCGCGGGATCGACAGCCGCGGCTCCCCCGTCGACTGCGCTACCACCGCTCGCTCTGGTGGAGTTCCGGAGTTGACGGTGAGCGCGTTCGGGGATCGATATATTGCGTCTTAACGAGACGCGATATATCGATCCCGGATAAATCGATTGCTACCCGCTGATACGGCGGGTAGTGAAGACGTACCCTTACTGACTGCATGGCTTTAGTAAATGAATTCTTGAATACAAACGCTACTAATATCCAAAAAACACATTTGAAGTAACAGGAACATGCATAGTTAAAAAAGCCACATCACACTACTTGTATCACCCATAGCAATTCACAGGTGATTGTACAAGTAAAACTAAATCCCAAGAGATGCTTCTGTCACCTTTTTTACCTGCCTCTCCTACAATGATAGTATTTCACACACAAAAAAAGTCAAAGAACATTAAGGTTGCAAAGTTGAGCATTCAGATGTTTGGAAATGTAAGAATTAAGGTTGCCTGGGCAACTTTATTGACAACCATATGGCTCATCAGCAGGGTTTAGCCTTTATGTGTACTGAGAGAGGAGATGCACACTTTGCTAGTGGGTTTCACAAATACTGGCTGACAGCAGAGGAACGGTGAGACTCAGAAAACGTGGGTTCCAGTCCACACTCTGGGAGCATGCTCTAGTGGGCTACTTGTTCCGTTCTGTTTTAACATTTAAGGACACGATTATGTCTATATTTATAGTAGACACCTATCCCATATAGATTTGGCAATACTGCACGTTGCCTATGACTAGATAGCACAAGGGGATACATTCTCTGACTGCCTCTATGTTCACATATACCCAGCATACACTGGCACATGCAAGATGGTGCACAGATAATGTTTCTTCAATTTCAAACAAGACTGAAGGCCACTTCAGACTACTTGGCCCATATGATAGAAATGTTAACAGCTGTAACCACTCTTGGACTTCTGCAGCACCAAGTTTTACACAAGAGTCAACCTGTGTATAGGGAAGTCTAAGTGCTCTCCACCCTAATCAGTATTAACAAACTAAGATCTAAAAATTAGTTCCTTTGCTTACATTAAAATGTACCTTATAAACAAATGATAGTCTAAGTTATTACCACAGGTGGCATGCTGAAGAGCATGGAATGCATGTGGAAGTGTTAAAACCATACCAGATACTGTTGATCAGGGTCATCTGAATGTAGAAGATGAATAAATCTTCCCACAAGGCTCTGCTCATCAGCAAAGTCCTCAGGGTCAGGGTCTTCGGCAGGCTGATCTGGTTGGTCCTGGATCAGTGTTGATACCAGATTCATAATTGCATCAACCTGTAAGGAAGGCAACAAAACATATCCAATCAGGCTTAGAGTGGTATCAAACATGTAATAAACCACAAACCCAAGCCAAGCCCATTCATTAGATCCTACCAGCACAAACAAGAGTTACTGATCAGGAACACACAAACTCTTCACATTACTATTTTAAAAAGCAATTCACAGCACCCAAAGCACACTGGGAAAAGAGACTTCATTATTATTTTAAAGATTCTTTAGTTTATCCTGTTCTGAAGGGTGACCCTCATAATACAACAGCACCCACTCTGCATGAACAGTAGATTTCATCTCTTCAAGTGTGTGTAAGGTACTTTTTTAAAAACTTGTTTAAATACCTTAGATTAAAACAAAAAAATCAATGGTAAATTTGCTTTTAGCTAGAGACTTTACATAGTCCCTGCCGCACTTAACTTCCACTCATTAATTAGCCAGATTCCTCTGATCACATCTTGGAGGTTTAGGCACAGTGGACCAGGGAGATGAGTGAAAACGACCTAGATAATTTTGGAGGGGGAGTGTAACTCTACCAAGTATGGTAAAGAAAATCATGTGCGAATTATGCTGTGGTTAGACTGTGGTTTTGAGACACACACTCTCACCACCCACATGAAGTCAATTAGTGTTGGTTTCCAAGACTTCACACAGACAGAAAAAACACTGAAGTTTGCGATAGTTAATATTTAGCTGTATCTTTTCATACCTGTTCTTGGGAGACAATTACTGTATTATAATCCAGTACATTGCTAAGTACGTAACAACTCATACTCTTTCTGGACTCATAGTCAAAGTACTCAAAGAGCGGATGGAAGTGCTTTAGTTTCAGAACTGTCAGGATATTGTTGTAGGTATCAACCGGGATCTTTAAAAGTCGTGTTAGCTCTTTTGAAACAGCACTGCTTGTTGCAATACTAGAATATAAGTAGACAGTAAAAAAAAATTAGAAATCTCATATGTTTACTGATATTTAAAAATAATAGTGAAAGCTAAAGGCGGAAATAAGTTTCACAACAATATATACCTCTACCCAGATATAACGCTGTCCTCGGGAGCCAAAAAAATCTTACCACATAACGCGGTTTCACCTATAATATCGAACTTGCTTTGATCCGCGGGAGTGCGCAGCCCCCCCCCCCGAGCACTGCTTTACCGCGTTATATCCGCTTTTGTGTTATATCGGGTCGTGTTATATCGGGATAGAGGTGTAGTTTCACTGTTCAACATACGCCTTCAACCACTTGCCTGTAGTGGGATAGAAAAATCCCTCTACACAGGCAATCTTTGATGGCAATTAAGGTGGAAGTTAAGGCACAAATCCTGCCTCCAGCATACATCCCAAGTAGCAGGGCTACACACTAGGAGTTGACCTCCCAGACCAGAGTGGTAGCAGAACTGCATTACAGCTACCATTCCAACTGGAGGACCAGAACAGCCGTGCCTATGCCATCCCACCTCTCCTTCCCCTTTATGAGGAGGAATGGCCGGTACACATAATTAGATCACTCTGAAACTGTACAAAGGGAGGCCCCAAGGTAGCGAGCTCAGCTACATACAGGTCACGTGAACCTGTGTAGAGACTCTCCAAACCTTGCCCCCACCTCACAGAGTGGAATCGATTCCACTGTAGCAAGATCCTCTGTGCCTGAATGTGGGGAGCAGGGTTTGCCCATAAATTGCCTTTTTACTGGCAGGAGAGAAGGGACCTCAGAAGTAGTATCTATTAGATACCTGAACACCATGAACTGAGCTAACCTAGTAGAAGCATCCTGTTCAATTTAGTACGAGTCATAGTAAAAGGGAATACAAGAATGCAAGTCTGTGTAATTTTTAGAGATTAAGAAATGGGTTGACATTACTTTAATACTATACAGTGTGAAGTGTTTCCTCAACTCTTCCTAGAGTTGCATTTGTTGATTTTTCTTCAGAAACCAAAAGGAAACCTTGAAGCTCATACCATAGCTCTTTCAGGAATAATCTAGTATTCCTACAATATAACTTGAATGCTGTCCACCCCCAAGGGATGTCTTATAAAAGATCTGTGTACCTAGGACAAAGGTTAGCACCAATAAATAACCTAATTTATTCAGGGCCTCTTCACTATTTGGTCTTCATCAGTAATTTCAGGATATGTCTACGCTGCATTTAGACACCGGTGGCTGGCCCGTACCAGCTGACTCAGGCTAAGGGGCTGTTGAATTGCGATGTAATCATTCTGGCTCGGGCTGAAACCCAGGCTCTGAGACCCCACACGGTGGAAGGATCCCAGAGCCCAAGCTCCAGCCCAAGCCGTAACACCTACACTGCAATTCAACAGCCCTTAGTCTAAGCCCCACGAGCTAAAGTCAGCTGGCACAAGCTAGCCACCGGTGTCTAACCACAGTGTAGACATACCCTTAGAGACCAAATCATTATCACCTTTGAACACTGCATTTTACAGTCTAGCAAACAAATGAATATTTAAGATAACATGTCAATCTCCTCTTTTTTTGGCTGACAGCAGGGGTTTGGAGGGTGTTATTAAAAAAAGCCAAACTAAATACAGTTGCTCCCAGAGAAAGTACAGAAAAATTTCATATGTCACAAGAAAGTTAGTGTTCACTTACTGCTCCAGATTAAGTTTATTAAAAATTTCCACAGTTGTCTCCAACACTTTATCAACGTAGTCAACACGATCTGGATAGCATTTCATAGCTAGGTTAATAAGCGATACTTGCAATGACACCACGTCCTCTGAAGGCATATCTTGTCTAGACTGAAATTTGAGACAGCATAAGTTAAATTTGAGAGAAATGTCTAGTTTTTTGTTAAAGACCAGATTTGTATCTTGTATTCAGAACACACCTGTATAACAGTGGCCACCTGCTGTGAAAAGATGTCAAAAAGCTTAATATCTGCTGGGATCCCTGGTCCATCTTCACGGTGAGCAAATAAAGCTAACCTGTGAACAGAGAAAGGAAAAAAGCTCATTCAGGTTAGATTCTTCTTACTTTAGGGAGACAAAGCATTAAATACACACAAAGAAAAAAGAGGAATCAAGTCATGTACATAGACCCAATGTATTACTACCTACTGGACATGAGTAGGAAGTTCGTGGGAGAGGTCAGAAGGCATAGCCATCTTCATAAAAGTAAACCACTAGCACAACCTGGGAAATACTAGCCCCAAGAAAAGAGATTGAGAATGAATGGTGACAAATAACAGGGAGCAAGGAAAAAATAAAATAAAATAAAGGAGAACGGGAGGCCTCAGTATGTTTTTGAATTCATGTTCCTAAACATGGGGCATACATCCTGCACCTCTGCAGCAGAGGACAGTCAGACAATGGTCATATTCTGATGCACCCACAACTATTTCATGTTATTTGCTGACAAAACATTATTTACTTAATCTCTGTACTGGTCTCAAGAGAAAGGTGTATTGGAGATAAATACTGACAGCTGTCTGTACACATGAAAAAAAAAAATCAGATCAGCAAGTCCAGGACTTTCACTGCTTGTGCAGGGCAAAACATGAAGCAAGATTATGGTTGGAAGCATTGATGATCAATTTCTTTCCATGTTATGGAGAGAATGCACGTCTGCTGAGAATGCAAGCAAGACAAGAGGGGATGTTTATCTGTTCTGTATGTCATGTAATTAGCTAGAATTATGCCCAGTAGTTACAATTGTAAGAGAAACCATTCATGCTCACAGCACTGTTTCAATATTTAAAGTTACAAGGGAAACAGGATGTGTTGGGGGGCGGAAACATTTCAAAAGAACAGGAAGCCAGTAATGTTTGCTCTGCTGCGTGACAACAATACAGAGACTTTGCCAAACTCCAAGCAATACCACTTAATTACTTTCTAACCACTGTGCCACAGGTGTTCTTCCACTGCCTCACTAAAAGGAGTCGAGGGGAGAGAACACCCTCACTGAATATGCAAGGAATCAGCTTTAAACCAGTTACTCATCTGCAATACTTGAGACATCTGGAACAGGATTTCAATCAAAGTTTGCTTAGACTTATTACAGAAGAGGCAGGTGAGAAAGGTCAGTCTGCCATGCTCTGTTTCCCAACCACGGGAGAGAGAAGGGCCTCAATGATTTAGTTTAGAGGCTGCAAGGCTCCATGAGCCAGGATCAACCTAGGGTGACCAGATCACCCAAGTCAAATATCGGGACGCGGGGGGGGG